>NC_052063.2:14376046-14741511 GCF_903992535.2 Arvicola amphibius | reverse complement strand
AAGTTCTCATAAATATTTTGCCATCTCCCTGGCCTTAAGCCATTAAGTAACCAATTGAATTCAACTGACATTTATCAAACGCTAACTTACCCCAGCAAACACTTACCATGTATTCTCCAAATGTCTGAGGAAAGTGAGAAAGCAGATAACAAACCAGCTTTACAGCCCCCCCCCCCCCAAAGAGCTGTGTGCCCCAGGCAGAAGTAAGGACATGGTCCCTCAGCAGTGTTCATGCAGTTAATTCAACAGAATAGATAAAGAGAATATAGTATATCTGCATAACAGAGTAATTTTCAGTGCGAAAAAGGATGGAATCTTGACATTTGTGTCAACGGGCCTGGAAGTGGAGGAAATTGTGTTATATAAAATAAAGCAGGCTTAAGCAAACAAACATCTCATGCTGTCACTCATTTGGGGAGGTTGCCGAATTGACCTAGAGTGATATTTCATTTATGTTTTAATAAATAAAGCTTGCCTAAAGATCAGAAGGGCAAAGCTAAGCCGCTAGAGGTCAGGCAATGGTGACATACACCTTTAATCCCAGGATCCGGGAGACAGACTGGTTTCTGTGAGTTCAAGGCCACCCTGAGCAACAATGCAGAAACAAATCCAGGTGGTGGTTGCCTCACACCTTTAATCCCAGTCCTTGGGAGTCTTACACCTTTAATCTTAGCACTAGAGGGGATATAAAATGGGAGGAGAGAGAGGCTCTGGTTGTTAATCTGTTTAGTCTGTAGTTGCCCAGCTTTCGGAGAGATAAGACTTTTCTAGTGGCTTGGCTTGCTTTTCTGGTTTTTGGATTGAACCCCAATATCTGGCTCTGGGTTTTTATTATTTGTGATGCCTTGATCTGATAGAAGAAGCTCAAACAGTGATCTTGTAAAGGCAAGGAAGGCTGGGAAATAGGAGGCCAGGTAGAAGGGGTCAAATAAAGAGGGAGGAGCTACTCCTACAGCATAGCGGAGTAAGTCCACCGGACAGCAATTCACTATCTATTAAGTGTGATCAAAAGACTGCTTCTCGGGAGGCAGAGGCAGGCGGATCTCTGTGAGTTCAAGGCCAGCCTGGTCTACAGCAGTGAGTTCCAGGACAGACTCGAAAGCTACACAGAGAAACCCTGTCTCGAAAAGAAAAGAAAAGAAAAGAAAAGAAAAGAAAAGAAAAGAAAAGAAAAGAAAAGAAAAGAAAAGAAAAGACTCAGCTTCTCAGCTTCCAGCATGGAGACGTAAGTGTCTGAGGAGTCTGAATGCTACCACCCTGATTTGATTATGATTACTATATGAAGTTATGGAACTATCATAGGATGCCTCAAAAATGTGTGTCATTATGTGCAAATACCATGTGTCATTGTATGGAAATACCGTGTGTCGTTGACATGAAAAACTCAGGTTATGTTCCTTCAATATATGTAATTTATACTGGTTAATTTCATTTTTATAAAACTGAAAAAAGTTAAGGAAATAAAAACCCAAAATGAAAGCTGCCTCTCCGTGTCTACTTTTCTCACAGGTGGGGACGTTAATATGGCTTACTTTCTTAACTATTGCTAAGTTTTAGGCTAAAATGAACACACTCTTGACCTGGAGCATTATAGGTCGTGGGTGCTCAAACGAAAATGTGCATATGTCAGTGGCCTCTCATCTTATAATGGTCTAGAATTCTTGAAATTTTTGGTTGGGATCAAGAAAGCAAAAGGGTTCTGTTGTAATTTAGAAAAAAAAAAGCGGTGTGTGAGAGAAAGATGCTATGTGTTTCTGAGTTCGGGTTTTTTATTGGGGGAAAATGAATGGGAAAGGGGGAGAGGGGAGACCAGTCTCTGGGGACAGGCGTAGTAGGAAAGGAGAGAGAGAGAGAGAGAGAGAGAGAGAGAGAGAGAGAGAGAGAGAGAGAGAGAGACAGAGAGAGACAGAGAGAGACACACAGAGAGACACAGAGAGAGAGAGACAGAGGACAACCACACACACTCATTATAGCAGGCAAACTCACAGTTCCGAAAAAGAGAATTATCTCCAACCTATTACAGGCTGGACTTATATTTGCTGTATATTGAACTATGAGGGAAGAGGCTGGGAGGGTATGTCATGTGGATTTGTGAGGTTACATTTTTATCTACGGGTACTTAAGGTCAGAGGTCAAGGTACTTGAGGTCAGAGGTCACAAAGATTAAATTGTTCGGATGAGACATCTGTAGAGTGATGTCCTCCCAGAACTGTGGATCTGTTGGTACCTTTATGCCCGAGCAGCAAGATATTATTCTTTACAAAAGCTAGACCACTCTGGTTCCTTAAAGGAGAAAAGAAAATGGGACGTAAAAAATTGAAAAAGTCATTTCGATTAAGTTTCCTGAGCTATAAATTCAAAGAGGTAGGAACCATGTCTGAACAGGCAGCCTTGAGAAGACAGGGTAAGCACAGATGACCTGGCAGAGTGGGGGGTGGGGGGAGAAACCAAAATTAAAGCTAATTGAGCTGTCCTAGAGTAGCTGGAATTTAAGACGTGCACTCTTGAAATCTTTAAAATGGGAGTGGTAACAAGATGATTTGAGTTTTAAATGGGGGAAGGGGGAGAAGCAGGGACGAGAGAGATATCACTACCAGTAGTAAAGTGATTTCCCTGTAAACTTGAGGACCCGAGTTTGGTTCCCAGCCTCCAATCAATCAATCAATTAATCAACCGAGGGTGGTGGCATGTCTCTGCCCTCCTAGGTCTTGGGGGGTGAAGACAATGGTATCCCTAGGCATTGCTGGCCAGCCAGCCTAGCCTAACTGATGAGCGCCAGGTTCAGTGAGGGACGATCCCCTCCCCGCAAAATAGACGGAGGACAATTAAGGGAGATTTAATCTCCCTTATGCTGATGTTGATCAGCATATGTGCACACCTGTGCAAACTTTCACGCACATGTGCACACATTCCTGAACACACGTACACCACGATAAGCACGCAAACAAATCAGTATGTAATAAAGCGAATCTCTATAAGGTTAAGCTGATGAGATGCTGGTAAAATAAAATTTCCAGCATTTTCTGTTTTACTCCTATTCTCTTGAGTCTAAGTCTGCTAAACTTGCAACATGGCTAGAAATGGTTTTCTCTTCATGGAGATATCTTCATGAGCTTGAGTTGTTGTTTTGAATAGAGTCTATAACTTGAAAAACAGTAAATCAAAACATGTAGGCCTATTCACTTCTTAACATTGCAAGCCATTACCCCAACCCCAGAACTCAATTGCTGGGAGCCCTGTTCGTTCTATTACCAGGTCCAATCCTTGGGCTTCCTGATCCCCCTCCGTTTTGCTGCAGGGGTAAATGGTGATGGGTTTGCCAAACTAAATACAACGTCTATTTCTTTCAGATACGACTGAACCGAGCTATACCCTGAGCTATTGAGCTGTTGCTGGCATTTGGAAGAGAGAGACTCCAAGACACTGAAGCAGAAAAATCAGTAGCAGTGAGGGTAAGTGTACCCCCAAACAAGCATTAATATTCCACATTATAGTTTGAACTGGCCATTCCTTCACATTCACCTGGAGACCAAATAAATCCACTTCATCCCGCGGCGGTGGTTTCCCTCCACCCTAGCCCCAACTTGCCTTGAGACATGAACCGACTCCACAGCAGCCAGGAAAACAAAGCCTGAGGAAGATTTTGCAAAGCTCAACCCGAAAAGCTGTGCCAAGCAAACATTAGATCTTTGCAAAGGCATTCCGCTCTCCTTAGGGTGGTTTCGTATGTGCACGCTGCAATAACAATGCCCTGTGTGTCTTCCCTCACACCTCCACCTGGTTGCACTGTTGGTAGAGAAGGGCCCTAGACATCACGGACCCTAGAATTATGCTCTGTTGAACATTAGCATCTATAGACAAAGGGTAACAGACATGTCAAAGGAAGGGAAATGTGCGTTTTGTGGCCCAAGGTGCCAAGAAGCACCGGAGTCCTGGGGATCACAATGCTCCTTTGTCTTGTACAGGGCCGGAAAAGCTGTTCAGGGAAAATCTTGTCTGTGTAACATCCCTGATGTTATTCGATCCAAAGAACTCATCGTTTTGACGGGAACTTCACTTCAGAAATCTTACCGCAAGAGATTAGCGTGGCTTCCTTGGGACGCTGTAACAGATTGCCACAAATGATGCTTTTATTTGTCCTAATCCTGGAGGCTAGAAGTTCAGAAGGTCTCCTGAGGGCCTAAGTCCCTTCCTGAGCCCTAGAATTGACTCCATGCTTCTTCCAACTTCTGAGGTATCTAGATGTCCCTTGGTTTGCAGTTCTATCGCCTCAATTTCCTATCCTCTGGGCTTCTCTCCACCTTTGTGCTTCTCTCCACCTCTGTGCTTCTCTCCACCTCTGTGCTTCTCTCCACCTCTGTGCTTCTCTCCACCTCTGTGCTTCTCTCCACCTCTGTGCTTCTCTCCACCTCTGTGCTTCTCTCCACCTCTGTGCTTCTCTCCACCTCTGTGCTTCTCTCCACCTCTGTGCTTCTCTCCACCTTTGTGCTTCTTTCCAGCTTTGTCTTCTTGTCTGTATGGTGGGGTGGGGTGTAATACTCACTTCATCCATTAGTACCCTAAGGAAGATAAAGTATTCAGTGCCTGGCATTCACTATCTGCACAGTAGGCCCTCCAAGGTGCAGCATGAGGGTTCAAGAACATACAGGACAGGCTGTGTTCCTAGGATGATCTCACTTGTCTCTTAGTCCGCTCTTCTAGAAAAATATTTGCAGTTACCCCAAAATGCTCTATGTTCTTTACAGCTTCTTGTTCATGCTGCTTTCCTTTTCTCAGATGCTAGCTTAACCCTTTCTCATTTCTCGTCACTAAGAGGTCTTTAAGGCGCGCACACACAGGAGAAGAGAGGATCCTATGTCTCTACACAGATAGGATGAACATTTCTTTCTTGTAATGCTGGAGATCCAAAAGTCACATCCTCAGCCCCACATGCATGTATATCATGATTATAAAAAGCTAGCTTTATTTTTGGAAATAAGAGTACTTATGCCATTTATAGGTAAGTATTCCCTCCAACCATTAGAAACTAAAAATTTCTCAAGCTAGAACTCAGACCACACTGGCAAGCTGTGACAAAATTGTTTCCCTTGGACACAGACCTCGCCACAAACCAAAAGCTCACAAAAGGTGCCAACAGTTCAAACACCTATGAACGTCGGCTTACATTTCTTTCACACGAACATTAAAATCAGTTTTCTCCGTATTTACAAACAACCAGTGGGGTTAGTTACTTTTAATTGTTTCTGTCCAGCATCTTACCAAATAAAAAAAAGAAAAAGTGCTTCTAATAGCTTCTTCCAGATAGAAGTCCTTTACTTCAGTAAGTCCTTTTAAGATGGAACAAGCAGCTGAAAGCCTTCTAGGGGAGAAAACGAAATCCTCGATGCACACTGATGCAGAAGGCACAGGAAACACTCTGCATCGCTGTCACGTGTAGCAGCTGGTTTAATCTGCATTCCTCTGGTGGCTCGGAGACTGCTGCTGGGCTGTGAACATGCACAGAGTTCTTCTGAAATACCCGATGACTGGAGGAATGAAGGAATGGATGAGGCCCAAGGTCGCCGAGCTCTTGACGTCCGTTGATTCTGTGCGATGCACTATTTTCTGACTTAATCTCATGACACACCTGAGTTCAGTCAGATTCCCCACCTCACAGGGCTAAGCTACCTGCGTCCCACTGAGGTAGTGTGACTTGCTGAAGTCATGCATAACCTTTGCATCCATTAATCCCCATGGGAGACAAGGCCTCTGCAAAGGAACCTAAGAAAATGCTGCTTCTTAAGTCCATTGCGGACATCTTTTTTCCTGTTAATGAAATAAATATCTGTGGATCTAGTGTTAGATATTTCTTATCTACATCTTCACTTTAAGATCATAGACAATAAAATTCAGCTCCTAAATACTTTTCAAAGTATTAAAAGGTAATCATACCAATACATGTAAACCTATGTTCTTAGCAGCAAGAGACAAAAGAGAGAGTCTAACGTCTATCAGTGGATGAATGAATAGACTAATTGCTGCGTGTGTTCATGTGCGCATTTGTATATTTGCATATACATATACACGGGGACATTATTCAGTCATGGAAATAGTTTTTCAACCATAAAAGTAAATGAACTACCAAGGCATGCTAAGAAATAATTGAATCTATAAAACATGGTATGTACATAGTAGAAGAAGTTAAACAGAAGCCCCCACACTCTGTGATTTCACTAATATGAATTATCCAGAATAGATAGAGTCATAGAGGCAGAACAACACAGACTGTCATCCTGGTTGTAAAGAAAAAAATGGACAGCATTCACTTTGGTGTGATGGGGATACCTGGAAGATCATGGACATGGGTCATGACTCCCCTGAATGGTCCACTATGAAATGGTTCTCTTTACAGTACAGGATTTCATCTCCAGGAGAGAGAGCGGAGTGGGCACCAGTCAACCTAAGCTGAGGATATATAAAAAAGCCCTTGTGGAAATCAACTACCTTATAAAGTAATTAAAACATAATTTTTAAAAATGACCTTGAACACAGGTACCCTGCATGGGTAGACAATGCTTCCCCTACAAGACACAGATTATCAAAGAGAACACCACTGTCAAGCATGAGATACCACCCTGTGTGTTATCAGTCAAGGAGGTT
Source organism: Arvicola amphibius (assembly GCF_903992535.2). NCBI lineage: Eukaryota > Metazoa > Chordata > Mammalia > Rodentia > Cricetidae > Arvicola > Arvicola amphibius. The sequence goes on along the minus strand of NC_052063.2, from coordinate 14,734,872 downwards.
CCAGAAGCTCGTAGAACAACACAGTCTATTGTCATTGATATCCGCCTGAACCAATTACATGAGATACAACACACTTTGGTTGCAAGACATAGAGAAATAAAGTTGAAACAAGACAAGAAAATCGCCTTTAATAACCGCCTGGAAGGTGTTATGTAGTCTGGTTGGGGAGAAAAACCACCAGTGGTAGATTACCTAGCAGAGAATGCGCATGCTATAATACTGACCTAGCAGGCTAGTCTAGAAAGAGGCACATCGGTTATGGAGGATTCTTTCCAAATGAATCTGAGGCCTGTTGAACAGGAGGGGATATGTGCCGGGTACTGTAAACCTGGCCAAAAGCTCATGACTCAGGAGGTTCTATAATTCTATAATTCTCCCCCAGGGGAGAATTACTCTTCTTTTGATAAATGGATATGTTGTCAAGCTGCCTTCTAAGGGTTTGTGTTCATACACAGCTATCAGTGCTGTCCTGAGCCTCGACCCAAAGAGGGAGTGGTCCCTAGTTAATTTGAAAGCTCATAGCTGGTCAAGAACTGAGAATAAGTGGTTATCGAGTAGTTGGCCCAAAAGGATGTCTATGGCATCTTCCCTCCAAGGCTCAGGGAACGTTACAGAAGTGGGAGGGGAATTTAAGAGGCACAGGACGACGCGGTGAAACGCTGTCTTCCGGACGTGACGTGGTCGCTGTACGCATACCCTTGCTCAGCTGTGGTTACCCACACAAGACCATGCCAACAAGTTGGGTCAACATTCCAGCAGGCAGCATGGGGTTATAGAGCAAAGCGGAGAGGATGCGAAGGGGTGGTGATGTGCTGGGGGTTGGGGTGCCTGGGATGTAGGAGGGGGAAGTTGGGTGCATATGAAAAAAACACAGTTTACATGCATAAAACATTCCTCTAAAATTTCATCTCAAGCTAATTTTTAAAGCCAAACCTAATCCTTCTCTATTCGTTCCTACGGTGAGCTTCGTTTTGGCCTAAGTTTGCTAGAGTTGGGAATAATTCTTTCTGGTTTGATGGAATCTGTAGTGGTTGCAATTATCAGGCAGTAAATGTCATAGCGCTCTGCAGCAGACAGGTGGCGCTCTAGCCTCAGTGGTCACCGACTGCCAGGCTCTTCCCTTCCAAGAAGCTCGGTTTCTGTTAATTGAAAGGAGAATCAACACAGACACGGGTCACTGGACTCTTGTAGGCAGCCAGAACAATTGAAGAATGCTTTTTAATTCCCCATGAAAATTACTCCCTATGCAACTATACGCTGACTATAAACTCAGTAGCCAAAGAACGGAAGTCACATGTGACGACCCTATTTTGACTGAGGGGTAAAGACGCGATTTTAAAAGGGGCAATTTAAAAGAGAAGAAAAATTGGGCATTCTGAACAATGAATATGGAACGAGGGCATCAGTTGCAGGTCCTGCGTCGTCCTCAGCCTGCTCCCCAGTCTCCTGGGATCTCTGCAAGCCCGTGTCAATGATACTCGACTTGCCTAGGAAGGTGGCTGTGATGGGAATTACATCTTTATCATACGCCCTGCAAACCATTTAATGCGCAGCAGGTGCTTAGTATAAGAATACCTCTTAATTAGTAAGTGAGAAAATACAAACACACACTCCAGAGTCTCTGCTTTGGATTCATTTGTAATCGCAATCAAACTGAATGAAAAAAACCTTTGTCAGTTTCAGAGTCAACGGAAAGTTGGAAATGTTCAGAGGTTCTGTAGGCCTGACTTTGAAGATATGTCGTATTGACATGACCGAAAATGTATATGTTTTTAAGTACAGGGAAAACAGGTTGCGAGTTACTAACATAGCAAAGCCCCAACTTTGTTTTAAAAGTAGTCTATTGCTGGAAAGTTACAAGCCAAAAAGCTAATGCTGATTACTTCTGAGTCGTGAAACCTTAGCTGGTTTTAATCTGTTCAATATGTTTTTAATATTTTTACTAAAATGTTTCTTTAGTTCTACCCACATAAAAACCTTTGTTGTGCAATACTAGGAAGAATACACCGCATGTTATCACTGAACAGCCAGCCTCCTTTGGAGTTCACGGAGGAGCCCCTCCCTGGAGTCAAGCATGGTGCTCCACCCCCCTCCCTCCTGTTTAGAGTTCTTAAGGGGAAGGGGGAAAGGCCCAGCTGCTCCACCCTGCTGGTTTTCAAGACCAGCACTTGCAGACAATGTCGGCATGATGTTCAAGCAACTGATTAAAATGGAGCAAATTGACCCATGATGTTCAAGCAACTGATTAAAATGGAGCAAATTGACCCTGCCTCATGGAATGGGACACCAGACACAATCTCACGCTTCTCACTAACTGCACTTAGTGGGGAAGACTTTGTATCAATTCATACTAAGCATAGGCTTCTGTGACCAAAAAAAAATCCCATTTCTTGGACCCTGACCTAGAGAAAGAAACACGTGCACTGAGGATAACGATCAAGAGCTGAATGAGGCAGGATTGTTTGTAAGAACAAAACCTTCCAAAGAGTGAAATGATTTTAGCAGTGTGAGGCACATGTTCTGGAGGAAGCTTTGGGGGTGTTAAACGGAGCTCTGTAGGTCTTTACGTATGTCATGAAATGGCCTCTCTCACACATTAAGTAAAAAGAGTCCCATCAAAACCATGCTATTTATATTTGTTAAAGCCATACACACCTTTAACATATTCAGGTCTATATATACTTGCATATGGTGTTTATGTGCTTTTATGTAAAATAATGAAATATCTAAATATATTTAGAAAAATAAAAGGTCACTGACTTGTTATTTTGAGCAGCAGGCGCCATTTCATTTTAGCTTTATGTTTCTGAAACGCTTGCCCTCTCTCATGTGTCCTTCATTCACATTTTCGTTATAAACTTGAAGTCAGTCACACTCTAGTCTGAAGTCAGAGATGTAGCCTTACCTAGTATTCTTAACATTATATCATAATTCACATTAGTAGTAGTTAATTTTATCTTCATTCAGCAAATATTTATTGGTTATAGGCAGCCCTGAATATCCCTGATGTCCATATCCATAGACCTACCCAACTGAGGAGTACTGTTTTGTTTTGTTTTGTTTTGTTTTGTTTTGTTTTGTTTTGTGACAGTGTCTCATTCTAGGACTGCCTGGAACACCCTATATAGCCTAAAATGGCCTCATATTTTAATTGATCCCCTGCTTCTGCCTCCTGATTGCTTGGATTACAGGCGGGCATCACCATACCCAGCCTTCAGATATTTCTCATTGTATCTATACTGAATAGACCAGACTTCTTCTTTGACACATTGGGACAAGCCTTTACCTACTATTTGTACATATGAGGTATTATAAACTATCTTAGGCTGATTTAAGCATGTTGAAGAATGGCACAGGTTACATGCAAATTTTGTGGCATTTTATAGAAAAAAATTACACTGTTTCAGATTTCCATGTCTCAGGGAACCTTGGAATAAATGCCCTGGGATACAGAAGAGTGACTATATTAGCATGGCATTGATCCTGGGTGACAAACTAGATACAACAGTGAAAACACAAGACCTCAAAAAGTTCCCAGAAAAGCATAGAGATCTCAATAAATAAAGATGTTTTAACTTATTGTTTATCTTTCGGTTCTAAATAAGTTTCTCAGAAGTAATGACTTGTTAGTGTTTATGGACAACCGGCAATAAAGAGTCTTTAACGATGGATCGGTACTGATTCAAACATCTGTAGGAATTGCAACACTAAGATTTAAAGAGATGATTTTGTTACCCCCTCCAAACATTCTGCTACACACCTATCCTGTCCTCATAAAACTGGAATCGACGGAAGAGATCCGTGTATTATAATTCTCAAGCGAACCGCAGGAGGTAGAAGGGGATGCCGGTTTAAATCCCGAATTTCATTCTGAGCAAAGGTGCGCTTTGCAGCAACAGGAAAGGCCACTTGGTGGCAGAGTAGGGGCAGGCCTCATAACCAATAACACGAGGCACCCAGCAGATGGCGCGCCATCGTCTGCCCTGAAGAGTCTGGGGCTCACAATTCCACGGGACAATGGACTCAGAGAGAGCTAAGTTGGTTTGGGTTCCACTGTTGTGTTGTTCACAGCACCTAAAGTTAGTGTTGTGTTTAGCAGTTTCACCATCTGAATTAAGAAAAATAAAACCACTCATTTTTTTTCTGCCTCAGATATATATTCATGTTACCAGGATCCAGTAGTATTTTTTTTTTTTTTGTTTAGACAAGCTCTCACTAGGTTTGAATGGAGACAACAACAGCAGGGGGTAGTTGAACAGAGACCTACTGGGTGAAAGACCTTCCTGCATACTTTGCATATATGGGGCAGACAGACCAGAAATTATTTCCAGAGAAGTTGTGCGCGTGTGTCTGTATGTGTGAGTGCCACTGCATGCCTGCATGTGCCACATGTGTGTCGAGGGTCATCAGTTCTTCAGGTCTTGCTTGTGACCGTAATCATACAAGTGAGGATGCTCATTGGGAGGCGTTTAGGAATTATATCACAGGCAATACATGACTTCCCAGATGTTACATGTGTGTAACATGTAAATTTCCAGGCAGTGAGCATCACGTAGAATCTGTAACTGGTGCAGTGGCCTGAGAGACGACCTAGTGGCCTTTAAGCAAATAAGGCATCAACACAACGAATCATCCAGACAGTTCCTTCCTGGGCACACATGCACAGCTTCTAACAAAGCGTAGACGTGGAAAGAGGAAAGAGGGCAGTGTGGCTTGTAGCACCCAGCAACAGGAGGCTGACGGTTCATCACCAGGAAGGCAGGTGGGTAGAGATGGCCTGACTAGAATGTCATGCACATCAAGTGAAGATAGTCAAACCACACATAAGTCGACCCATTGGAGCAGCGTTGATCAGAGCTGGGTCAGGGAGACAGGAGGAGCAGACAGGAGGGACTCCGATGCAGAGCTAGGACCTGTGCACATCACTCTAGCAGGTGTCTGACTCTGGCAGAAGGGGTGTGAATTAGAGATACGGGGTGTGAAAGAGCCAACATTGGCCCTTCTGAAAACCTGAATTCCCAGCGTGCGTTTTGAAAAACTTGAGAACGTATTATAGAAATGACAATCGTGGACACAAGAAAAGCCAAAGGGGTCTCAAATTAAAATAATCATAGTAAACGACCAACTACTTTCTTTAGAGCCTCTATAAAAAGTAGAGAACCTAGGTCTCTACGATGTCCATGGAGAATCAGATTTTTTTTTTAGGCATCCATCAAAAGAATAGAGATCATGCAAGAACACGCGTTATGGCAGATCAGCTCACACATCAGAGGTGATGAGTGTGGATAGTTTGTTAATTATATGAGAAAGGGTTATTCTCCATCCCATCGGAATATTAGTCAGTTTCAGATAAGTTGAGGATGTAGAAAAAAAGTTTAAATTTTTAGAATACAACATTAAAGATTTTATTCAATGAGGTTTCCTTTAAGAGGAAAAGAGGAGTGCAAATCACGATGGAAAGACTGAGTTGATTATATTAAAATTTACAATATTGATTCTTAAAGGCATCAGGAAGGAGGGGGAGAGGAAATGGGGCAAACTGAAGGCATCAACAGCTCAGGATCAATATGGAAACAGGAGCCAGGATGTGTCTCAAAACACCTCCTAGTCAATAAGCAAGGCAACTCAAAAGAAGAATGGGCAGCTGCCATAATCATATGTGTTTCATGGATTAAAAAGGCAAACTCTGGCTTCACACATCCCAACACCCTCCTCTGACCTCCTTGGGCACCAGGCACACATGTGATATACAGATATGCACGTAGGCAAAACACCCATCCACACACAAAATAACATATTTTAAAAAGTTTAAAAAGAAATAAAATGTTGGTTCCACTATAGCAGAGAAATAAAATTAAAGTAATAAAGAAATGGGGTTCCATAGGCACTAAGTGTGCAGACACACAGACATTGACAATTGAGACTGATAAATGCAAACGAGGACCTAAACCCACAGACGTCCAGACCCTGCTGGTGAGACTGTGAAGTGGTCCCATCACTCTGGAAACCAGTGTGATGTACTCACGTCAGGTTAAATGTTCTTGAGCAGATGATGTAACTCAGCTTACCCAGCATGCCTTGGGCAATATCCCCAGTACCGCAAACACAAGTTAAATATTTTGCATATCAAAATAGGCCTATGTCATAATAATGGGGAACCTACCAATATTCTTAAGGCAGGTATACTGAGAGAAATGAATAAGGATATTTATCAAACTATCACCCCTGCAAATAAAAACTGAAAAAACAAGCAAGCAAACAAACAAACAAAAAAAACTGCCCTCAAATTTCTAGCTGCTGAAGAGCAACTTGAAAGAATTGTAAAATAGTCCCAGGAGGGAATATTAACGTCTCAATATGAGTGAGCTGCAGCTGCAGGAGAATATGTGGACACATTTTCGCAGCATCATGTGGGCTGAAATAATGACATACATCGTAGCACAGACATTATACACACACACACACAAGAGAAAAAAGAAAGGAAAAGAAAAGAAACAAGACAAAACCACAGCAAAACTAAAATCATGCTGAACAGATGGCTCATTCAGCAATGTGCTTGTCAGTCAAATATAGGGACTCTGTTCAGATCCGCAGTACCCACACTTTTAAAACTGTGGTGATGGATACTTGCCATCCTAGCTCTAGGTGGGCAGAGGTAGGTAGGTCCCTGATTAGGCTAGACTCACAGAGCAGTCAAGCTGAGGGACCTACCTACCTCTGCCACACATAGAAGAGTGGGTAGCTACTGAGGACAATACCCAAGCTTGCCCTCTGACCATGGACACACCACATACACACATGCACACAAACGCACACACACACGCAAACATACACACACACTAAACTTCTTTAAAATACACGGCAGTTAGGCTGGGCATGAGGTTACACAAGTTATCCCAGAACTTGGGAGACAAAGACAGGAAGATTAACTGTGAGTCAGAGGCCATCCTAGGATACACAGAAAGTTCTGGGCTAGCTTGGGTTACACCGTTAAAACTTGCCTCAAAAAATCAAAAGCAAGGCAACAGAGCACATCAAACTCAGGAGAGTCATTTCTGAAGCTGACGGGAGCTTAGGAATAGACTTGAGGGGAATCTCATTGCCGCAGGTTCCAGTGAGTCCCTCTCCTTAATGTCTGGGGTAGATGTCCAGGTTTTCTCACCAGGCGCCTAGCTCAGAGGAATGTTATTATAACTCTCATACTTTAATTATCAAATAATTATTAATTATTTAATTAATTAATTTAATTAAAGATAAGGTAGAACTATGTAGTCCAGGCTGGCAATTTCACATAATTCTCCTGCCTCCGCATCCCTAGTGATAAGATTATAGGTATGCAACATCACATCTGGATCATAATGGTTTTTAACACGTATACTAGATGGGAAAAATAAAATGCAAAAATTAATTACAATAGGTTTATTGAGGCGCATGAAGCTGCTGGCCTGCCTCGCATGGTCAATTCTAGTTTGATATCCCTTCTGAACAGATTCCGATTTTAAACGTCACGGGCTTCAGGTCCACTGTTGGTGGGAGGCACTCTGTTAACAGGGATGGGAACAACCTGGAATAGGAGAAAATAAAGGCAGCCGAAAGGACCAAAATCTATCATCTGCTTCTGGGTGGGCAAAGGGAACTTCTCATTCTTAAGTGAGAAAACATTTCATCCGTAGGTCCCAGGCCTTCAGATTTTTGCTCCATTTTTATGCAGGTGGCACAGTCCTGCCACCCAGAATTCCAAACTGCAGCAAGATATCTCCATTACCTGGAAAGGACATTATGGTAGACACGCTATAATGGTGGATGCTATTCACTATAGCCTTTAGTTGAGACGCAAAAGGACTACTGAGCAAACCCCGCTCATCCTATTAAAACACAGAGTTAGAATCCTAGCTTAATTTTAGGTATTGCACATGTTCTTTTTTCTTTTGTTTGACACCCCACGCCCCTGAAATTTGTGCAACGATCCAGTGGATTTGTGTTAAAAGCAGTTGAGCAAACTCAGGCGTATTTGGTGTGATAGCACTCCCAGAGAGCTGAGTTTGACCTATTTTCCACGTCATTCAACCCCCCCACCCCGGTGGCAGACTTCTTGGGCAGACGCTGATGGAGGAGATAATGGCCTGGAGAACAGAGAATTTAGTTTTAGAATAGGAGTACGTGTCAGGTCAAGAGTTAACCAAGTGAAGTTAACCTCTGCAGGCTTTATTTTCCTCATTTTGGAACATGAGGAAAATAATTTGAGTAGTCAAGATTTGGAGATTATTATTTAAAAATTATTCATTCTGAAGATCCAGTTCAGAATGGTTCAGAGGACAAACGTGTCAGATCTGTATTGCTAGGACAATAGTCATCCCAGTGAAACCATAAATGTCCTGTCTTTTCTCACCCCTGTTCTCTGCCTCTCTTCAGATACTGGTAACCATGTGCAAACAAATTCATCCCAAGATGGGGAAAAGTCTACTTCTACTTCCCATTGCTCCAGAGGCATGTTCTTCTAGGTTATGAAGTTCAAGAGGGTAGAGTTGGAGGATAATATTCTCATTCTATATCGGCTTGGTCTTTTAAAGGGTGTATCTCCCTCCTACATCAAGCACTACTCCAGGAAGCATGGGCTGTCATGATGGGCGTGCTACCATCACAGACTCACCATTTTGGAGAATCAGTAGACGCAGTGATTGAGAGGCCGTAGGGCCACTGGCGTGGGTAAGAGCCAACCCCAACAACCAATCAGAGGAACCAGATAGAAATATATCTACTTTCCCACTCTAACAAGAATTCCTAGTTTAATATGTAAAAGTTGCATATATGAGAGAGAGCGTGCTTGGCCAACTTCCAAAGGCATGGGATCTTAGTTGAAAGTAATTTTTATTTTAAAAAAAATTAATATGGAGAAATTGAAAGAGAAAACCATAAGATCATATGATAGTAAAATGAGAAATCTATTCAAACATCTTCAAAATGGAGGAAATAAAGATTAGTTTTGTTTTTTCATATAGAGGGTGGTTCTTTTCTTTGGAGAAATAAAAACCATAATGGAATCTCCCGTGTTTTTAAGTGCCCACAGGAAGCCAAAAGTCTCATTTTCTATCAAAAACAGAATGCGCTTGGGGTGTGAACCTGTCATGATTGCTTAGCTTAATGGGTGTGAAGTGGACCCGTCCTTTCCTAGGGGAGATTTTCCTCTATAGCTCACTGCAGCTTTCCAGATCTAGGCGCATTTTTATAGAATTGAATGGTTTCAAATGACCTGCAAAGTTCATTCAATGCCGCGCCTTGAGCATGACAATCAAAACCCTCCAGAAGAACGACCATCTGAAACAGATTTCTGAAATGTCTTCCGAGGGGAGCATTTCCCGGAAACCTGATTCCACACAATGGATCAAACCCATCCTCACCTCCTCCCTCCAGACTGACAGGAAGTAATTGGATTATACTAAATCCCCCCAGGCAGCGACTCTCAGATCTGGTTATTTTTTATAACCACTTGGGAGAGATTATAAAACCATATTCCAGCCTACCCAAGACATACTGAACCAAGGCCTAGAATCAATATTATAAGAAATATATATATATTTTGTCAAGTACCTTTCAGTAGGTACTTTAATCTAGGCACTGGCTTTGGGAAGTTACAGGGTTTAAGAATAAGATATGTTCATTCATAACTTCAGGATGTCAACAGGGAGAAAAATGCTTCCTGTTTCATCAGGAACTGGAGAAAAACAACAAGGTATTTTAATTCTAAAATTCCAACTTCATCTCTATGTGTAAGAATTATTACTATTATTATTATTTATTAATATTACTTTGAGACAGAGTCTCACTATATAGCCCTGGCTGGCCTAGAACTTACTAGTATATTAGGCTGGTATCAAGATCTATCTGCCTCTGCTTCCTGGGTACTAGGGTTAAAGCCGTGTGCCATCTCACCCAATTATAAGCAGTGATATTTTGTTCTTCTAACTCTGATTTCAGAATGTTGGTTAATTTTCTAAATATTGACGACTGAGATATAATATCAATCTACATCTTCTGAAGACAGTAAGGTCACAGTTGGGTGCTGTGGACCATTGGAAAGGGCCAGAAAAGGAACTACTGAAGAAGGACTCTAAAAAGAAATCCCACGACCGCTCAGAATTGGGTACAATAAATTATTTATTAAGGGGTAGACTCATGATCACAGTCCTCTGCTTGAATGGGAAAACAACCGAATCCAGGAGCCAGAAGAGAGGATTGGTGCACGCTTTACATTGGCATTTATAGTATAAGAGACCACACCCAAGTGGGCCGGTAACTTAAAGGCTACTGGCTGAAGGATTTCCTACAGGAACCTACAATTACAACCAGGAAGGGGAAAGGTGAGCAGACATTCATTTCAATTAAAATATTCTGAGGAGTTTCACTTTTTTTTCTGTAAACATTACAAGTTCACATCAAAATGAAGAGTCATCGTGGATTTGTTTAAATGCAATTATGAAAACTTTGAAGAGATCAAGCTATCGAAAAGGCTATCCTGTTCATTTTCTGTTTGATCCATGATAGTGTTTGAGTAGTTAAAACCCTTCACATATACAGCAGGATGCCTATGATTGGTCTTCTTGTAAATTCCCTTTGCCTGTTGTAGAACATGGCGCATAAGAGGTACTCTTACCCACTCACTGATTTTTATCCCCACTTCCGAGAATTTTTTGTCATCTCTAAACCACACAATAGGTTGGAGATTAGCCAGCAATGGTCCTGCTTGGGGGTTAACAACTATTCCCATAAAATGAAACATTAATAAAATAGAAGCCTGTCCCTTCTTGATTTGTGTGACTGGCACCTGGAATTCCAATCCTCCAGATGTTCTGCAGTCCCTTGTGTGTTCTGCAATATGCTATTTGCTTCCAAATACTTTCCCGTTTTCAGAAATCACTGTAAAACTGATCTCTGGCCTCCAAGCCCCACCCTGATTCCTAGACTGAGTGTGAAAACGTTCATACTCACAGATACACATTTTAATATATGTTCTTTGGTACAAGCTGGTCCTTTCATTCCTATGAGACTATAGCCTAGCCCATTCTTCCATCTACCAAAACCATGCCACCTACACTAAAAGCAAACCACTTCTGAGACTTCTGCCTCTGCCCACGTCTGGGGAGAGAATAACAGAGAGAGACTGAGGCCATAGATAATATCAACTACTATCCAGCTAAAAGAGAGCAAGATGCTCCCTGAGGGTGAAACTGAGAAAACACCCAACCAAGCACTACATTCAATTGTGCGCTCATTTCAACCTTGGCGTTGGTTCTCACAACGTTTTGCAAACAATTCCCACACAAGACAGCTGACAACTCTAATGTCTTAATTAGAAACAAACACTATGAGAGCTGTCCATCAATGTGATTACTCTCTAACTATGAAATCTGGCTAAAAACTGTTGGAAAACAAAAAACAAAAAAAAAAAAAGAAAAAAAAAAAAACAGGAAAAGAGAAACCATACCTGAGATCAACTAATCACTCATGTTCATCTTAGTTTTAGAAACTAAGAGTCCTACTTCTTTTAGACTATAGCAATTAAAATAATATATATATATATATTTAGATATATAGTAACACTTTTTAAAAAGCTTCCCTGCATATGTACTTTAAAAGAAATATATATGAATATAAATAAGTGAATATATATGTACACATACATGAATACACATTAAAGTACATATGCAATAAAGCTTTATAAAAGTGTTAGTATATATATGAATACATATATTTTTTCATTGTTGATCTTCCAAATGCAGATTTCCATCTAAATCCTGACCTGACTTGTCTAGACTAACTGCGTCATCCTGAATGCTCGCTGATTAAATGACTTGAGATCTTGCATCTGAGAAATGGAGCAATGAAGTCATGTGAATCAGCCTCAAATTGTGTCTCTGTTGTTCACTAACTGTGGTTCCTGGGCAAGTTATTAAACTTTTCTGAGCATCAACTTTTTCATTTGTAAAGTAAGCTTGCTAATGGCTGCGAGCTTCATTCATTTAACCAATAATTTCACTCATTCATGAAGCTAAAACATTTTGCTGAAGAAAAAAATGCATGGGGGAGACTTCCTTCCTAGCAGATGTAACTAGTAGAAAATGTCTGTCAACAGTGACAGACGACAGAAAGATTGTTTCTAGGGCAAGGAAGAACTGGACACTCTTGGTAGCCATCTTGTAAGGATTATGCCCTAATTCACTGATTCTCAGCCTCCCTAATACTGTGGCCCTTTTGTTTTCTGTTTTGTTTTGTTGTTTTTGTGTGGTTGTTGTTTGCTTTGTTTTTGTTTTGATTTTTGTTTGGTTTTTTGAGCCAGGGTTTCTCTAAAGCTTTGTAGCCTGTCCTGGAACTTGCCCTGTAGACCAGACTGGCCATAAGCTCACAGAAATCTGCCTGTCTCTGCCTCCCAAGTACTGGGATTAAGGGCATGTGCCACCGCTGCCCAGCAGTGACCCTTGGATACAGTTCTTCAACTACAAAAATACTAATTGCTACTTCATAACTGTAATTTTACTAGTGTTATGAATCATTATATAAATATCTGATATGCAGAATATCTGATATCAACCCACAGGTTGAGAACCAGAGAAGAGACCAACAGGAACCACTACTGCACACAGGGAAAATCGTGCCAACCTACATGAATGCTCTCTCCAGTGCTACCAGTAATTACAGAACCAATGAATCCACTTCACTAAAATAGCTGACAACATTGAGAAATGAGCGCTCTCTCCCAGCTCCTGCCTCCTCCTCCTCAGCAATTCCCAGTTCCAGTTTTCTCAAATTGCTCTTCCCTCTTACCGCCACTGCTTCTTCTGCCAGCTCTTGAGAGACTCTCTTTCCTGCAGCAGAGAGGGGCAGTAAATGGCTAAATCAGTCAGGTGATAGATTAGCAGGATGAGAGTCTCAGAGAAACAATTGATTTCTGGGGTAGTTTAAATGTGGTGCCAATTTAACGTTGGGTCGAATTTCAATTGAGAATCAATTGCTAAGGAATTTAGAAAAAATCATCTTTGAGTATCTCCGTTACTAGCACTGTGATGGACAGAATGACGATGTGCTGAGGTCCTCCCTTCTGACTCTAAGACCCATGGATGTGTTCTCTTACATGATAAACGGAACTTCATGAACTTGGACATAAAAGAGTTACCGTGTATTATCCAGGAGAACTAATCACATGAACCTTAAAATTGGAAAGTCCTTCGAGTGAACAGAGAGACTGAGTAACCAAATAGATGCAATGGTGCTAACTTGGAAGATGAGGCTCAGACTCCTTGAGCCAAGAAGTGGATGACTCCCAAGTTGAACCTGTAAAGGAAAAACCTTTCATCTATGGCTTACAAAAGAATAGCCTTGGGGGTTGGAGAGATGGCTCAGAGGTTAAGAGCATTGCCTGCTCTTCCAAAGGTCCTGAGTTCAATTCCCGGCAACCACATGGTGGCTCACAACCATCTGTAAAGAGGTCTGGTGCCCTCTTCTAGCCTGCAGACATACACACAGACAGAACATTGTATACATAAAAAATAAATAAATATTAAAAAAAAGAATAGCCTTGCCAATGTCTTCCCTGGATCTGTAAAACAGCTAATTTATAGCAACCAATTACAAGTCCAGTGATAGGAGAAAACAAACGGCTTTTCTTGGGTAGTTTTATTACTTAGGCTTTGACTTAGTTACTTTCTGCACTGCTATGGAAAAATACAAGATAAAAGCAACTTAAAGAAGGAATTGCCTATAGTCTGAGTGTACAGTTCATCATGGAAGAGAAGGCATGGTGGCAGGATCATGAGGATGCTGGCTGTATTGCATCTGCAGCCAGGAAGGGTAGGGTAATGAAAGTTTAGGCTCAGATCAATTTTGTCTTTTTTTGTTTCTTTCTTTCTTGTTTGTTTGTTTGGTTGGTTGGTTGGTTGGCTGGCTGGCTGGCTGGCTGGCTGGCTGTTTGGCTGGTTGGTTGGTTGGTTTTTAGAGATAGGGTCTATCTATATAGCCCTGGATGTCCTGGAACTTACTCTGTAGACCAAGGTGGCCTCATCACAGATCCACCTGCCTCTGCCTCTTAAGTGCTGGGATTATAGGAACACAGCTCCACTCACCTCACTATGATTTCTCCTTTCTTCCTTAGTCTGAGACTGCAGCCTAGGGACTGGTGCCTCCTACAGTGGGCAGATCATCCCACTTCAGTTAACCTGATCTAAACAGTCTCTCACAGGCATGACAAGAGGATAACATGTTGATTATCTCCTAGATGATTCTTGAATGTGTCAACTTGACAAGCTTTGTTAACCCACACCTGCTATGTTCTCTTCTACAATATCTGCACAGAGAATACCATCTTGTAAATTCTTTGCGTAAAGGTTTTTTCCCAACTTTTATATATCACTTGAATTATTTTTATTTATAAAATACTCTACATAAATACCCCCACTTAATAGATGAAAAAAAGCTGAGGTTAGATGATGAAGGGCCTTGTTTGTGTTTATAAAGCCAACAAGAAAGTGGTTGAGGAAGAATGCCAAATCTTGTCTTCTGACTCCTCCAAGGCTTGTTCAACCCCAAGCCTGTCCCTGGAAGTATCGCATGTGAGCCTCACATTCATGCCCACCACCTTGAAAGAAAGAGGAGCTTTCTCCGATGCCGTGGAGATTTGAAGGAGAATGGTCTCCCACAGGCTCATGTCTGAATGCTCCGTTCCCAGTTGGTGGACTATGTAGGAATGACTAGTGGGTGTGGCTTTGTTGGAAAAGATGTGCCACTGGAGATGGGCTTGGAGGTTTCAAAAGGCCAAGCTCGGCTCAGTCTCATTTTCTCTGCCTTCTAACTGGGGATGGGGTGTAAGCTTTTAGCTATTATTCCAATGTTCTGCCTGCCTGCCTGCCTGCCTGCCTGCCTGCCTGCCTGCCTCACTGTCTGCCTGCCTGGGCTAAACCTATGACACTGTAAGAAATCTCTTGATTAAGCACATTTCCCCCTGAGTCACAGTGTTTATTCACAGCAATAGAACACTAAGAAGACAGATTCTATCACCTTCATTTAAAGCTCACAAAAACTCTTGCTTTGTGGAAGTTAAGTGAACTGCATATTAAGTGCAGCTAGGGCAAGCACTGCAGCTTCACAATGTAATCTAGTGTTCTCTTTCATTTTCATTGTCACCCATAACCTTTTGCAGATGAACCCAGGTGGAAAACATACGAGAGACTTAAAATGGGCACGAACATAGGTTTAGGTGAAAATAAACTTGATATAATTTACAGACCTGGTGACTGACAACAAGTTAGGTAATTTCCTTGATTCCCAGTTTTCTCCCTTGCAAATTAACAATGAAAGTTACTTAGAACTATTTATTCAAAGAAGCTATCCACCCCCCCCCAAGAATAATGGGAATATTGCATTTGAATGCAGGCCCTCATACACACAAATTTAGGTTAATTTTGCCGTGGTTTCATGCCAATTTCAGGACTGTCCTCCGTTCTTCCTCACAAGCAGGACACATATTTTTAACTTGTCAAAAATCACCGAATCTTGCTCAGTTAACTAGTACATTCAGTGTAAGAAGGAACCCCGAGGAAAACACGACATTCTGTTCTCTCCTGTGGATACATTGGTTTTGTAGTCATTTCTTCTCTTTCTTGAGTCCCAAAAGGAAACTACCATGGAAGTTAGTTCTGTCTATAGAGACAAAAAAGTAGCAAACTTTAACTTTAGGGAAATTTGCTAAGGGAATGCAGTCTTGTTTAAATCTGTTTGTTTGAATCCATCAAGTCAAGACTGACAGGAATAGAATGCCTCTAAATTGAGTGTGAGGCCCCCCAAATACTGGATGAATCCATCTCTGCTCCTTTAAAACTAGAACAGTGCTTCTAGCTGCTCTAAGGAATTATCATGGCTCACTCAGCTGCACCTTTTTTTAGGAAATAATCACCATATCTAGAAAGAGAAGTACAGTAAAAATGGGGCTATATTCTTGGGAGGTTCTGGTTACTGGGGTGTCTTTCACATTCATATAAAGGAAATTTGAAGAAAAAATATCCTTTACCTTATGTAATACTGATCTCTTAAAGTTTTATTCCTTGATGGCTTCAATATTCTGGGTATTTTTAAATGCATAATGTATTCCAGAAAATGCATGTTCTCTATTTGGTGAATAAAGAAGCCTATATACATACATACACACACACACACACATGTGTGTATATATATATATATGTATATATATATACGTGTGTGTGTATGTATATATATGTATCTGTCATGATCTGTATTAATACTTCATTTTAAGCTATCTGATATTTAGCTTGCCTATGTCATGAAAGGGTGAATTAAAATTTAAAAATCTATTTCTGAGTTCCCTGCCTCACCCTGGAATCCTATTAGTTGATTCATCTGATCTTGAATTACAAGGTACCCATACAGTCATTGTCTTAGTTAGGGTTGTCATTGCTGTGAAGAGACACCATGACCATGGCAACTTTTATAATGGAAAATCTTTAACTGGGGATGTGATGTGAGAGTCCCTCTGTGTGCTGTGAATACCATTGGTTAATAAAGAAACTGTCTTGGGCCTATGCAGGGAGTAGAGGTAGGTGGAAAAAACTAAACTGAATGCTGGGAGACAGAAGGAAGAGTTAAGGAGAAGCCATGTAGCCCCGCCAGAGACAGATGCCAGGAACTTTAGCCCGTAAGCCACACCCATGTGGAGATACACAGATTAATAGAAATGGGTTAAATTAACATGCAAGAGTTAGCCAATAAGAAGCTAGAGCTAGTGGGCCAAGCAGTGATTTAATTAATACAGTTTCTGTCTGGTTATTTCAGGGCTAAGTGGCCGGGAATGAAACAAGTGGCCTCCTCCAACAGGGATGGCTTACAGTTCAGAGGTTTAGTCCATTGTCATCATGGGAGCAAGCATGGCAGCTTGATGTAAGCAGATATGATGCTGTAGAAGAAGCCAAGAATTCTACAACCAGATTTGAAAGCATCTGGAAGAAAAGTGACACTGGCCTTGACTTGAGCATCTGAGACCTCAAACCCCACCCCCAGGGACACATTTCCTTTGACAAGACCACACCTATTCCAATAAGGACACACCTCCTAATAGTGCCACACTCTATGAGCCTCTAGTGGTCATTTTTATTCAAACCACCCTAGTCATTCACATAAATATATCCTCCATATCTACTAACTCCGATAGGATTTCTTCCTTTCGTCTACTGGTTGTTATTGACTGCATACTTTACTAACAGACTCTATTTCATCACATTACAGAGGAACATAAAACAAAAAGAATGTTTAGAAATGAAAATCAGATTTTCACAGACTGTTTCAAATACTGAGATGCAGAAAGACGTGATTTGATGAACATTTCAAAGCAGTGGTTCTCGACATGTGGGTCGTGACCTCCACAGGAGTTGAATATCAGACATCCCGCGTATTAGATATTTACATTACAACTCATAATAGTAGTAAAATTACAGTTGTGAAGTAGCAATGAAATTTTATGACAATTTTATGGTTGGGGGGTCACCACAACATGAGGAACTGTATTAAAGGGTTGCAGCATTAGGATGGCTGAGAACTACTGATTCAAAGGATTTCTTCTTAAAAACGGAGATTTCTCTGTAATAGAAATTGGTGAAAATTAGCAATGGGAACTTTGGCTCCTGTGGTGTGGCAACCAGGGCGTTTATCTTTAACTCATCTTATTTTCTCAGTTCCAATATCTCAGTTTTGGCTTAAGGAACTACTTCCCAAAGTCCACAGTTAGAATGGGACCAGAGTCATCCCTTAACTTCAGGAGAGGACAAATGGCGTAAGGTTTCCCAGTGAAGCTGTTGGGTTCTGCCAGGTGAGTCAGACAGTGTCAGCACAGGGCTGGCTGGCACCCGCGAGAAGGAGATGCTCTTCTTTCCCTGACCTGAAGGATGAAGCTCTCCGAGAAAGCCATCCAAACACGGAACTGTAAGATTTTTGAGAACAATCACCACCTACAGTCAATTGCTCTATACGTCGTTAAAAGGTGACTTTGTAATGTGTAGACTAGGGTAAGATGCCATGTTTTTGTTTTGTTTGATTCTCTCTGTGTGTGTGTCCCCCCACCGTGTGTGTGTGTGTGTGTGTGTGTGTGTGAGAGAGAGAGAGAGAGAAAGAGAGAGAGAGAGAGAGAGAGCACCAGGGATGGGCATGAGGTACTGACGAAGATACATCCAATGTGCTTTCTCTACTGACCTGTGTGTGTGAGGCCCATGTTTGCATTTACTTCCCTTTCAGTCAGAACCCCATAGCTTCACCATCTCGTACAGGGGGATGCATGTTTAGTTTGCTGGCAAAAGATGCTTACTTCTTTTCTTCAGGAAGAAGTCAGGAGAGAGACTCAAATACATTCTCATGGGTATGTGCCTTGCTAAGGATTATCCATCTTTGCTCAGACTCCCATTCTTTTCCACTTTCCAAACAGCTTCCCTACCTGCCAGCAAGTTCTAATGTCAAGTTCCAGCAAGCAGTAGACACAGCTTTATAGAGCCTAGCCAACTGTCTTGTCAAATTCTTTTAATAAACGTGTGTGTGTGTGTGTGTGTGTGTGTGTGTGTGTGTGTGTGTGTGTGTCAGAGGGGGGGGGAAGAGAGAGAGAAGGGATAAAGGGGAGAGGGGGTATCTTCTCTGGCTGAACTCTTGCTCATATACATTTCTGTTGCTGAATACTTTCCTTTATGCAATTTTGATGTCTAATCAACGTAAAAATGGTTTCTATCACCAGCTACTAAAAGGAACTAAATGCACACAATTATTATCTCTTAACACAGCTTAATATTCTGGTATTCTGATGTAAGAACCAGGCTTCTTCCTCATTAATTCCTCAGCAGGCAGCAAAATACCAGGTCCCCAGCCGACACTGGGCAAACACGTGTTGAATGGACTAACAACAAATGGCTACAGAATTAAAAAAAAAAAAAAAAAAAAAAGTTGTCCCCGGGCCCCCGAGCTAAGTAAAGCAGGATGAGAGGGCAGCCCTGGGCTCTGGAGAAAACGAAGAGAAGCCTGCCTCTGAGCTGCAGCTGAGCCCTCCAGCTGGCCGCCCGTGGGGAGAGCCGTACATGTCTGATCTCATGTTCGCCGCCCGCCTGCACGACAGGTGTGCTGCGGGCAGCCGGCCCCCACGGAAGTGAGCTTCCTGCCACCGCGGACAGGGAATCGCTAGATGTGCGCAACAGAAGTGGAGCAGGAAGGAACGTTTTAAATAGAAAATCGGAACGCCTATCAGGTTCCTTAGAAGAGGAAGCGTCGGAGAAGGGTGACTTCAGGGTGAGACACCCCGCGGGTCATAAAGAGTCTCTCCGTGGGGGAGAAACGTAAATCCTCATCGTATCTGTGCGTGCCTGGACCGCTTTTCCAGATCCAAAGGAAGCACGTGGCTTATGGAAACAACAGAGGCAGACGCGAAGAGCAGAAACTTTCAGGATGCTTCCGGCTTGTGTTCAGGATCGAACAAGTCAATTATTTCTAAATACGACTGAGGGGGGAAAGAAGCTTGAGACACACATTGAACACTGAATTAAAGTGGTGGGGGTGGAAGGGGCTGGTGATGACCCACAGTGATATCTAAGAATCAATTGTCAAACCTACGCATAGTATTTTTTCTTATTGGAAAAAAAAATATTTATTTGTAGATATGATTGAATTAGGATCTTGGGATGAGGCCAGAATCCTAGGCTATCCCCATCTGGGCCTTACATGAAATCCCCAAATACAATCAACAGTGTCCTCAGAAGAGAATGACGGTGAGATTCGGCCACATTACGAGGAAGTATGACTCTGTCCTCAAACACAGTCAAGATACATCTACTCTGGTCACGTGACAGTCTCCTCCTGCCTTAGAGAAAAGCATCTCGGAAATCAAAGGAACGTGTCCCCTAAGAACCTGTATCCGCTCCTTCCCTGGGACGCAGTTCAGAACTCAGGACTCCAAAATATTCCGCAAAGAGTAGCTGTGTGAACAAGGCCTAGGCAGGTGTACTATGCTTGTTGCCATGTGAGACCCAAGATCGGGAATAAAGAACAAAGCAAGCTTGAGACAAGAAGATAAGGAATGGTTTGACAGCCTCTCAAAGACTTGAAATAAACATATTTCATAACCCAGAAATTTCACTAGGTATATAAACCGACAGAAATAACAAACTTGTTTATGTATGTATAACACATATGCACATATACACACCCACACATTGTATTGTCAGAGTAGCACTGCTACTCGTAACAGCCCCAAACTAGAAACAACCGAATTTTCTTCCGCATGAAACCATGTAATTAAATCTCAACACAATTGTACAAATGGAATATGGACAGCCAGGAAAATCCGTGAACTGTCGTCATGCGCAACCATGCGGAGCAGGTTTGCAAATAAAACCAGGAGCCAAGGAAGTCAGCCACACAAGAGACTATGCCACACGATTCTGTTTACATGAGGTTCGAAATGAAAAGGACAGGAGTCAGAGCAGTGAGTGACTCTGGGAAATAGGACAGAGCCGCGCAGGTGCGAGGAATGTTTCATTTATCTGAGTTCTGGCTACACAGCCAAATTCAACTTGTAAACAGCGGGGGCTGACTGAGAAGCAAAGGACAATGGCTCTGGGCTCTGATTTTTCTGCATGGACGGGCTCTGTGGGAGCCTTCTCAGCTTGGTCGATCACCTTCCTGGACCTGGGGGGAGCTGGGAGGACCTTGGTCTTAGCATAGAGTGGGGAACCCTGATGGCTCCTTGGCCTGGAGAGGGAGGGAGGGGAGGTATGGGTGGAGGGGAGGGGAGGGAAGGGGGAAAAGGAGGGGAGGGAAGGGGGAGGAGGAGGGGAGGGAGGGGGGAGGAGGAGGGGAGGGAGGGGGGAGGAGGAGGGAAGGAGATGTAAATTTTTAAATATAAAAAAAAAAACCATGAGGAAAAAAAATCAACTGAGATGTATAATTATATTTACAATTGGTGTCAAGAATTATGATAGCCAAACCCTGTAGTCTTTATGAGGGGGATGCTCAAGGCCTCTCACCTAAGCTCAGCCTATCTATCAGCTGCTCACTTTGAGGCCTTTACCGAGCATCTACCAGAGGAGGACCACAATCTTTCTGCTTGCTTTGGTTGTACAGCGTTCTTTCACAGTGGCTTTCGGGGTTAATAGGTATTTCCACAGTGTACATGACTGTTGCATGAGTCGCCTGAACGATTCTTAGTAATGATTCTTCAGTTCTGAATTGAAGACCGAATTCCTGACCCACAGCAGGTATGTAATACATTATAGTCCCATCCTCTCATCAAGGAACCTGTACTGGAATGTGAGACTTTCCTCCACATTACCTTTTAATTAACAGTCCAGCATGAACTCATGACTGAGACGGCCTTAAACTAACTGTATATACCCAGTTAAATAGCATGATTTCATCCTCTCTGGGACAAACGCTTCTATGGAAGAGATTATCATTAACTTGTTGCTCAGGATGGTAGGCAGAGCTTCCAAAGAGATCTCCATCATGTGTGATGTGTGCAATCAACCTCCTTCATCCGAGAAGCATGGCATAAGCTGCCATGGGTACCACACAGCTGCCTCCCAGAGGGAGGGGAAGCACAGGATCTGATGTGCACTCGCTTATGGTGCACAAACACTCGCCTGTCACATGGCACTTTATTTTCAAATGTTTAACACTGAGATGTAATTGTCTGGGAACGGAATTAATTTCCAGGACTTTTTTCCACCACAGACATACTCATCTATTCCCCAAGTTATGTGAAAAGAAAGTTCACAGAACCAGCATTTGGGATAAAGAAAAGTCAGAATCCATTGAAATGCTCAAATCATGACAGCTTTATATATTATGAGGGATATGTAACTGTTAAAAAAAAAAAAAGGACCATGGTATGTCTCCAGATGGACTGGCAAGAAAGAGAACTAGCCATCCAGGAGAAGAATCCTGCAAATGATGTGTAATTTCCAGTTACATAAAAATTTTAAATAAGGAACTGTGTTTATTAAATGCATAGAAAGTCAGCTGGATGGAGTCAAATCAGAAGGGGTAACACTGATTCCTTCACAGAGAAGATGAGACCAGCAGGAGGCAGGAGCGGAAGAGAATGGTGCTCGACTTTCCTATTTATATGGCTAGATTTCTTGAGTCTTTCACAATGAGCTTGTATTTCTCGATAATGCCAATGAACTGGAAACAGCCTGATTGCTTACCAAGAACACTTACTCTAGCTTCTTGTCTGTCTGTTTCTCCAGTTGTAAAACAATGAAGCAGGAGTTGCTACTTCAAATGGTGGTACCAAGAGCCCTCTATATGAAACCTTAGATCTGAGCCTGAGAGCACTGAAATTTATTCCGATAGGTTATTCGTGTTATAGAGCATGGCAAACTCAGTGACTCAAAACATGGACTTTTTAATTATTGCTCATGCAGCAATAGCTTGACTGTAGCTTTGCTGAGTTTAGTTTTGTTCCACAGCCTCACCACCTTCTGAGGACCCATGAGGTATCTTAGCAGGTCCTTCTCATGGTGGGGGCAGGAGCACAGACAGCACAAATATGCAAGTCTATTCATAGGAAGTCTCAGAACTGACCCAACGAAATTCTTCCTTTGTCCCGTAGGCCCACAATGTTGCAGGGCTCATTTCTGCTCTGTCCCCCTCCATCAACTCCACCCAACTTCACGTTCTTTCTCTCTCTCTTAGAAAGCAAAATAAAATACACACACACACACACACACACGAAATTCTGGAGTTCGATTTGTGTTGGTTAAATAGTCCTGAGCAGGAGACCCTGAAGTGTGTTTGAGATATCCAGTGTTATTTCATTTAAGAAAACTGATTTTTTTCCCTCTCATAGAAGCTATTAATTTCAATTAATTTCCTGATGAGGGGTGGGACTTTGTGCCCGCATGCCCTTGTCACAGTTGGAATTTTGTCTGGTTTGAACACTTACAGGTCTTATGCATGCTGTCACAGTTTCTGTAAGTGTGTATATATATTCATCCCATTGTGCCTGGAAGATGTTGTTTCCTTAAAGATATCTACCACCTCTAAATCTTGCAGATTTGGGGTATCCCTATGAGGGGTGTAATAATGACATCCCAGGTAAGGCTGAGTGCGCCAATGTCTCTCACTGTCTGTGCACGGTCCAATTGTGCATCTCTGTGCTGATTACTGCGCACTGCAACAAGAAGCTTCTCTGCTGAGAGGTGAGTACCGAACTGATCTAAAGGTATAGCAACATATCATTGGGAGTCATTTTACCGCTGGGTTCATTTAGCACAATAATTGTAATATTTACCTCTAGAACTTCTGACGTATCTAACCTTTGATCCTTGACCTCATTAGCAGTGCTAGGTATGGGCTCTAGCTTATAGAGCATAATTTAAATCAAAATTTAAAAAGTGTTTGATTACTCCCACAGCACTGTTCCAGTATTATCACCCACGCAGGTTACTATTATAGCTTGCAGGGGCTCTATGGCATACTACAGAGATACTTGCACATCCATGTTTATTGCTGCTCTCTTCAGAATAGTCAGAAGTGGGGAAGAGCCTAGATGTCTGTCAACAGATGAATGGATAATGAAAGTATGGTACAGCTACGTAATGGAATATTATTAAACTGTGAAGACAAATGAATTTACAGGTAAGCGGGTGAACTAGAAATAAGTATCCCGAGTTAGGTTACTCAGATCCAGAAAAAACAAACACTGCTTGATCTCCATTATATGTGGATGTTGGCTTTCATGCTTTAGATATGTGCATTTCATTCAGAATCCTCACAGAGTCACGGGGGTTTGGTAACCCACAGGGTAGCAGAGCAAAGAAGGTGATTTTCCAAGGAAGGGCATATAGAATATAGAATCATAAAGAGATCAAGAGGGAATTAGAATAGGAGGGTCAAAGGGCATGGAGGAGTGGGGACAGGGCCGAGCATAGACTCTGGGGAAAGAGAATTGATACTAATGGGCTTTTGAAAGGTCACATGGAAACCTGAGCTAAAGGGGGCTTACCAAGTCTAGCTGGACTGGGACTGAACGAGCATGGGATGAATCAAACTGGACCCTCTGAATGTGGCTGACAATTGGGGCAGACTAAGAAGCCAATGATAATGGCACTGGGATTTGTCTCTACTGCATGCACTGGCTCTTTGGGATCCCATTCTATTTGGATGCATACCTTCCCAAGCCTGGATGGAGGGGGGAGGGCCTTGGACTTCCCATAGGGCCGGGTACCCTGCCCTCTTTTAGGACTCTTGGAGGGGGAGGAGGGAAGATGAGGGGGGAGCAGAAGGGAAGTGGGAGGAGGGGAGGAAGTGGAAATTTTTATTGGTATTATTTATAAGGTAATAAAAAGATTTAAAAAAACTTTCTAAACTATAGACATAAATGAGAGGAAGTTAAGCAGAGTTGCCATGTAATGGGGGAGCCAAGACACAGTTGGACATCTTATGCTTGTGACACATTTTTCTTTTCAAGAAAGATCGTTTGGCTTGATGTCGCCTACCTTTGTGTGGCCATGAATATTGACTTTGAAACCTCAGCCTTGCTAACCATTTTGCAATACTTAGGCTTGCAGTGGGTGGCTGTCCACAGAGCTTAACTCCACAGAGTTCTGCCTGCTGCTTCCTCCTGCCCACCACTTCCCTCTTCCTGTCTAGACTGTGCATCTCTTGTCGGGAGACAGGTCCTTACGGCACACGGGTGACTATCACAAAGAATGATTCCTCCTACTTCAGAAGCATTTTCTCTAGCAAAGCCTGAAAATGTTTAGCATTTAAAACCTCGATTAGAAACTGTCAGGCAAAGCATATCTTTAGATGTTCCAAATGAGAGTGGACGGCTAAGATGTCTCCAGGTTCATGTTTATACGGACGTAAAGAACCCAACAAAGAAATGTCAGACTGTAGTGATGCTTGGAAAAGTACTTTGATGGAGAGACTCCACCGGGAAATTACTGTCCAAATAGTTGCAAAGTCAACCTGTCAGATTATTTCAAAACTCCCAGGAAAACCAGTTAGGATTTATGCGACCCTTGGAGCAAATTTTCTGACCATTTTTCTACAAGTTCCATGCTCAAGACAGGCAATGGGTGAATTAAACTGTTGAGAACATTTTCCCATGATGAAGAAAGAGTCGCTTAGACAGATCGTTTCAAATCACAAACATTCAGGGAGCCCAACATTACATTTATTGCTCAGTACTCGGATGAAGTAAACGGGGTCATCCATGGTACAAAACCTTTTAGGCTGCTCAGCCTCCCTCACAGTTTACAAAGCCTCTATTCCCAGAAAGGCCACCTGCTCTTAAGGGCCTTGCAGTGATTTCAGCATAAGATTAAAGACATTGTCAGCCACCTGGGGTTAATAGAAAGTGTCATCGTCTCTGAAGGGCTTGAGCTCCCAATGCAGCTGATAGCCTGGGATATTTTCCAGTTGGCAAACACGAGATCAAAGAGCAAGCCGATCTCAAGGTGTCCACCTCCAAGGCCTTCTCTTGACCTTTTGGCTCCCCTTACCGTCTGCTATTATTCTTGTTTAGTGGTAAGGCAGGTGGCTGAGAAGCCATCAGCCCAGGAAGATGAAAATAGGTCTGGGGTCATTAATAATCGGCAATGCGGCCACCTTCAGCCTTTCCTAAAGTGATCTCAGATGGCTTTCCAGCTGTGGTGGAAAACCAAATTCAACCGTATGGGGTAGCTTATCACTTGGCCGTGACGTCTTCTGAGAAGAATGAACCAGTCAACACTTAAAGAACAATACGCTGATGAATAAAAAGGAAGAAAGAAGAAAGGGTGATCGTGTTCCTTCCACTCTTTAAATCATCAATGAGACAACAACAATAAAAATAAATCCCATGGCAAATGTCTACGCCAAATGAAGAACTGTTCAAAGGACAAAAACAAGAAAAATCTATTAGCCCATATAAAGGGTCCCTAGAGACCCGTAAGAATTTCTTTCTTATGATGTGCTATTGACTAGTGGCTTCGGCAATAGGAACGCTCGGGGATACAGAGGTTTGTAATTTTATTTTCTTTTGGGAATAGAAGGGGCAGAAAGAGAAGAAGCCACCTGAGTAATTAGAATGGGATTGTTGGCTCTAGAAAAACACCATAGTGAGTTCATTTATTTCAGGTGTCTTAGGCACGCAGAGAGGGTAACATGAAGTCTTCATTTGAAAAAGAATGCTAAGGGAAGCTTATAAGAATCTTCTTGTATGGGAGGCAATCTCCATGTGAGTTTTAGTCTACAGTAGTTTACAGTGCAAATACTAGTACGCGTTTCCTCAGCTCTAATACACATGCGTGCGCGCGCGCACACACACACACACACACACACACACACACACACACACATTTTAACAGAGGATGAATACTACCTTATAATGACTATAGGTCAAAGGGCAGACATGGTGTGATTTTGTCATGATCTATGAATATGTAAACTCCTGTCAGTTGGCCTCATATATTACTGACATTTGAAAATGTTGGACTTTCTCTGAAGATTTAATATTTTACACCCTCAATCAGTATTCAAGTTAAAGATTACTTATATAAGCATAAGAGCTGAGTAAAGAGGTAAGTACACTTTGGCATTAATTAATCTATGTAAGCATTCATTATAGGAAAGACATCTCATTCCTCATAAAGCAGCAGCCAAATGCTTTGAGAGCCTAAGAAATGAATAGATGAGTTTGTGCTTCATCTATTGCTGAAAGTTATGCAAAATAATTGCTTCTCACGTGTTAAGCCCTGAACGTGAAGAAAGGACAAAGTACTAAATGACGAGGCATAAATTAATGATAACTTCCAAACACAAAGGGGTTGGATTAAGACCAAAGCAGAGCCAACTACCTGTGTTCGCCAGCCTTATTGCACTTTTTTATTATTATTGTAAATGAAATAACAGCGCATTTCCTGTCCCACCGCACTTAGATTCACCAAGCAGGAATATTGCTCCATCTTCTCTTCAGATCAGAAAACAGAGGCTCAGACAAGTTACATTATTTGTCTCTGGGTGCACAGGGAGTGAAACTAAGTCAGTCTTACAGCCAGAACCGATTGTCCTAGCCGTTTTGACAGACTGGTTCCTGAGACAAAGGAAATAATTGCCATAATACTTTGAAAGATTAAAATGGATCACAGCATTCTCTCTCTCTCTCTCTCTCTCTCTCTCTCTCTCTCTCTCTCTCTCTCTCTCTCTCTCTCTCTCCTCTCTCTCATAGAGTTTCATCTCACTCATGGAGAATGCTGACACCCTTACAGGAGCTGAACAGCCCCAGCCCAACCTTGAAGCCCTTTCTTCTCCCCTGTGCTGCCTGAATTTATGTCAACTAGAACTTGACACAAACTAGAGTCATTTGAAAGGGAAGAAACTTAACTGAGGACTGGGACAAATGGCAGTGTAGGGTTGACCCCTGAGGATTCTCTCACAGAAGACATGAATCACTACAAGGCCTCCCAGCTGCTATGTACCTGGGAAAATGTTTGTATCATAACATCTGCAGACTCATAGGAACTGTGAAGAAGAACAAGATGGTTCTCAAGCAGGGGAACGGTTTCCAGCAAAGATAACGTAGGCGACATGTTTCTTATCTGGGCGTGAGGTGCAGGTACCATTAGCATCTATCAGAAAGAAAGCCAGGAATACCTTTAAGCATCCTCCAAATCTACCAAGTTGCACATCATCAGCCCCAGAAATAAAAGCCTGATGAGAAACATTTCTGTTGCACACACCGCGAACTCCCCTATCTCGGGCGTGAAAAACAATCATCATGACTCCCCAGTACTTTTGAAATTGGAGCAGAGACAGCAATTCATGTTCCTATTACCTTGCTCTAAAGCAGTGGTTCTCAACCTGTGGATCGCGATCCATTAGGCTTCGAATGACCCTTCCACGGGGGTCACCTAAGAGCAACGGAAAACACAGACATTACGTTATGATTCATAACAGTAGCAGCAACGCAAATAATTTTATGGTTGGGGGTCCCCACAACAAGAGGAATTGTATTAAAGGGTTGCAGCATTAGGAAGGTTGAGAACCACTGCTTTAGAGGTTTGACCTTAATCTTCCTCCACCACTCTTTACAGACGTTGCAATCTAGACCTCAGAACACATAGGCAACGGCGCCTTAAGCAGATTGTACTGGTCTGTTCAATTCTACACCCGGCCACTAGAGAGCAGAGAAACACTATCAATCATTCAGCCTTTGCCTGCGAGTGTCGCAGAGTTTAGCAATGTAAATCTTAATAAGAGGCTAAATTGTTACTGGCCCTTAAAAATTAAAGCTTGTTTGAATAGATTTATTGAGCACACGTGTGTCTAGGCATGTCAGAAGCCTGATCCAAAGGACTGGTCCAAGTATTTACTCTAATTTTCACATCATGTCTGAACTGTGAAATATGACGGTGATTAAGTTCAACAACATGTAAGTGGAGATTTAGGAGCTGTTGGTGAGATTGTAACTTTTAGGCCGTCACTATTATCTTCCCCTAATAATGCATTATGACTGTGCTGGCAAAATGCTTTCTGTTATCCTGATTTGATTCTACTGTGGGGTAACTTACAGCAACTAAGTCCATGGGATTATATCTACGAGGCTCTACCTATCAAAAACCGAGCAGGAGCCGAAACCTTCCGATGAACTCCAAACTGGAATTAAATAGCTTAATTTTGTTATTGGACCAAACACAGCCTCAAGTGTCAATTTTCATTTCCGTAATGAAATGCAGTAGGGTGAAACCTAATGAAAAATGTTATAGCCCCAACATATAAGAGATACTTAGATGGGTCTAATTCCACAGTTTCATAACAAAAGCACCGAAGAAGACACTAAAAGGAAATTTAGTGAGAAAAAGAAATGAACTATTAAAGTATCCAACTCTTTTCCCTTCTGGTTTAAACCCAACAACGGTGGAGACAAACATTATGCTCGTCATCTTTAGAAGTGTTCTTGTGGCATCCCCACCTGCCCACGATGATCACGAATGAGGGTGAGAAGTTCTCTTCAGACATCGCTTTGCCTTTCTTTACCTGATACCGACGTGCACACACAGGAAGACAGATAAACAGAAAGCGGTGCAAGTATTTTGACATGGGCCTGAGTAAGGCCGTCAACTCCAGGAAATAGGAGTCAAAACCCGTGACTAGGAATGTTGACCCATCCCTTCAGAAAGCATAGATGTTAGGAGACGGAGAGGGGCCAGTTATGCAAGTCGAATCCCAGGCTGCGTGGAGTTTGGAAATTGTCTCTGTGAGACAATCGTTTGGAAGCACTGAAAAAATGTATTTTCTGTCCCGTATCTCAACTGTGGAGTAGGTGCAAACATCGGAGTATTTATGAGTAGACAGAGAGTAGCAGTTACTGCAGTTCCTGGCACATATTAGCTTATGTAAATATTATTCATAATTATAATATCATTTTAAAGGGAAGTCAGTCCAAAGGTTCCTCCATTTTGTACTAGTTGTGATTTTTTTTATTCTAAAGCATTGTCATTGTATGCCTCAAAAAAAAATAATAATGGGTTGAACATAATGAACTCAATGGATTCTGAGAGACTTGGGGAATTCGGCTCAGTTTCAGCGCTGTCCCTAGACAATAATCATAACAGGGTTGTCCTCATTCATCTCCTTCCTTTTCGCTCCAGGATACATCCACTCCCCCTTCTTTTTGTGTAAACAACAGGTGAACGGGTTGGAGGGAGAAGAATGTTCTTTTCTTTCTTTCTGTTTAGCCACCAACACTGAAGCCAGAGGAGGGAGAAAGACAGCACACAGCAAAGACAAGACTTGTAAAGCCACTGAGATTTTTCCTTTGAAAAGCGCAGAGCTCCTGCAACGTGGTCCCCCATTTGCCAGATTCAAGGAAATTTCACTGGATGCTGAGTTTTCTCCCTTCTTCGCAGCTGGTTATTATTAACTTGTGAGAAGACTGGAGGCAAGAAAAAAAAGCGAAGAATCCCAAGGACAGGAATAACACAGCAGACAAACCGGAGCCAAAACCTTGTCCTCACATCAGCTCAGCAATAAAGGGTTAAGGCCTTGATGTGTTGCCATGGAAACAAGACCCCAATGTCAGGGTGACATTGATTTCAACAATGGTGAATTTGTCGTGCATTTCCTCCAACCTTGATTGCATTTCATTCAGAAAAAAGAAAAAAAAAAACAAAGCTTCATTTTTAGAGGTCAGCCCCAAATCCTACAAGAACCAAAATATCAATACGGTCAATATGGTTATGCACAATTCCATTACTGAAAATGTGCAAATTCATTTCCCAATTAGCTTTACTATATACACCATATTTAATGTGACTTAAAAATAAAGAATTAAGCCAGGCATGGTGGTGCACCCCTTTAAACCTAGCACTCAGGAAACAAAGGAAGGTGACTCTCTTGAGTTCATGGCCAACCGTGAAGAAAGGGCTGTATAGTGAGACGCTGACTCAAAGCAAAGCAAAAAATTAAGAATTGAAATACATATAAGAAGAAAGAAAAACAGGAACTACAAAATTTGTACTAATATTATGCCCTTAGATTTCCTTCTCTTAAAATATAGTTTCGAAGGGGTCCATCTACGTGAAAGAATGATGATAAAATGTGTCTTTACTTCCCAAAGAACGACTGTGAAATAATAGGACTACAAAAACAGACTGGGCTTCAATACTTGCTCTGTCTGTGCTTACATAACATCAGTCTACATCCCTAATTCTGGGGACGGAGATAGAGTTCAGTGAATCAGACCATGCTTAGTATACACAAGGACCTCGGTTCAACCCTTAGAACCACAACTGAGAACAAACAAATCTATAGTTTCCAACACCTCCATTTCCTATTGGTAACATAAAAACAATAGTTTTTCTTCCCTCAGTGGATGTTCATGAAGGTTCAGTTAAAACAGAAACCAAGAGTGGAACCTCTGGGACATTCCACACTTCGACTATACAAGGCTTTGCTGTAAGCTCAATTACTTTGGAATAATTATAATTACTTGAAGAACATTTAATGCTGTCTTTAGATGCTCTGTAATTTAAGAAGATTTGGGGGCGGGGTACTTATAGTTCTCCAAGCACTGAACAACATGCTTTTATCATTCCACAGTTACCTGGAAGAACAATGCTAAAAGAAGTGGGTGAATTCACTGGGGAGGATTCCTAGCATCTTTCACTTGGGTTTTGTAGGTTCTGTGAAAAGTATTGTGCTGCATCCGATCACACCCCAGGCCCAGTTCCAATGGAAGAACGGGTGAACGATGACCTGGCTGTCAGGCCCTTCCATTTGAATTGTGGAGCTGGATGAGAAATTACCTAGCAACCACTTGAGTAAAGGATAGGGAAAACTTGATGGTGCGGTTTCGTAATCGTAATCAGGCAAACATCATTAAAGTCTTTCTCCTGACCCTATTTCCTGAGCCCGGCTTCTCTGCAAGTCATCAGAATAAGCAGGTCCAATTAAGGAAAAACATTGACACAGACACCTCAGATGAGGGATGTTGAGAAAATACATCGTAGTAAAGTCTTTGCAAAAAGTATTTGGCACATCCATCAGCTCCTATGGAAGACGTATACAGCATTCCATAAATGGAACGTTATGGATGAGAAATTTTGTCACGACACAGATTTAGTGTCTTGTACAAATGTACCTAATCCTTGAGAATGACACTTGAACATCTTCTTGCTGCAGATGGAAGAGCCAACATCCGGGGAAAACCCAGAAACCCTGGAATTCTTAACTAGCCATTCTACTAGGGGGAAATGAAATCGTAGGTAGGGAGAAGTTACACAGCTGAGCCAAAGCTCAAGAATGACACTTGACACCCAGTGACATGGTTCATGGTTGCCTCTACCTTCCCCATCTAACCATCTAAGAACCTGGAAGCTGCATTCAGTCCCAGGCATTTCCCTTATAGGTTTGCATACATAAGCATTTGAAGTAACAAATTCCAGCTTCTAAAAATCAGTTAATCTATTCCCGGATATATTTACTGAGCACCTACTAAGTGACTGAACATTGGGTTTTGCGCCAATGGCACAAAATTGAATACAATTAAGTCCTTACATTCAAGAGCATGTTACTGTAAGAGAGAGCTACAGCAGCACATAGCAGAACAATGGGAGGCCTTTTCTTTCTAAGACCAGAGGGCTGTGCACATATACAAGAATTGTTATAATACTTAATACTTCTTTGATATCACTTACTCCTCTAAATTTCTGCAAATATTAGCTTTCTAAATTTCTACATTTCTAAATTTTCTAAAATTTCTAAATTTCTAAAATTCCTAAAATTTTCTAAATTTCTAAATCTCTACATTTCTGCAAATATTAGCTTTCTAAATTTCTCGACAGTCCTTAAAGCAAACTGGAGTGCACAGCGCTTAAGTCACTTATGACTACCCAGGGAGCGTTACTACCATTTTAGGACAAAGAAGCTACAAACTGGGAGAATTATGATTTTCTGAAGGGAGACCCCAAATGCCATGCTACGTGAGAGTTGAGATCAGGTCCCTTAGATATCACAGAGGCAGAGAGCTCTGTGCAAAGCAGGCTATGTTCAGCAATGTCACCCTAAACCCCGTCAGCAGTGCCTCGGCTCCAGGAGGAGCCTTCTCCTATCTCCCCTTCTATGGCTGGGGAAGCCCTAGGGTCAATAGGTCATGCCTCCTTCAGTCCATCACCCACTCCTCCCAATGACCCCACTCTCTAAGCCAGGACCCCAGAAGAATCCACTCCAGTGGCCCCGTGCCTCTGTGTCAAATGTCTGAGACCTCTAGTTCATATCTAGCCTAGAAAGAGTGAAATGAGATGCTGTGTACTGAGAAAAAACAGCTGCTACAGGGGTGTGCACGGCACCTCAGTGTGCAGGTTGGATGCCCACTTACCCACATGCAAATAAATTCTTTGGGGGAGCTGTGCAAATCGGGGTAGAAAGAGAAGAATAGTGGGTGGTAGCAATACTCTACTGGGCTCTGATACTCTAGTGCTGAATTCAGGAGTCTAAGAATTCTGCATCTAAACTTAGCTTTACAAAGGATTTTAAAGGTGGCTTGGTTTTCTATCAAAAATGGAGGTTTCGTATTTTACTGTGACTCAGAAGTGGCGCACATGCCTCATTCCAAACAAGCTGTATCTCTAAGACATTAATTTGCCTTAGCTCCATCATCACTTACCTTCTCTGACACACCCCCTTCTCTTGTCATTTATTTATTTATTTATTTATGCCATTTGTTTATTTATTTATTTATTTATTTATTGTCTTCATGGGTACGATTTGAAAATTTAGAGGGGCTGGAGAGATGGCTCAGGATGGTTCAATTCCCAGGATGCACATGGCAGCTCAAAACTGTCTGTAACTCCAGTCCCAGTGGATCCAACACTCTCACACAGACATATATGCAGGCAAAACACCAATGCACTTGAAAGAAACAAAGAAACAAACAAGGGAGGGAGGGAGGGAGGGAGGGAGGGAGGGAGGGAGGGAGGGAGGGAGGGAGGGAGGGAGGGAGGGAGGGAGGGAAGAATTTAGAAATATGGACTGTGACCTCCATTGATTCCCAGTTCTGGGCTTTGCAAATGTTTAGGAGTGAAATTCTGAGGACAGAGAGTACTGTTTGCTAGGGAAATTAAAAGTAGGAAAGTAAAGCTTGAAGCTAGAACTTAGCCGAGGCAAGGAACGCAGAGTTCCAAAGACTGCGTGTGCAGCTTCAAGAGCTGCTGGCTGGTGGCGTGCGTTTAACTGAGAAAGTCATGGAGCCCAGGAAGGAGGCTCAGATGAAGAGCAGACATTGTGGTTGAAGAACTCACATCATAGGTACCAATCTGTTCTGCTCCCCAAAGAAATAACACACACTCACATACACACTCACACACACACACACACATGCACATTCACACAAACACTCACACAAACTCATACTCACACACTCACACATACACACATGCACACTCACACAAACATTCACACACACACTCATACACAAACACACACACTCATACTCACACAAACACATACACACTCACACATGCACATTCACACAAAAACATTCCACACACACACTCACACACACTCACACTCATATACACTCACACACACACTTATATTTGTTCCCATTCCCTTTGCTTCTACCTAGAGCAGGATGGGGTGACAGGAAAGAGAGAGAGAGAGAGAGAGAGAGAGAGAGAGGAGAATATGAAAACGTCTGTTATAATCATAAAGTCAAAGTAAAAAGGCATGTTGCAGATGGAAGAGCCAACATCTGGGGAAAGCCCAGCAACCCTGGAATTCTTAACTAGCCATTCTACTAGGGGGAAATGAAATTGTAGGTAGGGAGAAGTTACCCAGCTGAGCCAAAGCTCAAACGCCCAGGGACATCTGTCACAGGACAAGGGAACAGATCCAAATAGACATGTTACTAGAAGGAAAGCTACGGTAGACCTTTGCCCGAGAGCTCCAGTGTGCTTGCAGCGAGGCTTGCTCCCCCATAATTCTTGTGACTGACTAGGTTGTCAGCCGAAGGCTCCCAGGGGCTGGCTACCCTCTAAGAGCAAGATGGGTGGCCAGGTGTAGATATCTAAATGGTGGGTTCTAGGTTTATCAGTGGAGGCTTTATCTACTCATAATTGATGCACACGGGACAAAGAGCATTCTTCTTCTGAATGCAGAGACACAGCATACAGATATCTGGTAGATATTGATCACATTTCTCACTAAAAATCATCTAAATATTCATGGGAAATTATACGATTGCTCCTTTGTATGATTTGCTGTGTGTGTGTGTGGGGGGGGGTAACCAAAACTCCAACTATACCTCCTATAAAGAGTAATTCCCACAAACAATAGATCTTTCTCCATCCAACAGTAGAGTCAGGCCATACAGCAATGAACTAATTGCGACCTATGCATCTCCTACAAGAAGACCCGAAACTATGAGCTGGTGAAGCAAGACAATGAGATCAGCCGGATGCAGCGTATTACCACAGCAGCCTCTGGGATGGCCAGAAGCATAACGGAGATAGTAGCAGGAATTCGGGGGCGGGATCTTGGCCAGACTGCCCCAGGAGACTGGTCATGGAGGTGGAAGATGTAGCCCACTCTTTTCCCAAGCACCGACCTCCAGCCCCTTCTTGCTTTCCTCATCTTCTCAGTACACCCCCACGGTCTCCCCTGTAAAATGAACCAGTCAACTGGCTTCCCTTCCACGCCCTGAGTTCTTGCCCCCAGCAGTGATGGCTAGCAAGTTTAAAACCTTGAACAGATGCTTAAGATTACTCATAAAAACACAGATTTTTCACATAATCACAGTTTATGCTGGGGTAACAGTGGGTTTTCCATTTTTAGTTAGGAACATTTAACGCAATGCCACCTTATGCCCTTGTGCCCTCTCAAATCCCTTAGTGTGCTAATTGTTACAAACCCATTTGGCTATCAGTTTACTCTGGAATGGGGTCTTCGGAGGAAGGAGAGCTATTTTTGAATTCCCTGGAGTCCAGTGATTCCTGAGATGGTTGAAAGACAGGGGGAGCAAGGATGTTAATTTGACGATGGAGGGGTTGGGGGTCTGCATTACTGATGGAAGAAGCGTACCCGATAAGCTGGAGTAATGAGCGCAAACCAAGGTGGAGGAGTCAGTTTACCGGGTCCCAGGCCCTCGATCCTGGTTGCTGATCACACTTGAGTCGAAAGAGTCTCATTCAAAATGTCATTTTGAAAACGAGAACAACATACACACATATGCAACTAAACAGATGTTCCTCTACCTCCTTCTCTTCCTTCTCCAGTCTCACAGGAAACACATGTCTGTGTTGTCCTAAGTCCAGTCACTAATTAGCATGTTTCAGTAGCACATTCTGGAGAGGATGGAGAGGACTTTAAAGGGATTCCTTCCTTTCAAACGGAGACAGCTGCTCTTAATTACCAAGCAGGAAGAGAATGGTGCCAATAGATCCTTGAAAAGCCACAGTGAAGCAAAATGCCCAGGAGTCTTTGGGTCCTGCTGGAAGGGCCTCTCTAGAGGATGGACAAAGCTGCATTCTATCTACCCCTTCACCTTAGCCCAGCAGGCAGCTGTCCAGTTTCATTCCCCTGCAAGGAGGTGGGAAATGTAGCTCAAGAGCCTGATACGCTCCAAGGGCATTTCACATCAGGCAATCCAACTGAGGTCAGAGCTGAGAAGCAAAATACATCACTCTCCTTCCACGATGCACAGCTACATGGATGTTATGACCATTTCCTTTCTAAACCAACCCCAAGGATTTATGATTCAAAATACATCTTTATAGTTAACCCAAGGACAGTTGGTCCACACATCCTAAATGGTTCCTGGTAAAGAAAAATATCTTGGGAAGGGCAAGGTGGTTCAGTGGGCAAAAATGCTTGCTTGATCAAGCTTGGTGACCAAAATTCTCACTTTGGAAGAAAAAAAAAAGTGAGTCATGTCATCTCTTCTCCAACTTCCATAGAGAGCTGGGGACATGTGCTATCCCCAAACAATCTTTATTAAAACAAAAACAAACAAACAAAA
The DNA here is from genome assembly GCF_903992535.2 of Arvicola amphibius. Lineage (NCBI taxonomy): Eukaryota > Metazoa > Chordata > Mammalia > Rodentia > Cricetidae > Arvicola > Arvicola amphibius. The sequence continues at coordinate 14,698,340 of NC_052063.2, read as the reverse complement.
AAAATCTTGCTTTTAAAAAAGAAAGAACAAGCCGGGCGGCGGTGGCGCACGCCTTTAATCCCAGCACTCGGGAGGCAGAGGCAGGCGGATCTCTGTGAGTTTGAGACCAGCCTGGTCTACAAGAGCTAGTTCCAGGACAGGCTCCAAAGCTACAGAGAAACCCTGTCTCGAAAAACCAAAAAAAAAAAAGAAAGAAAGAACAGTGTCTTTCTTAAGTCATTTTTGTTTTTATAATAATACTATTAGCAAGCATGTACACAGTGCCTTCGTTGTGCAGTTTTTATGCAAATCTATTCATGTAACACACATACCGACCCCGTAAGGATGCAGCGCCTTGACTCCTTACCACATTATCAATGAATGTGATTGGTCCAATGAGTGGGGCTGGTGGAGCTAAGATGACAGGAGGGCTTTCTTGAAGAGGGTTCGGTAGAGCTGGATTTGACTATGAGAACACACACATTGGCGGGGCTGAATATCCCCACCTACACATCATGAACGCAAAGACATTCAGTTGTGCTGGCATTGTAGAATAATCAGATCCTGACTTAGCCAAAGCATGATTAATTCTTTTTTGTCCTTTGTTATTTCTATCTTCAGGGAACCAAAAACATTTTGAGAAGCAAGGGAAGTGTTCCCCTACTCCAAATATTCAAGCTTAGAAGACAAAAATAATAACTTAGGATAAAGGCATGATAAATTTAATGAATCAAATACCACCGAAAACCCACTTAACGCCTACACTCTCTGTCAGCAAAGTGCCAAACTCCATCATTTCTTAACAAAGCCTAAAAATTTCTCTTGGCATTTTCTGATGTCAAAGAAAAAGTAATTTCTCAATCATTGTGTTTTTTTTATGAAACACCTAATTTTTAGTGAGAGACTCAGCCCATACCCTGCTCATCATGGGCTAAGTAAAGGATTGCTCATTGATTACATTAGCACTGAGGGATAGTGTCTGGTCCAGAGCAGATAACTACTCAGGAGATGAGACATGCAACAATTTTTTTCTTTTAATGCAGCGCATCTTTGAGCCTGGGAAGATCCTTAGTTCATGCTTGGCATGATGGCAGCAGGTAAACATTTGCCAGTTGTACGTGACCACGGAAGGAAGCAGACTCAAGTTCGCGTCATGGAGGGAACCTGAAGAGTGGCACACGGAGGGACGGCATCAGACTAGATCATCTCAGCAAGGCCTGGAGTTGTTTACAGTGCACAGCCTCTGCTCACGGTGAGGTCACAGCACCTGCCCCAAGCCTGACTCTTCCCCTCTTCCTTGGACTGGCTCTGTCACAGCTTCTGGCTCTTGCCATGTCTCCCTGGCTAGCTAAGGAGCTCCATTTAGCATCTGCTTATGCTGTTTCCTCGCCACCTTTTCTTCCTGCTACAATAATCCATGTCTAAGAAATATCAGGTGTCTATGCAAGCGTCATGTGCCAGTTCCTAGCATACAGACTTACTGCCTCTGTGTATTTGAACCCGTATTATCAAAACTGAGATGTCACTAATTACTTCTTTACTAAGATGTCACTATTTACTTCCTTACTAAAATGTCACTAATTGCTTCTTTACTTGGGGAGCTGTTTCATAATGGGGTCCATAACTCCCAAACCTTTTCTTCTTAATATTTCCCCCATCTTCAACATACTACTGCATCATTAATCCACCTGCCTCGGTTTCATGAGTACCGCTACTACAGGTGTGCGCTACCATCCCCTCGCTCTCATATCTTTTCTACTTGCCAATAGGTGTCTTTTTGTGCAAGCCATCACATTCGATAGTGTCCCTGGTTTTGAGTACCAATTATCCCTGTTCCATTGCCTTCAGCCTGTCTGTGCTATCGAAATGACACCGTTGAAAAAGTCAGGTTTGGGCATTGCTACAAGAAGTTGCAGAACTTATCAGTACTGACAGCCAAACCCTGCAGATATCATCTGCTTACCTTCTAGAGGTAGACGGGAGGCTGTGTTGGTGCAACTAACGCATAGGAGGCCAATTAGCATTGGGGATACGAATATGCCGTGGGAAGTCCAATAGCTCATCCTCTCCCATTTTATCATTAACGAGCTATTAACTTCTTTAACCTCATTTCTCTCTGTTAAAAGATGAAGATAATTGGATCTATCTCACGGAGATTTGTTTGTAAAAATAACACAAGGGCGCACAGAGCTTGAGACAGAGAAACCCCATAATAAACACATGAGATTAATGTCATCGCTAAGTAATTAACCAAGAACTCAAATGCGTGTTTAGAAGCTGCAGTGGACTGCACTGATGATACGAGGTGGACCCAGATTTGAGATTAGGTTTCACAAACAATTATTAGTTACTTAAACTACTTAAAATTAGATTCTTATGCATAAGTAATTGAAATTTGGCCCTTATCTCCCACTCTATAAAAATATATAATGGTAATAAAAATAAGATAAAATTAAAAAAAAAAACCTGACTAGGACAAAATGAACAAATGAATAGTGGGAAAAGAGCCAAAGAAAAAAAAGAAAATGCCCAGATGATGCACCATGTGACCAAAAAAAAAACCCCCAGAAAACCTTTAAGCAGGCCATTGGGTTCATTTTCTGTTGGACATTTTCTCCATTAACTGCTGGGCATGAAGTCTGCCCTTAACTGTGGGTTTTTTTTTTTTTTTCACAGTAAGACTCCATGGGAGAAAACCAATTTTCCTTTTTTGAGTGGTTATCAGTTGGAGATAGCTGCTGAGTTAGGGAAGATGTGTCTACTTCCTGTTTCTGGTCTCAGCACTAGGACCCTATCAAGCTCAGACTTCTGTACATGATGCCAGTCTGTGTGAGTTCATATGCATCGGTCATTTTGTGTATAGAAGGTTTTATTGCCTTCGTGTCTTCCATTCCCATTGGCTGTTAATAATCTTTCTACCTCTTCTACAGAGTTCCTTGAACCCTGAGAGGAAGGATTTGACGAAGACATCCCATTTGGTGCTGAATGTTCTAAGGTCTCTCAGACAAAATCCTAAATGTTAAGATGTGGTACTACCGCAAGAATTTGGGGAGAGGTTAAGAAGCCTCGGGTCTTTCAAAGACCTGATCCCCAAGAAGCAGGAAACAAACACAAAAACAGACAGACAGAATCATTAACAAACTAGGAAGCTTTTTACCATGACGGAAACAGCCGACAATGTACAGGCAAACAGATTTAAAAAAAAAAAAAAGATAATAACTATCCATCTAATACTTAACTTACTATCACATTGCCTGTCCAAATATCCAGAATATATAAAGAATTTTAAAACTCAAAAAAAATCACAAATAATCAAACTTAAAAATAGAGCAGCGCTATAAACAGACAATTTTCAAGAGTAAATTTAAATAAATAACAGATTTGTGAGAAAATGTTCAGCTCAGCTGTGTGGGAGATGCCAGTTATAATGGCCAACATCAGAAAAATCAGAGGGGGCTGGAGAGATGGTTCAGCGGTTAAGAGCATTGCCTGCTCTTCCAAAGGTCCTGAGTTCAATTCCCAGCAACCACATGGTGGCTCACAACCATCTGTAATGAGGTCTGGTGCCTTCTTCTGGCCTTCAGGCATACACACAGACAGAATATTATATGCATAATAAAAATAAATATTTAAAAAAAAAAAGAAAAAAGAAAAATCAGAGGAGAATCGCAAGGAGGGAATCTTTACCACACTTTGGAAGGGATGTAAATCCTCACAGTGAAGGTGGAAAACAGCATGGAGTTTCCTTTAAAAAAAAATTAGGACTACCATGCCATCCAACCATCCCTTTTCTAGGCATACACCCAAAGGAATATCAGCAAGAGAAAACCATGCCAGTATCCATTGCCATTGCGTGTATCACTGCTCACAGCATCTAAGAAGCAAAATTAATCTAGGCACTTAGGGATGGATTAACAAATTTTTAATGTAATAAATGGTGTATTCTAGATGATATATAACAGACATAGATAGCTACGTAGATAAATGATAGATACATACATATATAATACATGATAGATACATAGATGATCGATAAAGATAGGTAATAGATGATATAGATTAATGATAGATCTATAATACGTACATATATACATACTATGTACATACATATATACATAGATGATAGATAGATGGGTAGATAATGTAATATTGTTTGTCCATAAAAAGAATGACATCCTGTCATTTCCAACAAGACAGATAGAATTTTGGTAAATGTTTTTCCTTACTGTAGTGAGATCAATCAAATGGAGAAAAACAGATATTTCATGATCTCTCCTATATAAACATGCCTAAAAGAAGTGGATCCGAGTACGTACTAGAGATTAGTAGAGACGGAAACGGAGGGGAGCAGCAAAGGGGGGCTGGATAATGATTAGATAACAGGAGTAAGTTCTGCTATTCTCTAGAAGGAAGGAACTCAAAGGCTGCAAATGCGTGCTGATGACTCTTTGTCACCCTGACCTGAGCACCATATAAGTCGAAATATCGCGTTATCCTGCATACATAAGTACAATTAGTCATTAATCAAAAATTTATAACGTTTTGGAGGAAACTGTTAACTACTTTGATTTGATGATTATATGGCATGTGTAAATTATAAGGCTGTATTTATAAATTTGTGCAATAAATAACAAATGCTAAAGAGGGATCACTGTGACTTTATAGTCATTCACATACGTATTAAAACTCTAGTTTCCCACACCTTAGCTAATGACCGTGGAACTTTCTGAAATCAGATGGTTTGAAAACCCTTATAATTTCCTCTATCGTCCCTGAAGGTCAAAAGAGTCTGGGGGTCTGTTATTTTCATGGTTATCCTAAGGAACAGTCTGTGAACTTTAGGTTTGTGGCCGAAAACTAGACGTAGGCCACCCCATAAGCACTGCCTTTTCCTCTCCCCAAACATAGGCTTTCAGAATTAAGACACAAGGGTATCTTTGGGAACAGGCTCGTGGGAGAAGTTGGAGTAGGCAATTTGCGGACTCATTTTCTATGCTGTTGGCAGAATGTGGGCTGTCATCACAGGATGGGTATTGTATTGCTTCCTCTGTTGTTACAATTGCTGTGCTGGGGCACAGAGTTATTTTTGTCTCCGTGATGGGCTGATTATAAGGTAAAGCAGTCCTGCCTGGCCAGTGTGCCAGGTGCCTGCTCCAACAACTCAGAGCGTTATTGCTTTTCCAAAAAAACAAATACGGATGTGGAAGGGGAAGCAGGGAGCCACCAGCCAGTAAACACTTGAAACCACACCACAAAGAGACCAGATGTTGTTAGAGTGCACTGTGCTGGGAAAGTTCTGTTTAATCTTCCCTGGGATCAAGGGAGAAAAATTCAACCAATGCATGCCAAATGCAGGGAAGTTGACAGTTATTTCCAACATCTGGAACTGCGGAAATTTTTTTTTTCTTTTTTCTATTGAGGGGGCAGAAGGAAGGCAGGGGGATGATGGCTGAGCTACTCAAAGATGGGGGCACGTTGCTGGAATGAAAGAGATGGATTAATATGTCCTCTGATCATGGACCAACTGGAACTCCTGGTGGATGGTATGTAAAAGTAAAAAGAAGGGATATTAAGAAAGGGTCTTAGACAATTCAAATATTTAAATGATTTAAACAATATAAGTTCCCATCTCCATATGAATGAACAAATTGTGACATACATCCATGAATTCTGTATCCTCTAGTTTAATCAGTCATGAATCCAAAATATTCAGTAAAACACCTATACTGAGCATGTGCAGATTTTTTTTCTTGTTACTGTTCCATAACAAATGCAGTTTAACAGCGGTTTAAAAGATCTACATTGCTGTAAGTATTATAAATAATCTGTGGTGCTTTAAACGGTATAGAAGTATATGCCTCTGTTGTATGTAAATATGACATCATTTTATACAAGGAATTTTAATATTATGGGTTCTGTATCCTCAAAGGCATCTTAGAACCCTTTTCAGATAGATGCCAAGGAATACTTGTACATACCATGGACCATTATGATTCATCTACCAAAAGGAATGAAATTCTACAATGTGGAAGAGAAATGTCAAACTATACTAGTTATGAAGCACAACACACTACATACCATAGGATCCATCTTATGAGAAACCAATGCTAAATAAGCAGATTCATAGAGACAGATAAAATACTGGCAATTACTAGGGTCTCTTGTAAATAATAAGTCTTTGGTTTTATCTTAGTCAACTGGGTGGAGAATCTCTCAAGTCAGTGAGGAAAAAATTGCTCAACAATCAATTTTTGTTAGATATCGAGTACTTTATACTCATAATTGATACAAGTGAAAATTCAAGAAATAAGACATGAGTGCCACACTCATTAGAAATACCAGAACTTAAGCCATAGATTGCTAAACATTAGAAATGGATGGAAGATAAACTAAGGATTTAAAAAAAAAAAGGCCAGGCTCTGAGAAATGTTTGCATTATAGGGGTGGCTGAATAAAAAGATGCTTCGAAGTAGGAGAACATGAAGGAGGGAAAAAAAGACAAGCGTGCTTCGAGTGGGTAGCGTGTCCACTTTCAGTTTCTTCACTTCCCAGTAGCCTCTGTGTAGCAGCAAAGGCATCCACTGCATTGCTCTTGACCTCCACGAAGGCAGTTCCGGATAGCAGACACAGAGAGGCACGTTGAACTGAATTCAACAGAACAGAAAAATGATGTGGTAAATATATAGAGCTTGGATAATCATGAATCAGATCAGAAAGGAAAAAAATGGACAAAGACTTCAATGGTACTCATAGCTGTGTGAAAATTTTTTTTTTTTTAAAAAAAAAAAAGACTGGGTAACAGTAAGATGTTGCATTGGAAAAAGCAAGAAGAAGATGCTGGGGGATTGATAAGCCTAGAGGTCATGAGACCAAGAGTCCAAGAGGAGAAAGGCTCCTGGTAGAAGGAGGAGGACCATGTCCACCACAGAAGAAGACTTCTATACAGAAGCATTGAGTTGAGAGGTTTTGTGGTAGGAAGATGAGTGAGTTCATTCCCAATGACTTCTATTTTCTCAATGAAGTATGAATCTAAGTTATTGGTGGGAGGAAGATGTGTAGGAGGTTTGGGGAAAAGGAGATGATGTGGTATAGTCATCTCACAGAGGTGGAGAAAATAGGATGTCTGAGGAGCATTGAATGCCAGCTCGAGGTTTCTGAATTCTGAATCAGTCATCTTGGCTTTGTGATGTTCTCCAATTAAGTGCGACTTGGTTGGAACAGAAGACAAAATAAGAAAGCGTTCCGAAGTCTGAGAATATGACTCATCCTAGTCTTTCCACGTCCCTCTTTCTCCTTACTAGCTGCTGGACTAAACCCTGCTTAACAGCGTGGCTGTTAAATATAGGTGAGGGGAAATAGCCTGGAGAGAGTTGGTGCCTGGTCTGCTGCCAGGGACAAGAAGTTTATATTCAAATTCCTGGGGTCCAGCTTGTCCGATGTGTCCAATCAGAAACTGTTTTAAAGGCATTGACACCAATGGTAGAGAGATGTGGAAACTACCCAATAAAAAAGGGTAAAGCAGCCTCAGTACACCAGTTTTAGGTGAATTGGAATTAAAGACGCATACTACATGCAACACAGAAACAAAGCTGAGTCCCTTCCTGGTCTGTCCACTCTGGGTTGATTTGTAATGAAGTAAGTTCTGAATAAGGGATCCCAAGTTAATTACCTGACCAAAGGAGCACAAAGAATAAAAATCCCAGTAGTTCCCACTGAATTTACTAAAATAAGAGCAGCCATAAGAAGAAATGGTGGATTTACGCGTGCTTGGGAAGACCTCCATAAGGAGAAACGCACGAAGCTATGGCAGCGTTGGGCACTGCTTCTGAAAGCAGAGGGCTGCCCCATGCTGTCCTTAGGAGTTCTCCTGTCTCTCTAGCCTTGCTCACATCCTTTAGACAGGCCCACTGTCTCCAGCTTCTTACTATGTCTGTGTCTTCCTCACCTCTCATAATCAACTCCACCTTTTCTCATGTATTAGCTTCCGTTATTCCTGTCAGTCATGTGGATGCCCTGCCTGTCCATGGGGGAAACTTATAGTTGCTTTAGGGATTAATTATTTAATTGAAATGATTAAATTATCATTTATCGTCTATCTACTTCTATTTAGCATTACGTTCCAGTTCTTGGCATATATTGTAAGCACAGAATGCTGGCAGAACAGAAGGGAATAAGGGAGAAAGAATGTAAGGAAGCACAAAGAAAGGACGTGTCTCACACGCAAACATTTGGTCCTTCCTTTTAATATGTGCGAAGTGTCCTTGCCTTGCATTTAATATTTAAATATGTATTTCTCTGATGCTTGAATTCTTGTAATGTACAATTACCACACACACAGTGATCCATGAGCTATTTTACAAATGAATATGACATGTACCAATGTAAAAACAGAAGAAATGCCTCCTGCTGATAGCGGCATCACACACGCGTCTGACTTGCTAATAAATTGAAAGATGTTGGGGTTTGAGCCTGTGTGACTTATTGTAAGCTAACATCCTCCTTAAATGTCCTGTCACATAAAGTCACCAAGAGGTTCCTACTAACTTCTCAAGTCTCCTGGTCTCACTGGTTCTTGTTTTCTATTTTCAGCGCTAACATTCTGAGAAACCCTCAGTTCTTCAGAGGTCTTTCCTTTCTTGGGATAAAACGCCATTCATTCATAATTCGTCACACCCTCACGTCATCCAGGAAATCTTCCAGCATCCCCACCATGAACTCCGCTCTTTTCCAATCTACTGGGTGATTCCACAGCCCATGAGCGCCTGTTTCTCTTTCATCTTTGTATATGCTCCAAAGTACAAGGGTTAAAATCCAGCACCTAATAAACATCTACGGGAGTGAGCTGTTATTCATTCTGAAACTGTATCTATAACAATTTCATGGACTTCACCTACTCTTTGTAAATGTTCTTTTATCATTTATAATAGGAACCATTATTATGAATTGCATCTTACCAACTAGAAATAGATTTTTCAAACTAAACTACCTCTTGTAAAATTTAGCTGGGTTCTTCAAGACTGTATCAGGTATTAAAAATTTTTTTATAAAAATTACACTCAAATCTATCACACCAATTTTCTGAACAGAAAGCAGCATAGGTATCATTGTTTAAGTTTTTATGTGGACACCTTCAAGATGGTTTGTTTTTAATACAGGACAAGATTGAGATTTTTTTTTTATTTCCCATCATCCTCTTTTTTCCTCACTGATTCTTCATAGCCTACAATCTCTTTCTTTATTCTTTCTCCATTTCCTATATTTTTTCTAATCACTGATATTGTAGGTTTGTTTAGATCTACTTGGAGAAGTCATAGGTTTTTGTTCTATTAAGTCTTATCATAACATGAGGATTTAGTCATCAAAGAATATACTGACTTGTGTTCCCCAAATTCCAAGAACACTAAATTTTCAAAAAAATATTATTTGTAAAACTAAAGATCTTCTTCCTCTGTTGTGGAATATTTGTACACTGTGTGAAGGTGTGCTGCTGTGATTGGTATAACGCAAAGCTGAATGACCAATAGTTAGGCAGGAAGATGTTAGGCAGGACTTCCAGAGACAGAGAGAACTCTGGGAAGAAGAAAAACAGAATCGCCATTCAGACGTGGAAGAAGTAGCATGGGCAGTACAGAGAGTAAGTAATGAGTCCCACAATAGAACACGGATTTAAAACAAATGGGTTCATTTAAGTCAGAAGAGCTGGTGGGACAAGCCTAAGTTAAGGCCAAGCTTTAATAATTAATAAGAAATCTCTGTGTCATTAGTTGATAGTGGCTGGTGGGATGGAAAAAGACTCATGCATAAGGCATCCAACATGGAGGCTCAAATATGCAAACACAGGACCTGAAAAAGCTAAAGTCCTGGACAAGGAGCTGGCTGTGGATTCCTAGTTCTGCAGTTCCTTAGGCAGCCCCCTGGCGCTGCATGCAGGCTTGAGTCAGACACCAACAACATGTGCCAGCATCATGTGCTAAGCTAAGCCACACAGTGACTGACATGGCAGTTTAAGATTTGTCTCACATGGTCAGAGAATTCTACAAAATTTCCAGGTCCAGACATGGAAAACTTAGATGCTGATGAGAAAAAAGAAAATGGGTATAGACAGTCATAGAAAAAAGAAGTAGTTTAAAAATAATAAAGTCTGTAAAGTAAATAAAGTAATATAAAAAATAAGCCATGTAAAGATGGAAAATATACAGGGTGTCTGGATCCTGTATAGTACTTAGTTGACTTTCAATTTTTTAAAGCCAACAGCTGCTGAGAGACATTGGATTATGGAAACTGCTAAATTAACCCAACCGATATATTTTAAGAATGCTTTAGCTTCAAAGTGGAAATCAGAAAATATGTTGTGTTGGGGGGAGAGATTGTGCCTTTCTTTTTTTTTTTTTTTTTTTTTTTTTTTTTTTTTTTTTTTTGATTTTTTGAGACAGGGTTTCCCTGTAGTTTCTAGAGCCTGTCCTGGACCTAGCTCTTGTAGACCAGGCTGGTCTCGAACTCACAGAGATCCGCCTGCCTCTGCCTCCTGAGTGCTGGGATTAAAGGTGTGCGCCACCACCGCCCGGCTCTGTGCCTTTCTTTTTACAGGAAACAAAAAGTTATGGCTTTCTTCAAAATTAATAAAGATCAAATTTGATTGAGGGAGACCTCCTGAAAAACCAAAAAATTGGCTACAAACATGAAGAAGAAACCAAGAAAGACTACAGGACAGGTGGTGCATATGCTGATTCCACTACTGTGGGAACAGCTCTGAGACTAGATGAGATATGATAAATCTTGTTAATTACAGAGTTTCCATGACTTATTATTATATGCCACCCTTTCCTATGGCATGGATAGAGATTTTATATTTTAATTCAGTTACAGAGTCCAAATAAACTTATAACATTAATAGATGCTTTTTACCTGCTCAAACATAAAACAAAAGAAAATTATCTTTAGTGGACTTGTGCACACTGCCCATTCCATACTTGTATTGATACATACATATGTGTGTGTGTGTTCTTTAAAAGTTTATATGTTTTCTTTATCTTTTAATAGCCTCTTGTGCCATCCTCTTTGCCAGTTATGAGAGACTGGGTGAGTGAGAAAACGGGCAAGGAAAAGACAACACCAAGATTTTCCGTAGCACATAATAAGTGTCGAGGAAGAATGAATTAAATTTCAATCGACAGACCAGATCCACAAAGGATAAAGGCAATAGATGGATGCTGCTGATGGAGGCCTAGCACAAGAGCTTTGGGTAGTGTAAGCTGAGCTCTTCCTGTTGGAGAGCCAACCTCAGGGAATCTGTGACTCAGGGACCTTGCCAGCAATGATCTGTGAGCCAAGCAAAGAATTACAGTAAAGACAATGATTCCTCCAAGTGTGGGGGTGACAGAAGCACTTACTGGCACCTAGGTCAGAAAAGCTGATTCGTTCATCCTTCAAGTACTATGTAGGAGGCACCTACTCAACACAAATCATGGTCCCTAAATAAGCATCGTCTTCCAAATTCTTATAACCGTTCATTTAGGTTGTCCCTAAATGTTCTCTTTGTCTCTAATTGCTCCCTGTTCCAGTCTATCCTACACACAAAGGCCAGGAAATCCCCCCACCTACACATGACGGGTAGTAAGTAAGGGCTCTGGAATCAGACTTCCTGGATCCAAACCCCAATTCTATGACCTCCTACCCTGTGCTGTCCCTCAGTGTATTGGTCAATTTGGGCTACATGGAGGGAACAAAGGTCACCAGGTTCTTAGTGATTTTAACCATCAACATTTAGACTTTGCTCAAACAGAAGCTTCATGGAGTCTGAAGCTGTGCTGTGCCAACTCCTCACACTGTGACCAAGGTGAGAGGAGAATTCTTGAAGGAGACAGACAGAAGCACCTTGGCCTGAGTACTCCCACTTTGACTTCAGACTCCCATTTTATCTGTAGGGTGAAATAAAGTTGAGGTTCTTAAGCCCTACGGGAGCCGAGAGCTTTCCAATGGCTGACCAACCTCCTCCCTAAACCATGGAAATAGTCGGTATGCATCTTTAGTTCTCTAGAAACAAGGCTGTTCCTAACAACAGAAGGAATAAATCAATCTGATTGGATGGCCCGAAAGACTTGCGTTGTATATTATATTGATTGAAAATGACGGACAACACAAGGAAAGCCCCTAATCTTTAACTTCTGATCAGTGAAAATTTTAACTGTACCTTGGCAACAAATGTTTGTGACTTTTATGCTTATAAACCCGGCTTCTGCCCTGCTCAGGATTGTCAGGAGAAACAAGGCTCCCGAGTCTTTGTCCTACAGCTCTGATTGATCGGTGACCCACTATTTGGTGAATTATTAAAATCTTTGGAACTCTTAAGTGCCGTCTCTCTCCTTCCCCGTGATGCATATCAGAGTGGGTAACAGACGCCCAGCGGGACATTCCTATGGGGGAATAAGCCATGACACACTACTAAACCTTCTTAAAAATGTCACAGTTCACTCATGTTTCATTTGTAAAAGCAAAGAATCAGGACTTGGGGAAGGAGTGAGAAGAGTATGCTGACAATATAATAAACTAAACCTAGGTTAGCTTCTTGTTGCTTCTGAATTAATGCTCCTTCCCACCGCTGTCAGATATAAGTACTGACCCCAACAAAATCAACATTTAATTTTTCATCTTCTACCCCACAGCTGAGTTTGACATGTCATATACAAAAAAAATCAATAAATATAAAGTAATATATCTACATGGGTAAGATAGGATTTTCTTTCTTTCTTTCTTTTTTTCTTTCTTTCTTTCTTTCTTTCTTTCTTTCTTTCTTTTTTCTTTGAGACAGGGTTTCTCTGTAGCTTTGGGGCTGTCCTGGAACTAGCCCTTATAGATCAGGATGGTCTCAATCTCATAGAGATCAGCCTGCCCCTGCTTTCCGAGTGCTGGGTTTAAAGGCATGCGCCATCACAACCCGGCTGACGATAGGGCTTTCTAATAAACATAAAAGGCACTTCTGGTCAATGGAATTGAGACATCAGGTTTAAACTGTTGTTAGCCTAATAATGGGTGATGTGGATGAAAACTACCTAAAAGCCATCGTTCTCGGTGGGTGTGCCCACACCCTTCACAGTCCCCAGTACCTTTACAGTTTAACTTCTAATTTATGCCCTGCAGCAGAGCTTGGGATCCTCAACTTTATTTCATTTAAGATGACAGTGAATTTAAAAACTGTCATCCTAAATGAAATGTTAAGGATGTGTATTCTCCATTCAGGGCACCCGGTTTGGGCTCCTAACATACTTATTGAGCAGCGCATAAACACCCATGATTCCTGCTCAAGGAGATTTGATGTCTTCTTCTGGTCTCAGTGTGTACCTACTGCTCAAATGTGACACACACACACACACACACACACACACACACACACACACGAAGAAACACACATAAATACGGGTAAGAAAGAAAGAAGAGAGAGACAGTGAGAAAGAGAGAGGGAGAGAAATGTTTTAAAAGAACTACTAGTGACACAAAACAATGGAGGAAGAAAATATATAAACTGAACTATTGTACAAACATCCCATAATCCCAGTGCTCAAGAGCTAAGACTCAGTGGTGGAGGGCTGGCCTTGCCTTGCCTTGCATACACGAGACCCCAAGAAGTTCTCAGTGTCTGACCATAATAAATTTCTATTACTTGATTGTGTCCTCCTCTGTGTCTTTGGAGTCCTGACCATACAGCTATAGGACAGAGAAGAAAGAGCTGGAGGAAGTTTTGTAGATGGAAGTACTATGAACCGTTCCCATCTCCCATTCATTGGCTTGCTGTCTTAAGACACAAAGCTCCACCTAACCACAAGAGGGCTAGAAAAAAGAAAATAGAATCTGTTCATGGATCCCAAGGAGAACAGAGAAACAACCAGCCAGACTGGAAAGCAGTGGCCTGGGCTCACTTCCCAGCTAGGTGATTTAATCTAGCAGACAAGCCTTAAGGTCAAGAGCTCAAATCTGTGTCAAGCTATGATATATTAGTAGCACAGACACTGAGAACAACAATTAATAAATGGGACCTCATGTAACTGAAAAGCTTCTGTAAGACAAAGGACACAGTCAATAAGACAAAACAGCAGCCTACAGAATAGGAAAATATGTTCACCAACCCCACATCTGACAGAGGGCTGATATCCAAGAAACTATACACCAAAATACCAATTAATCCAATTTAAAAATGGGGTACAGATCTAAACAGAGAACTCTCAACAGAAAAAAAAACTCAAATGCCCAAAAGACATTTAAGGAATTGCTCAACATCCTTAGCTATCAGGGAAGCACAAATCAAAATGACTCTGTGACACCATATTACACCTGTCAGGATGGCTAAGATCAAAACCACTGATGACAGCTTATGTTGGAGAGGATGCAGAGGAAGGGGAACACTCTTCCACTGCTGGTAGAAGTGCAAACCTGTACTTGGGAAATCAATATGGCGGTTTCTCAAAGAAACTGGGAATCAACCTACCTCAAGACCCAGCAATACCACTATTAGGCATATACCCAAAAGGTGCCCAATCATACACCACAAGGACACTTGCTCAACTATGTTCATGGCAGCATTATTTGGATACAACCTAAATGCCCCTTAACCCAAGAATGAATGAAGAAAGCATGGTCCATTTACACAATGGAGTATTACTCTGTGATTAAAAACAATGACATCATGAAATTTGTAGGCAAATGGATGGAACTAGAAAAAAAATCATTCTGAGTGAGGTAACCCAGACCCAGAAAGACAAACATGGTATGTACTCACTCATAAGTGAATATTACCCACAAAGCAAAGGATAACCAGACTATGATCCACAAGCCCGGAGAAGAGAAAAGAAAGAAGGACCCTAAGAGGGACATGCATGGAGGGCCCCAGGAAGCGGAAATAGTTAAGAACTATATTCTACATATTTAGCCTTCTGTGCTACATACCTTTGGGAACAATGGCAAATATCAGCTTGGATAGTAAAAGCCTCAGTTCTGATACAAAAGGCAGAATCATTCTGTAAAAACTGAGGCATTTGAAGCCGGGCAGTGGTGGCACTCAGGAGCCAGAGGCAGGCAGATTTCTGTGAGTTCAAGACCAGCCTGGTTTACAAGAGCTAGCTCCAGGACAGGCTCCAAAGCTACAGAGAAATCCTATCTTGAAAAAAAAAAAAAAAAAAAAAAAAAAAAAAGCCAACCTGAAGCATTTGATTGCTGGATTGGACTAATTCATAAAACATGCTAAACACACCTGGAATAACACATCATCATCCGTGCTTTGTACAAACACAGAAACTCCCCCACTGAGGTTGACATAATGGAGAATAAAAGAAGAAGTAGAAAGGATGTATACACAAGGAATCGAACCAGTGTTTTGGGATATGCTTGACTACCTCCCTTGATAAGGAATAAGATGAATTCATAAGACTTGCCTGCCCTCAGAGTCAATAATTGTTAGAAAACTGTCAGGGCCAAGACAGATGACATCATGCAGGGCAAACGAAGATCACTTCCTTCTCCATTGATTGGCGCTGGGGTTTTGTTTATACCCCAGCTGCCTGGACCTTGTTGTGAGTAACCAGATACTGCAGGTTGGAGAGAGGTTTTCCATTTGCATCACTGACAGAGGAGTGAAGCCAACAGGAAGCCCAGCGATTCAGATAACATGTTTTAATTGAAATCAATACCATGGCAAGCAAAGCTGCTTGGTACAGCAGTGTTATGCTCAGATGGGAGATTTTCATGGTCTCTGCCAGTGGCAACTCTTATCAAGAATGAACTAATAACTTCAACCATGACTCACCGTGCTTTCTAGGAGGAAGGAAAAAACTCATTGAACCAGTGAAAGTTTTCAATTAGGAAAAGCAAATTTGCTCTTTGAGGTTTCTATTATGCTTTGGTCTTCGACTCAAGTTCAATTCCGATTTGAGGTTTCATTAACTGGAACACGGTGCTCTTCTGATAACCTTCTCCTCTCTTTCCATTTCCTTCACATCCCAGATCTTATCTGGTTAAAAAGGGGGGATAATTATGATAACTGATGATGATTCATAAATACTGAGCATCTTCCAGCAGCTGAGACATGTACTGATGAAGGCCAGCAGAACCAGCAGACTTTATTCATAAAGGGACCAAATTGAAAATCATTTGGGCTTTGTGGGGCCACACAGTCTTGACTGTAACCCCATAGTTCTGCTGTTGCAACTAAAAGGGGCCAAAAACAATACTTACTACATGGATAGCTCTGTGTCGTCATAAACTTTGATTTATAAGAACAAAATACAGGTTACATCCGGTCTGCAGGCTCCTGTTGTAAACATTACATGTTTTAACACATAACCCTGGTTAAGGAAGACGTTACTATTCTTATTTTCCATATAAATCCATTCATTACAGGCTAGTAATAGTGAGTCAAAATGTATCTAATAACATACATTCTACTATCTAATACCAAAAGAGACTTTGCTTTTCCTATATTGCCATGTCACTGCTATGCCAAAGAGCCAAGCAAGGCAGCCTATAAAACAGTAAAAGGTTTACCCCAGGTTCTGTCGCAAGTGGTAGCTTAAAAGGTTGCCCAATTCTACCCTCTTGTTGACCCAAAGTTGAATCAAACAATTCACGATGCAAGGTATGTAAAGAATCAGATACCTAAAACAAGCACTATTAAAACTCATAAACTTCTGAAACATACTCTCTTCCATGGTTCATGCAGCTTCTAAAGCACACACATGCTTAATAACCATACCAAATGTGAAGGGTGCTTGAGAATTAGTTCTATTTCTGGCAAATAGCATACTTAGGAAATCCATGTTTGGTCCCGACACGACTAGGGTGTGTGTGTATTTCTCTGAAAACTCTTGCAGACAACACAAGGAAGTTTTTGAGAATTATTTGTGTCCTTCCTTATAGAACATGAGTGTAATGATGTAACATTATTCCTGCTAACCTTAAGCAGATTCTCTAGCAGAAGAGAAGATAAACATGAACAGATATTTCATCTTTCTTTGTGCTATTGCTCATAATCAAAAGAGAATTGAAACATGCTATAGCCATCCCAAAAATGGAAGAGTTTAGACAGCATGGCTAACATCTAAGCCACCAAAGCTCATTCTTGGGATTTGAGTGGGATTAAGGGCATGGATATGTTAGGTCTCTTTCCATGGAGCCTTGGTGAGCACACAGAGTTGGGAGAGGGTAACGCATCTGAATGAATAGAAGTCCCTTGGCTTGAAGAGAACATTGAGCAAGAAGAGTCAGAATAATGAAAGAAGAGGTTGGAAAAACACATTAGAGAAGAATAACTTGAGTCATCATAGGAAATAAAAACTAATAAAAGGAAATGCATTTATAAACCAAAGGAAGCCAGCAGGGAAAGTAAGTATGTTAGTCTTTAATATAATAGAAAACTTACTCATACGGTAGAACAGAGTATATGATCACACAATTATCTTCTGAGTTATTATATTTGTTATTTTGTATGTGGATTTATATCTGTTGTAATTTAACATAACATATTTCTTGGAAGGGGATATACCTTCATGACGGTGGAACTGAGCCTACTGATTTTGGAAAACTGACTTTGGAGTGGGTATATGGAAGATATACAAGAAACATTGAAAGAAAGAACTAAAGTAGCCTTGTCATTCATATTCAAAAATGAGTATGTTTTTTGCTTGTCTTCTGGTTTAAGTAAATATGAGTTAGCTGTTTGAAAGACAGCTAAGACAAGGATAAGGACATGTTTTATTTTAAAATTCAATAAAGCAATCAACATTACTTAGGTTTAAACTCTTGCTCTGGCTTTGGAGTTGATTTGTAGATGAATCAAATAAGCTTAGGTTCTTGTTTTAAATCAGAACCCTTAGAATTTAGTAATATTTAAGAAGTTCATAGGGTTCCCTAATTTTAGTGGCTCTAAATAACTTACTAAAGAGAAAACAAATCACATGCTTAGATCCAAGTATGTGATCCAAGTATCCAACTGTATCTTAGGTTTTCTTCTACCCCACCAACAATGCCTACCTGTGTCTGAAGTACCTTACTCAAGCTACCTTGTACAGCATTTCATAAGCTGAAACCAATGGATCATATAAAATATAAAGGTTCAAAAACCTTTTCTTCCTATATCTTAGCAAGTATATTATAACAACAGAAGGCAAATTTGGGGCTGCAATGAGGAGGGTTTTCATTAGGAATTCTGATATCTACATGAGCTAGTCTTCGGGGTATAGTCAGAGAGGAATCACTCCCTGTATTTTCTAATCATTTGAAGCTAAAGCACGATTTCCTTGCCAAGTAGGCAAAGCATAATCTTCAGAGACACCCTGGCTTCAAAGGAAAAAGATGAAACCCCCAGATGGCGTTTTTTTTATTTCCATATGGCACAGAAACGCGCACAGTGTCAATCAGTAAGAAATGGAAGCCTAGAACACAGTGAAATGTCCACAAGAAACGCAGCGTAGATTTTCATTTCCTTCTTCTTCATTTCTCTGGCTGTTACTGTTTAATTAAATAAACATTTTTTTTTTGGTGGTCATGTTCACAGCAGCGACTGAGTATCATCCCACTGTGCTAAGGACATCAGTCAGCTCCTAAGACTATTTATTACAAGCGACTCTTTCTGAACAGAGTGGCATCCAAAAGCAGAGGTGAAAAATCAAATGACATTTACATAGTAGTGCTTCAGGGATAATTAGTAATCCGACACTTGGCTGTTTGGAGCAAGGTCAACAGAAGGAGTCATAGAAGCATCGTATAACCAAGTGTTTAATGAACCATGTGAAATGAGTGTGTGGTCCAGGCTCCAGTCTGACCAGGCATTGCTTTCCGTATTCCCAAGTTCAGCAGAAGGTATGGCCGTCAGCTGTCCCCAGAATCAAGCATGCAACTCTTACTGGGTAGGAACTCTGTTGTGTAAGTTACCCCAAGGCTAGAGGTTGCAGCTTCTTCTAGACAAATGAAGCCATTCAACAAAACTGCCAAAGGATGGCATTTTAACAACACTGCTCTAACCAAATTCTACCAGTTGCTAAAATGTTTCAGTTTGAATGACTTTTCTTCCCCCTTCTTTGCCAACATACTGTTAAAGGGACCTGGAAGAGCCGTACTAATATCAGGTTAAATCAGACTTTGAGTTAACGCATGGCAGGGACCAGTTCTTTGGTACACTAGCATGAAATGGCCTTCCATGCATGAGGAACACTAGGAAGTGACCTGATCCCCTAGGAATTCCCTGGTTTGGTGGGTGGACCTTCGCTATCTCAGTAGCGATGCTGATATCCCTCCTTCATTTCATTGAATTCATGAGAGCATTACCAACCCTTTTTTAACATAGTAACCCTTCTTCTCTGTTTGGGGCAAACAAGTGTTAAACAAGCAGAGAAGAAGAAAATGTTATGTCCCATTAGATTAAGATTTGCTGATCACAATTGCAGTCCTGGTGCCTTGTCAATATTTAGCTTGATAGATGAGTGTTGCAAGCCTAGTGGGTAATCGGCAAGAAGCTTCTCCTCCTCTACTGCAGGACCCATCTAAATAGGAACCAATATATACATACTGTGGTGATTAATCACATCAATTTACTGGGTCTGAGATCAGTTAAGAAACTAGCCATTGGATACATCTGTGAGGGATTTTCTCAGTTTAAAGGGGAAAGACACACACTCAAATGAGTGGCACTGTCAAGTAGCCGTCCAGATAAAAAGAAGTCTAAGAAATAAAAGCTGTTGCATCTTAAAAGTTTTAGTGTGTGTGTGTGTGTCTGTGTGTGTGTGCGCGCGCGCGCGCGCGCGCGCGCGCGCACATGTAGATAAATGCTCGTGAGTACAGGTGCCCAAAGATCAGAGGAGTCAAATTCCCTTGGAGTTGAGAGTCTAGGCTATTGTGAGAAGCCTGGCATGGGTGCTAAGACTTGAACTTGGGTCCTGTGGAAGACCAGTGCTGTTGCGGGAGCTCCTTCTGCTCCTTCAGCCAATAGCCGCTGAGATACCAGCCCATTGGGGAGTGGTCTCTCTCTTTAAAAAACGCGGCCATTTCCCTCCACTCGTGCTCTGGCTTCCAGCTCTGCTTCCGGCGACTAGGCTCCCTTCCTGATTGTGCAGAGGGCTCTTGGCTGGGATGGGAGGAGCTCCCGCAACACAGTGCTGAGTCTAACAGCTGAGCCATCTCTTCAGCTCAAGCTTTTGTTTCTGGCTCGCTTAACTCCACTTTGTGCTACCAAGTTCAGATTCCTTCTCAGCATCCTGCTTCTCCTGCTGTCACTGATGCTGTTCTTCACGGACCTCCGAATCCAACGTCTCCAGCCTTCCAACATGGACCGAAGGCCAGCGACTCGGGAATCCTCCAGACCGCCTGCGTCAGGCTGGGACCGCTGAGGCCTTCTGTCCCGCAGACTGAGCAATTACCAGATTCTCAACCTTTCCAGTGTGAAGGCAGCCGTTGTTGGACTGTCTAGGTCATATCATGTACGCCCATCTAACACATCCTTCTTAATCATACTCATTCCTCGGTTCTGAGCCTTCAGGGATCTCCAACTAACATATAACACATACCAAATGCTTCGGGATAGAAGTTGCAAGTTTCTTATAATTTCAAAGAGTGAATGCCATTGTCTTCATGCGCCATCTAGTAGCTTTTAATCACAACTACTGCGGTAGTTGGAATGTAATTGGCTCCCATATGCTCACAGGGAGTGGCACTATTAGGAGGTGTGGCCTTCTTGAAGTAGGTGTGGCCTTGTTAGAGGAAGTGTGTCACTGTGGGGGTAGGTTATGAGGTCTCCAATGCTCAAGCTATGCTTAGTTCAGTTCATTTCCCATTGCCTGTAGATCAAGATATAAACACTCAGCTCCTTCTCCACTAGTGTGCCTGCCTGTGTGGCACCATGTTTCCCACCACTATGATAATGGACTGAAGCTTTGAAAACGTAAGCCACCGAATTGTTTCCTTTATAAAGGTTGCTGTTGTCATGGTGTCTCTTCACAGCAACTGAAATCCTAACTAAGACAACTATTCAAGTCTCGTATCTCAATGCCCAAGCGACCATGGACTACTGTTAGTAATGATGTATATTTAGCTAAACATTCATTTTTTAAATGCACATAGCAGGCATCCATGATCTGATCTGCTGACTCCTGTTGGAGAATATATAAGACCAGCTAAAAGCCAGACAGAGAATGAGAGGAAGAAACAATGTTTACTAACGATAATCTGATTTGTCCCAGTCATGGCTGTGGGGACAAGAATTATTCACCTAACTAGACAAAGAAATAGCTTCCCTGTCAGATGATGCTTTTAATTCATGACTTATGCTTCAACTACTTCCAAAAGGAATTTGAAGTAGCCTGCACTAGGAATATACACATGCTGGTTCTCCTTATATAGGGAGATTCCCTCAGCTAATGCCATTTGGGGTAGGATTATTTGTCATCAATTATAAATTCGTATGAGATGGCAAATCACTTTCCCCTAACAGTTAATATACTGACCAACCTAGCTAGGAGAGGGGGCTTCTCAAGAAATAAGCAAATAAATCTCAACCTCACAGAGAAACTCCCACGAAGGGAGAACGCAAGGTATATTCAGACTTAATGTCAGCTTCTAGAAGACAGTTGTAGTTATGAAAATTAGTGTTGAAAGCACAGGATGAAGTTCTGCAAAGTATGCTATATGTTTAGCCTTTTTCTTTTCCTGTGAAGATCCCAGTTGCTTTCTTCAACAATTTGTAATCATGTCATTTGAGGTCTACCTATGATGTGGGTTGCAAAGGGAGAGGAGATGGTTATGGCAGTGAAGTAGGCTAATGTGTCTATTACCTCACACAATTATTTTTGCTGTAAGTATTATCAAAATTAGATATTTAGACTTTTTCATCATAAAACTTTGAATATTTGACCACAATTCCCTATTTTCTCCCTCTATCCCAACATATTCATGGTACCCTCTGCTTTCTTCTCTACCTCCCTATGTCTGACTTTTTCTTTTTAGATTCCATCCACAAGGGAAACGGGGCATCTTTCCTTCTCTCTTGCCTAGCTTCTTTCACTTCCCTTAACACGCACTCATTTAATGGTAAACAGTAAGATTAATATATTTAAAGTTGAATACTCTTCCACTGTATTTATATGTGTGTACATACCTACTACATTTTATTTGTTAACAGACGCAAACCATATCCCTATCTTGGCTGTGTGAGAAACTGTGTGAAGTACAGATATTTTTATGAAGAAGGGAGAGGAGGAGGAGGATGAAGAACTCCCATTTGCTCAGTGCTTACATGGCAACTGGCAACGTTGTTTGAATCTTCTGGTACTCCTGTGAGAAGGAGCTATGACAGCTCCACTGTCTGCGAACTGTCGGCAAGAGTTAATGATTTGCTCCGAGGCTGAAGAGATGGCTCAATTACGTAGGAGCACTTGGTGCTGGTGTTTGGTTTTTTGTGTGTGTGGGTGTTTTGGCTGCATGTACATCTTTGCACCAGGTGTTTTCCTGGTACCCACAGAAGCCAGAACACGGTGTCAGTTGTCCTGGAACTGGAGTTTTGATGGTTTTGAGCCACAATGTAGGTGCTGGATATTGAAATAAGGTCCTTTGAAAGAGCAGCCAGTGCTCTTAATCTCTGCACCATCTCTCCAGCATAAACTTACTGTTACTGTTCTTAAAGAGATCCTGAGTTGGGTTCTCAGCACCTATGCAGGAAGCTAACAACTCTCTCTCTCTCTCTCTCTCTCTCTCTCTCTCTCTCTCTCTCTCTCTCTCTCTCTCTCTCTCTCTCACACACACACACACACACACACACACCACACTTAAAAATAAAATAATTATTAGAAAGATAATTTTCTCCATCGAAAGCAGAGGCAAGTGGATCTCAGAGTTCAAGGCCAGCCTGGTCTACAGAGTGAGATCCAGGACAGCCAGGGCTACCCAGAGAAACTATGTCTTGGAAATAAATAAATAAAAATAGTAATTTTCTCTCAAACTCCAGTCAGTCAGTATCTGAGTTGGGATTCAAAATCACTTCTTAAATTATCTATAAATTAGGCTGTAAAGCCAAATCACAAGGAAAGTATTCCTGGTTGCTATGGCAACACTCCCTTGTTGGTAAATAACCGGTGAGGTAGTTATCTCCCTTCTTATAAGCATTTAAAGGATTTCTCAGTCCAGGAAAGGAACATAAAGAGGAAGATGGAACTTTTCACTCTGGCTTACTCACCACTTCAAAACCCTGTAGAGCGGCTGGAAAATGGCACTTGCTCCTTTGCAGAGAACAGGAATTCAGTTCTCAGCACCTACACGGGCAGCTCACAACTGCCTGTATCCCCCAAGGGAGCTAGCATTTTCTTCTGGGCTCACTGGGTGCCCGCATGTAATTAGCACACACACAAATAAATAAATAAACAAAATGGATCATCAAAAAGTCTTGTAAAATAATCTATGGAAACTGGGAGCTAGAAGCATTTGTTAAACAAAGAACACAGGGCAACGGAGAGGTGTTTTTAAAGCAGAAACATAAACACGCAAGTACGATGTTTTCTGTAGTGAATTTACGTTTACGTATTTTTTGGTTCAAATCCAGCCACAGCTAAAGCTTAAATATGACTCTTGTCAAGATCTTTTACTGACATAGAGGTAGAATTTGTACAAAACATCAAAGTAAATAAAGATTATTTTTCCCTTTTTGTTTCCCAATAACAAGCTACCCGGCGCACCCCACGGTGGACTTTTCTAATGTTACAAAGCAATGACTCTGTATTCTGCACACATTCCACTGGGGCTATGAGTCAAATGACAAATTGTGCTTTTTATTTCCAAATAAAAACAATCTGGTTTCTCTGACATTACCGCACTGCCATGGTCCTTTCGCGACGTCTTTACAACAGAGTATCGTGATAAATCTCTTTGCTTCTATGGAACCGAGATCCGAGTCTTCCACAACAAAGGCTGTGATTGTATTAGCAGCACAATGAGTCACCCTATCACTTATGTCCTGAATGAATTTGAGATGCATCTGTTGAAATGAAATCCGTGGGCTCCCTGTAATGGGTCAAGTGTCTCCAAGGAAAAAAAGTAGGAGGAAGTAGCAATCCAGCTGCTCAGAATGAAAAAACCTTTTGTCCTTAAAAAAAAAAAAAATCAGAAAAGCATCATGCAAAATAAATGAACAAATGAACTCTACCTTGGGCAAAAGTTAACAGGGATTCATTATAATACTGGTCATTAGACTGTGTCCGCTCCTCACAGAGACCTAGGAACAATGAATTTTCCTCCACGATGTGTTTCTCCAATTGTAATGTTCAAACGGTTTCAGGAAATTTCATTAGAGGGATGAAAAGAGGAGTCATAATCCTGACGAGGTACCAAGGGAAAAGAGGGCTAAGCTGTTCCTTAGTGTCAAAAACAAAGCCCAGAAAATGATGACTCAGAGCGGGGGCATCTTCATTCTCAAGAACTACTCAGGGCAGCTCTGGATAGGGTTGGGTGATCAGCAAATTCCTCTGCATGAGGACAAGGCTACATTGTACGTGGGGGCAGGGGAGGGATGTCTTCAAGAATGAACTTGACCTAGTGGTTGGGGGAGAGGATGGTGTGTAAGGGGGAAAAAAACCCCACAAATATGCTAGAGTTGAAAAGAAGTAAGTAGAACACTTGTTCCCCAAGCTGTGGGCTGTCCACCCTTGTCCTCATTCTCACTACTCCCCAGTCTCACTGCAACCTCTGTACAACCACAACTTTATTTACAAAGGGCCTCCAACGTATGCCCTGGGGAGAGAGCTTCTTGAAGCTTCAAGACCGCGTAAGGAAAACCATACCACATGTTCACAATCAGAGATGAGCGCAGAAAAGGACCAAGGGAATGCGGGGTGCAAACTCCTCCCACCAAGGTCAAGAGGGAGGATGTGTTGCAATCTGACTGGCAACAGGAAGTGGCAGCGGGAATACCAAGGTTGCCAGAGAGTTCTTGAAAGGCTATATTAATTTAAAGTCTGTGTGTACAAAAGATTATAGTCTGGAGAAGGCAGTAGGGAAAAAAAATAATGGAGACTCAGAGCAGCAGTGAGTCTTAGCATAAAGACTTCAAAGGGTAATTCTGATAAGGGGGTGCAAAAATGGCTCTAGGTGGCACCTCCCTATGCTTTGCATAAAGAGCAATGAACTAGAAAAGCTATGATATACCCCTTCTTAGTTATTGTCTTGTTAAAACAGCACATTGAGAGGTCTAGAATCATGTGGAAACAAGAAGAAGGCCAGTGTTACATTACATTTAACATTTATTGGACATTTGCTTCATCCCCAGTATTGTTCCGAGGTTCTGCATGCCCGCTTCCTTTCATCCTCATGGCTTCTCCCTATTGCAGACACTGGACTCCCCTACGAGGGACAGCATTTTACAAACAGGAAGGGAGTCCTTCAGAAAGTCAACACTCTTGCCCAAAGGCACAAAGCTTTAAGACGGCAGTGAGGGCTTCTATCTACAGTGCTTTCTCTCCGTAGTTAGACTCCTCGGATAATGCTCAAGTATTCCAGAAGCACAGATGTGGCTCTTGCCTTAGGGTTTTCACGCAGTCACAGTCAATCAACGCATTCACGAACAAAGGTCCACGAGGACTCATGTGCTAAGTGGTGCTAAATGTTAGCAAGGTATTTATAGAGGAATAGGGTAGAGACACGCCGTGGTTGATAAACTGCCTGCCATGCAAGCTTGTGAAGCTGAGTTCAGATCTCCAGAACCCACAGGAAAAGCCAAGTGTGGCACCGCATGCAGATAAGTCCCGTGTTAGAGAACTGGAAACAGGCGGATCCCTGTAGCTCATTGACCAGCTATCTTTAAAGCTGTAGGCTTAAAAAAGGTTTTTATATTTATTATATTTGTGTATGCGTGTGCACACCAGAGCACACCAGAGCACACCAGAGCACATGTGCACACCCTCACAGGTGCACATCC
Source organism: Arvicola amphibius (assembly GCF_903992535.2). Classification (NCBI taxonomy): domain Eukaryota; kingdom Metazoa; phylum Chordata; class Mammalia; order Rodentia; family Cricetidae; genus Arvicola; species Arvicola amphibius. The sequence goes on along the minus strand of NC_052063.2, from coordinate 14,672,428 downwards.
TCCCACTAACAAACACTAACACCATGACACACACAAAAAGAAAATAATTATGAATAAGAATGAACAGGACCAGCTGCCAGAGGTGACAAGTTTTAATCACGTGATTGGATAAATAAATATGACATTCGAACGATGATTACTGTTTCTCAGGACATGAAAGCAGAGAGCAAAAACATTTGCTGAGCCTTCTATACAAAAGAGAGAATTAGCCAAAATGAGAGAACTGAGCAGAGAATTGGTCAGCCTTGAGGCCCTTTCTGAGGTGGTACTGAGAACAACACTTATCTTTTTCCTTTTGTTTTTAAGATTATAATATGATTACAACATTTCTCCTTTCCCTTCCTTCCCTCCAAACCCTCCCATATAACTTTCCTTGCTCTCCTTCAAGTTCATGGCCTCTTTTTTGTTAATTATTGTTACACACATATATGATACATATATACATACATATTCCTAAATATAACCTGCTCAGTCTGTATAAAGTATGTGTTTGAAGCTGACAATTTAGCGGCATTACACCTTAGACCAAAGAGGGGAGAACAGCGCTTTTTGAAGAAAATAACAAAAAGGAAATGGGACATCCTTACAGTCACAGAAGAGATAAATGCCTACGGAGGAGTCACAAAAATAGGAGTCTTAAAAATAAGTTGAGCAGAGCCAGCCAGGCCATGCCCTACCTCACTGGGTGGCCCTATGTTGAAAAAAAAAAATATGGAGAAGGGGGAAAGATAAAAAACCCGAGCGGAAGCGAGTGCTTCCAGCCAGCAGCTCTAAGACATCATCTCCGCAGCCCACAAAGCAGTCACCGAGCTGAGGCTGGACCAGAAGCAAACGCTTCGGCGTTCCCACACTGTAAGTGGAGCCGGCTGTGCTCCCAGGTGCCCAATGAATTACGTTCCCATGGCACGCTATCTCTTCCTCTTGCCTTGGAAACTGGAACCGCCATTCATCTTTCAAAAGCCTCTCCACATTCAGCTAGTTCATCTGTCTCTATGCCCTTTGGCTTGTCTATAAACCTGGGCCCGGAGTGTTGTCTACAACCGAGTTCTAGGTAAAACAGAAACCCACCTGGATAAATAGTAATCCTCTGTTTTGGAAGCATCTCTTTTCAAACCTGGTCTTACTACTGCCTTTAAAAATCTGTATAATGTACATATTGTAAATACATATAATATATAAAGTTATATACCTATAAGAAAAAAACCAGAGCGGTATGCGTGCTGTGAGGATAGGCTGAACTGGAGACTCGCCCAACAGCCGTGATAAGTGTGAGAAACGGCTGAGGTCAACAGTAGAACATCTGTTGCCCGGTAGGGTCAGCAGGGCAAAAAGCAGCAGCCTGGAGATTAAACAGATGCAGACTCAGCCCCCAAACATGCCCTGCTTGTGGTCAACAATGGCTGTGGGGAGTCACATTGGAAAGAGTGGTCCATGCAGTTGCCTGGGGCCATAATGATGTCCAGAGTCCATGCTGCCGCTGGAGGCCAAGTGTGGGTCAGTGGTCTTGGGGTCAGAGGCCAGGTTGATGTCCACAGCAAAGGTTACCACTGAGGGCCATTCAGATACTCGAACTCTGTGCTGCAGCCGGAAGCCACATTGATGTTTGTAGGCTGAGCTGCCACGGCGGGGGATGGGGGTGGGGGTGGGGGAGGGAGTGGGGGGGGGCATGAGGGAAGGGGGGCATACTGATGTGTGTGGCCCGCAATGCCACCAAGGTCATGTTGATATCTGCGGTCTCGGATGTCTCTGAGCGTCTTGCCTGGGTCCATAATCTACTGCAACCCAAGGCCATGTTCATGGTCTGTGCTGTCACCAGAAACCACGCGGAGGCCCATGATCCATGTTCCCGCTGACCGTGAAGAGCAAGGAGGCGACTTTTGCTGTAATTTCAATGACGGCAGATGCACAGTTGAAAGGAAGGGACACAGAAGGATTCCGTGACAAGCACTACCTTCCCCCAACGCCCCCATGCACCCCCAAAAAGGCAAAAGCCTAGACGGGAAACCACCCAAGGGAACTCTTAAAACATGGGATGGAGGCCGGGCAGTGGTGGAGCACAGTAGTGGCGCACGCCTTTAATCCCAGCACTCGGGAGGCAGAGGCAGGCGGATCTCTTGAGTTCGAGACCAGCCTGGTCTACAAGAGCTAGTTCCAGGACAGGCTCTAGAAACTACAGGGAAACCCTGTCTCGAAAAACAAACAACAACAAAAAAAAAAACCATGGGATGGAGAAGCTAAGGAATAGCTCTCCACGATGGATGGCTCCTGTCAGAAGTGCAGGACAGGAAGGAAGGACTCGGTTTTCTTTAAGGGGCAGGCCGCTGAGTTTGGCCATGCTCCAGTGAGTAAATAAATAACACAAATTGGACTATTTTTTAAATCTTTTGTGGGGAGGACATGGGGGCGGGGGCACAGACATGAAAGGTCTGGGAAGTGAGTGTGATCAGGGTGTAGGATGTGAAATTCCCAGAGAATCAATAAAAATGTTATGCTGAATAAAAGCATAAATTGAGCAGTCTTCCATGCACTTACAGATAGATTTAGTATTGATAACAGAAAGGATTTTTAGTATTAATAATAGCCCGTTCACTTTTATTAGCTATATGATCATTATATGTGTGTGTGTTTAACACATATTTCATATTTAATTTTTCTTGTAAGCATCTGAAATACATATAATGTTATCATCATTGCTTTACAAGTAAAGAAATGGGAGCGCAGATGGAGTAATTGGCCCAACCAAGGGCACAGCTCTGGGAGTCTTGGTCTAGACTGATATGGAATCAATCCTACCTCCGGCTCCTATAGACAAAGTATGATCAGTGAATTAAGCTGTTAGTCCTTTAGTACCAGAGTTCATGAGAACCAGCAGGGAAGTCAGATTCCCAGGCTCTCCTCCCTCCCTAGTCTAAAGGTCTAGCCTCTTCATCATAATCCAGCTAGTTCTAACGAGCACTATAGGGAAAAACCCTTTGCGAATGCCTGTTTTACTCTAACAATTGGAAAGGAGGACGTGTAGGCACAAGGGGAGGCAGGTTGCCGTGTTTGATACGAGGGCTGGGGAAGCTGTTTCCAATGGCTTCCATTTGCTCTGTGAAGAATTGTAACATAGCAACACATGCAGCAAATATGTTGATACAAGACATGAGCAGGATACCCAACAGATAATGAAAAACTGAGAAGAACCCATCCCTGGCTTTGAAAAAGCCTGTAATTAACTGCTGAATTCTTGTCCTAAGACAAGCTCAAACTTTTTATGCTTGTCCTTCCAGCAACTGGCAACAGGAGTCTGTCTCTTAAATGAGTAACAGAAAGACCAGGTGTTTGAGGTAAGGCTAACACTGCCAAGGATGCTGTAGATGGTACCCAGTGAGACCCTAAGAGGAAAAGATGTATTTATGGCGGAAACGGAAGCACATGTGAGCCTTGGTTTGTTTACACTGCCCTCTTGTTTGCAACAGTCATTGTTTCTAGCTCCTTTCATCCCGTAATTATTTCCGAGAACTTCCTACCAAACCTCCCAGAATACTGAGCTTTACATCTGAAAACAGCGCTCATCAGGGACCAACTGTGGTGTCCCACTTACACAGTGAATGGTCTTTTCCCGACTCTTCCGTCACCAGGGATGACAAGCCAGCACCCTGGAAGGATGTAGACAGCTGTAGGGAAAACATTCATTATGAGGGAGAATGGCCCAGATCTTACATACTTAGTGACCTGGGGGTAGAAAACCCACTTAATGGAAATACCAAACGTGGACTACGCTTAAGTTTTGACAGGTCACTGTCTCCGCTGCTCCTACACAATGAATCTGTGATGAGAGTTAGATTTGAAATGCAGGGAACCCTCACCTGTTACGCCTGTAACATTTTATAATCCATACATACTACCCAAACGCTGCATTTAGCTAAAAATCCCTGCTATTCCCTTTTCCTCACCTACCGATAACTTCCCTGGCACTGACACTTTTTTTTTTTAGCTGAAGTTGCCTTCCTTGTCCCCCTCCAGTCTCACTATGAACTGCAAGTCTATTTTCAAATGCAAGGAAAGCTACTTCCTACTCCATGGAAGTGAATTAGGTGTAAAAGGCACCGTCCCCACCTCCACCCCTGCGTGACTGTGAATGAAGGGAGCCATCGAGCATCTACTCAACGCAGCTGGAGGCAGTGAACTCCCCTAGATATCCAGGGGAAGATGTCCCTGAACTCCGGCCAAGCCCAAGCTGCCTTCCTCAGTCTTGTGGGCGGCAAGCCCACCATTCCGGAAGTGCCCGAGACAAGAGTCTGCAGTGTTTCTCCAGCAAGGAAGCTTCCTGGAGGTCTCATGTCTCTGCTCTGCAGTCATGAGAATAGCCAGAGCTCAGTCATCTGGCCTCCTCATCCTGTCAGAAAGAAGGTCTGGGAATTCCCGTTTAATCTCAGCAGATCTGCCTGAAAAACAGGAGGAGGAAAAGGGGGAAATACAAGAAGATACAAAAGACTGCAGAATATAGTTATGAACATATATATATATACATATATACATATATATAATACCATAGCTTTCTAACAACTAATATAGACAATAAATATTACATTTATACATAGTGCATGATTATGCACATTTACATATATAATACCATAGCTTTCTTACAACTAATATAGACAATAAATACTACATTTATATATAGTGCATGAAAACCTGCTTATCTATAGAACATGTGTACTTTATATACCATAGGTATTTATGTATATACATACTGATTGTGTGTGTGTGTGTGTGTGTGTGTGTGTGTGTGTGTGTGCCCTCTTTCTCCCCAGTAGTTACCGATTCTGATTTCATGGTATCTCTGGTCATAGTCAAACACTCAAGAGAATTATAATTCAAAACAGGAAAGCAGATTTCCAGCAGGATGGGTGGTTGTTGTCAAAACTTGATTTGCAAGGCCAGGCTTGAAAGTTGGTCCATCCCGGGGTAAATGGGAGCCCGAGGAAGAAAGGGTTTGGCAGAGTTTCCAGTAAGCCTCCATCACCAAACACACAAGTCCAACAGCCCACGCTGTTCCCTTATTCTTCCTCTAAATGGGAAGCAACACTTCTGTTAAGGCATCTGTTGTTGCTCCCAAATGCCCTCAGAACACCCCGAGCAGCCTAGGATCCGCCTGTTGAGGGGAGACCAGCTGGGGCAGGGAATGCTGGGGACCATTTGGGTGGCAGGCGGTTCCTTCTGTGCTTGAGGGCACCTGGCCTTTGAAGTTTGGAAAACTTCTTCCACAACACATTGCCTTCCACACGCTTTGGTTCATGGAGACATTAAGGACCGGAAAAGATAAACTGTTCTTCCTAAAGGAAAGGGAGGGGCTGCAGGAGAGTTTGCAAACGTGCACCTTTGCCCAGCAGCATAAATAACCTCCTCTCGGAATCATCGGAGCAGGCTGTGAGGAGACCTGTAGGCCGCCTGCGGAAAGAGAAGTTTCTGCTTCCCGGATGACAATCACATTGCTAACAGAAGTCCATTTGTGAATCGCAAGCCTCCTAAAATGCCTATAAAAAGGTTCCTTAGAAACAAGCCTCCGGCACTGCTTGCCTGAGGGCAAACAGAACCAGCAGGCCACAGCTTTTCTTTCAGCTCTTAGCTGTTTCTGTCTGGGAAGAACCCAGCCTGCCTTCCTTAGGACTGGACTGTCTGAGAGTCCGGGCACATGCCTAACGAACTGACAAGCCGCCCGCCTCTCGCCCCTGCTCCCCAAATCCCTAGCATTTCAGCAGTTTTAAATCAACAGGATCTCCCACAAAACTGCGTGCTAGCAGTTCAGTAAGACTGAGCCAAGTCTGAAAGCAAAGAAATTAAAGGAGACCTGGTAGCGTACTCAAAAAGCCCTCCCCTCAACAGCATTTGAGAATCAGCAGTCTCGGCCATCCACCTGCTGGAGACTCACACTAAAGGTCTGGTACTCCTCTCTAATCCCCACGCGTGAGACCCAAGTTACAATTTAAGTTTTAATGTCTACATCATGGAATAAAAATGCCTCTTTGCTCTGCAAGCTCCTTGCCCTGGGACAGATAGTACCTGAAATGCTGGAGGCTGTTGTTTATGGGAGATTAATAGCCATGTGCTTTCACTCCCCTAAACAAGTTTGTTTGACCCGTCTGCACCTGGTGTGCTTGATTATCTGTGGGTAGGAGGTTCACAGGCAGCAAATACATCAAGATGTACACTTGCCCCTGATTGCATGTAGGCTTAAGGTACATCGGGATGTATGCTTGCCCCTGATTGGATGTAGGCTGGGAGGTACATCAAGATGTATGCTTTCACCCGATTGGACCCGATGGAAAATACTGGCAGGTGCAAACCATGACCTGAGGCTATTTTCCTAGAAACCAGGTATGGACTTAGCTAGAGCTCTTCCACCTGGTTGGTATTTATTTAAATCTCGCATCAACTTTGGCTTTAAATTGTGGTCGTGGTCTTATTCTCTCCTGGTGGGATTAACACAAATTGGCCGCCCTCCTAATGCCACATGGGTTTATTGCCATCTTGGCTGGTCACCATCTATTGCTCTACCACTGGTATCTTTACCAGTGCTTTGAGAAGCTTAGAATCCAGATCCACAGCTTTCTGTATTCTCTCTTGCCGACAGCTCCTTGATCCTTTAACATAGTCTGCTCCTCACTTATGGCACTAAACAAGCTATTACCCTCCTAAACATGTGTGCACAGGCCTGTGCCTATCTTAGTGGTAACCCCTAATAATAGGCCAATAATTAATAGAATATAAACAATTACCAAAGTCAGTATTTTTTTTCTGCAATTGCCTAATGTTTTACCAGGTGAAATGAGAAAGAGAGAGACAGAGACAGAGATGACAGAGACGTGCCTAGTAGCCAAGATAAATCAGTATCAAGCCATCCTCATTTTCTAATTTACTGAGCACATCCAATAAATCACAAGTTTCTTGGCTATCACGTATTTTTTAAGTGCCTGTCCAACTGGAAGCTTTTAGAGTCTGGAGGCCTCAGGCACAGCTGAAGTCTAGCTGTCCAAATAGATAAACCATAAAATCGGGTGATCACGCTTAAAGAAGATTCTTAAATCAAATTTCCACTCAGAATACACACAGCTTAACAATCTATCCCCAGGACAAAAATTGTCAGTGTGGCCAGAAGAGCTGTTTTCATTCAGAATATCTACACCCCCATTAATCTGTATATTCTTAAAGAAATATGTTTTATATCTAGTCATCTGAGAAAAAAGAAATATGCTTTATCTAGTCACCCTCTGTAAAGAATTCTAAAATTTGAAATCTGTGACATGGAGATTCTTTCTGCTTAAGGGTAGTCATTTGAGATAATTTCTGGAATATGAAGCAGTTCTGATGACGGATTATCAAAACCACCTGAAAAGTTTAGTAAAATTATCAGTTTTAATAAAATTATCAGTTTCCTCTCCAAATCCTCAGAGGATTGATTCCAATAGGACTGAGACAGGGATATAGGAGCAGTTATTTTCTAAAAGCTAGCCATTAGTAACTAGAAGAAAACAGAGGCAAGTTTCAGTGTGTGACGGTTGTGCTTATCACCTTGGCAGAACCTGGGAACCAGAGTCACCTGGGACACGAACCACTAGGCATGGGGGATTCTCTGGACTTCCTCAATTGATGCAGAAAACCCATCTTTTAAAAATCTTATCTTTTTTTTTTTTTTTTTTTTGGTTTTTCGAGACAGGGTTTCCCTGTAGTTTCTAGAGCCTGTCCTGGAACTAGCTCTTGTAGACCAGGCTGACCTTGAACTCAGAGATCCGCCTGCCTCTGCCTCCCGAGTGCTGGGATTAAAGGCGTGCGGCAAAAATCTTATCTTTATTTTTATAATTAAAATATATCACTTCCCCCTTTCTCTCTTCTTTCCCCAAACCCCTCCCATGTTCTCCCCCCTCCTCTCACTTTCATGGTCTTTTTTTCTTTCATTGTTGTTTCATAATTGTATGACACATGTATGTATAAATACATACATGTATCCCTGTGGCATCTGTGAGAAATCCGTCTTAATCATGGGTGGGACCATCCCTTGAGTCAGGGAATACCAGACTGTATATACCAGAGAAAGTGAACTGAGTCACCAGGCTTTTGCATCCTGACTGGTGAGCTTCCTCATGCCCCTGCTTGCCGTGAAATAATCCTCTTGTACACTGTACAGACATGTCACTCGAACTGATTTAATAAAACTCTGATTGGCCAGTAGCCAGGCAGGAAGCATATACAGGGGACCAAACTAAGGTTGATGTGAGAAGAGACAGGTAGAGTCAGGAGTCTCCAGCCAGGTGCAGAGGGAACAGAAGATGAACGTGCCATGCCAATAAAGATATCGCCACGTGGAAGAGCTTAAATAAGGAATATGGGTTACCTCAAAGTGTAAGAGCTACTTTAGTAATAAGCCTGAGCTATTAGCTAAGCATTCATAATTAACATAAGCCTCAGAACGGTTATTTGGGAACAGGTAGCAAGGACGGAAAATGTCCTGCTACAATGACCTTTCCCCAAGATGGGCTGTAGCTGGGAATTATGAGCCAAATAATCCTTTTCTCCCTGCAGGTACTTTTGTTTGGGAACTTTATCATAGCAACGGAAAGGTAACTAAGACACAGTAGTATTATCACATGTAGTAGAAGAGCTATGTCAAAGGACAAGTGTGCTGAGCATGGTGAAAAGCAACACACCACTGGTATGGGATACCAGATGGATACGCTTGGAAGACATCATCTAAGTAGGAAAAAGAGTCACAAAATACTAAGTACTGTGTGATTTAATTTATCTGAGCTGACCGATTAGGCAAGTCTACAGAAGCACAAATGGTATATCAGGGTTGTCTAAACTCATGGGGGAAAAAAAAACAGAAGGGAGTTCGGAGGGAAGGAAGAAATACATTTATTTCTAAGTGATGCAGGATTTCTGTGGCAGGGACCCCAAAAATTGTTACATTGTTTGCACAACTTTCCAAATGCACTAAAGCCATTAAATTCTTCAGCTTAAATGGATTATAAGGCGTGCCAGTTATATTTCAGAGCTGTTATCTTTTTTTTAAGGAAACGTTTAGATGATTTTGACGTACCGATGAACTTTTAAAAATCACTATTTCAGGGGGCTGGAGAGATGGCTCAGAGGTTAAGAGCACTAGCTGCTCTTCCAGAGGTCCTGAGTTCAATTCCAGCAACCACATGGTGGCTCACAAACATCTATAATGAGATCTGGTGCCTCTTCTTGTGTATATATGTTAACAGAACATTGTATGCATAATAAATAAATAAATCTTAAAAAAAAAATCACTGTTTCAAATCCTTGCCATTCAGAGCGTAGTCCGTGAGTCGGTAGGAGCAACCTCACCTGAGAGATGATTGCAAGCACGGCCCTCTGAACGTTGGGGTGGAGGAGGCTGAATGAACCAAGCTTGAGCACTGGGCTGAGTTTCTATTTAAAGCCTCCTCTGAACACATTCACTCAGCGCCAGATAATCAAATCATGGGCCTTGACCTGCTTAATAGTTGAACGGGATGAGCCTGCTAGCTAATGTTCACGGGGCATCCAAACGTCAGAAAACTAGCGAAAGCTCTGCAGACAAGCCCCAAAGAGAAAATTCTCATAAGTGATCTTCCTTCACGTGTCACAGAAGTTGGAATTGATGCTCCTAGGCATCACTTGAACACGTAAGGGTGCTTCTGGTTCTGTGGATGGATAATAAGGACTATCTTGCCCTATAGACCACCAGAGGAGAGGTGTGAGCATCTGTCCCCATAATTTGAGTGGGGGCAGAAGATGGGCATTTTTGTCGCCTGATGTGTAATTTGTTTCTTCCTTAGTCTTTCTTTGTCTTCAATGCCATTGTCTTTTTTAGGGGTTTTGTTGTTGTAAAGAGGCACCATGGCCACAGCAACTCGTAGAAAGGAAATCATTTAATTGGGGCTGTCTTATAGTTCGGAGGTTTAGTCTACTCTGGTCATGTCAGGAAGAATGGAGACAAGCAGGCAGACATGTTGCATGTCACGCTACACCTGGCTTGAGCATTTCATACCTCCAAACCCACCCCCTAGGGATGCACTTCCTCCATCAAAGCCACACCTTCTCTAGCAAGGCCACACCTCCTAATACTGTTACAACCTTTGGACCTCTGGGACCATTATCTCTCAAACCACTACAACCATGATGGGAAACTGGTTATGATTTTTTTTTACACTATCCCAAATGAACTATGATTTTTTTTTTTTACAAGCTGTGCTTTATTGTTTTTCTAACTCTAAGGTGCAGAGGCCTCTGAACCGGAACTGACCTGAAAGATGCTTTCCTGATGTCAGCTTTCGTGATACCAGAAGATGCCACGCGGTGCCAAAAAAACAGCTTGGTAATCAACGATATCAGTTAATTCCATGTCCTCTCCATTAAGATTTTGGATCTGCAGTGCTCAAAACAAAGCTAGGTCGGCCTCACTCAGGAGTGTGACTCAGTATACCCAGCGAATTTGTATTTCTCCTACGTTATTTCAGTGAGGATCAGGTTGCTCATTCTGGGAACATTTTAAGAAGCCCCTGGTGGAGGTTTCAAAGAAGAGATCTCTGGGGATTAAAGAAGAGGGGCAAGTATCTGTTAGCAGCAGGGAAAACAGGTCTGAAGCACACAGCCTCTGAAAATATCCAAGTCTCCTCATTTTACCTTCTCCACACCATTGACAGGCAGACTGAGAAAAACAGTTTACTTTTAATAAATGAGCAGTCATTGTTTTCAGCTGCATTAACAGATCCAGGGTTGTCAAACAGGTCAGGATTGGTAACTGCTTCTACATCTCATTAGAAAAGAATTTCCCTAGGATGTTTAGGAACAAAAGATTAAGGCATCAGAGTCCTCACAAACACCTAGGAGATCCAGGGCTCAAGGCAGATATACCAGACAGAAGCCAAAACAAATGAGTTTAAATTGATTTCTATGAGACAGAAAAGTTTGAATAGCATTGTTTGAGTCTTAGATTATCTCATAATCTACTCAACTTTTCCCCCCTCACATATGCATAGGGAACTCATCTTCTCTAAGGAATAATTTACCTATTATAATAATTTTGTTACTATTAAGCATGTAAAGGGGCTTACATGTATTAGGGGCTGCTAATAAGGGATCAAAGGAAGTGGCAGGAAGAACATTCTAGAGAGAAATGAGTTTTGAATTGTTCTCTTGGGAGCAAGAAAAACTCACATGTGCACTATCACAGACTGAAAACTTCAGAGAAAACTGGGGAAATTGAGCAGGAAATTGAACACTCTAACGAGTCTCATTTTATACAGAAAATTACTCTAGGTACCTATGTCCAAATTTGTGATTTTGTTGTTGCGTTGTTGTTATTGTTGGATTGTTGTTGTTGCTGCTGTTGGCTTATTGTTGGCTTGTTGGTGGTGGTTGTTATTGACTTATTGTTAGCTTGTTGTTGGGTTGTTGTTACGTTGCTGCTGTTGTGTTGTTGTGTGGTGGTGGTTGTTGTTGACTTGTTGTTGTTGGGTTGTTGTACTGAGAGGGGGTCTCCACGTATCTCTAACTGTCCTGGAACTTGCCCTGTAGACCAGGCTGAACTAGAACTCACAAATTTCCACCCTCCCCAGCCTCCCAAGTATTAGAATTAAAGGTGTGCGCCATGACATCCAGCTCCAAGTCTATGTTTTTTAAGGAATTAAAGAACAGGAAAGTGAAACGGGATTGTTGTTTGAAGGCAGGAACCATGTGTTTGCTGCTCGCTTGCCTGGAAGTTGAGTCTAGACAGCAGACTGATGAACACATAGAAGATTCTCTTCATTCCAGTTTTCTCCAGCCACTTGGATTAAATAATAAAATATATGATCCATAGCTAATGAAAGTCAATATGATCTGAAGAATAATAGTATACAAAAGAAAAAGAAGGAAGAAAATGTGATTAATTTTTCCAGCATTGTTCATAACATTCTCCTTAGAGAAGATTGACTATTAAGGAGCTCCAGATATTACTCAGTACTGCTGTGAATGTATGCATGTATGCATATATATATACACATATGTGTTTACATGTTCATATGTATGTACACATATGTGTAGAAACCGGAGGTTACCACCAGGTGTCATTCCTCAATTACTTCTCCACCTTATTATTCTTTTAGAATGATTTTTTTATGTGTATAGGTATTTTGCCTACATGTTAGTCATGTCTGCACACCATATGCATGCAGTGCCTGCAGAGACCAGAAGAGGGCATCAGATCTGCTGGAACTGGCATTATAGGCAGTTGTTGGCCACTATCTGAGTGATGGAAATCAAACTGAGGCTCCTGCAAGAGCAGTCAGTAGCCTTAACCACTGAGGCAACTCTCCAGCCTCACGTACCTTTGTGTGTGTGTGTGTGTGTGTGTGTGTGTGTGTGTGTGTGTGTGTGTGATCATGTCTCTCACTGATTGGATGCACTAGCATCTTCTAGCCTTTGCCTTTTCACCTCTAAGATTGTAGCTGTATGCCACAAGACCTGTCTTTTGCCTAAGGACTGGGGATCCAAACTTGGGTCTCCATGCTGTGTAGTAGTAATTTCCTGACTGAGCTGTGTCCCAAGCTGATCAGTAGTGCTTTCTGTCCAAGGTCACTGAAGTTTAGAAGATACTACACAAGGAGTGCAAGACCTAAACCCAACCTAAGTGCATGAACAGTGTAGGTGTGTCTTCTATCTATCTGATGATTTCATTGGATAATTAATAAAGAAACTGCCTGGCCCATCAGATAGACCGGCCCTTAGGTGGGTGGAGTAGACAGAACAGGAAGAAGGAAGTGAGGTAGATGGCTCAGTCAGATGCCACGCCTCTCCTAAGTTAGTCAGACCACCGTGCCTCTCCTCAGGGGAGAGAGACGCGATGAAGCTCCAGCCCAAGATGGACATATGCTAGAAACTAAACGGTAAGGCACCACTTTGTGGTGCTACACAGATTATTAGATATGGGTTAATCAAGATGTGACTAAGAGGCTGAAAATAATGGGCCAGGCAGTATTTAAAAGAATACAATTTGTGTGATGTTATTTTGGGGCATAAGCTAGCCGGTGGCTGAGAGCAGGGCGGCGGGAAGCCGCCCGCAGCTCTTCACTACAGAACAGATGGCAACAGGTGATGGAAACTGGTCAAGTAATTGAGGGAGGGCAGGGTCCTCTAAACCAACAGCTTTGAGTCTTGTCCTCGGCCAGAAGCCAGGAATGTCCTGGGTTCTACCCAGGGCAGAAGTCAGGAACGTTTCTTGTTATCTTTCTTCCTTCTCCCTTCACATCACTACATGAGCACCAGCTGGAAGCTTCACATCTAGAAGACGTGAAAGTTGTGAGCAAAACTGAGAGGCACCTGGAACCTCGAGGATGGGACTACTGTTCGGACTGACTTACCTCCCATGCCTCACCTTGGTTTCTGCCCATATGTCCTATAAAACACTCACCTGGATCACCTGGGACCTGCTCAAGCTAGGCAGGAGATCTGCTTGCTTCCATCTCTCACATTCTACCCGATAACCCTATGAGAAATTCCTTTCAGAAAATTCATTCTTCGGTGGCTCATGAATTCCATTCTCTGAACTTTCAAAAACAAGGACCCAAAGACAGTGACTCAGAGGAAGCTTTATATGACCATGACTTTCCACTACCCTAACTCCTAAGTTAAACCTGAGACCAGGAATCCTCCACGCCTCTCAAAGACCTACATCCCTTCCCATTTTGGAGTAACCTCAGAAAAGATGGGGGAGCTTCTCATGCCTCCCTAGCTGTAAATGAGACTTCTATTAATGAGGGCTGGAAGACACTCAACTGACCTGGGTGTGGTGGTTTGAAAGAAAATGACCTTCATAGGGAGTGGCACTTTTAGGAGGTGTGGTCTTACTGGAGGTACTGTGGCCTTGTTGGAGGAAGTTTATCCCTGTGGGGAGCAGGCTTTGAGGTGTCCTATGCTCAAGCTGTGCCTAGTATGGCACTCAGTCTTCTGCTGGTGCCTAAGGATCAAGACGTAGAACACTCAGCTCCTTCTCCTGCACCATGTCTACTTGCATGTTATCTGCCATGGTAATAATGGACTAAACCTCTGAACTGTAAGCCGCTATTAAACATTTTCCTTTACAAAAGTTGCCTTGGTCAGGGTGTCTCTTCACAGTAATAGAAACCCTAACTAAGGCACTAGGATTCGTTTCTAGTTCTCTCATTTATTGAATGTGATGTTAAAGAACTCAGACTCAAAATCACCATTATTCATTCATTCAGAAAGTGCTTATTTTCGTGACTTAATTCATGTTAGATGGTGTTTGAGACCATGGGGATCCAGCTGTGAATGAAGCATCGTCTCTGCTCCTGGAGAACTCACATTCCAGTTTCACACATAATCCAGACCAAAAGGCAGCCTGGACCTGCTGCAAAGCCAGCTTTTACTATGGATTTGCTATAAAAAAAATCTCGTATGTTTTTGTCTCATTTTGATGGCATGGCACATTCAAATGAGGCCCATAATGCCTCTAAAATCAAAAGGCCCGTGCTGCATCTTTCTTTACCACATGCAACCATTTTTCCTTTACCTTGGAAGGAGTATCTCAGCACGTTTCAGACCACAGACAGAAATTGCAGTCTGGTGGAAAGCTCCCAATTTTTGTGGAATTCATTCCCCAGCCTCTGGCGGACAAATGGTTTTCCAACATGTCTAACAAGAGCTGTGGCTTCTTTCTCATCTGAACCAATCAGCGTAAAGCCATCAATAAAACTGACCAGGAAAGTGTCCCGTGGAAGAGATTTACTGCACCGTGACATTATTGTGACTGCTTAGTAACAGATATCCGAAGGGTGGTTATTACATTCTATCTCAGGACCAATCCTTAACAAAAGCCATTTATTGTTGCTGCGTTCAAAGTCAACTCAGCTTGCAAGGGTGTTAGGCAGAGTTGGTGGAGGCAAAGAGGAGCCGTTCATGGCATCAGCCACTTCCCTACAAAACACAGTGGGTTTTCTGCTCCTTGTTTTGCCCCAAACTGCAGTTCACCAAGACATGAGGGAACGTTTTTTATGCCGCAGCCTATTAAACATCTCTCAAGTTAAGGCCCCACTTACTTGTGTCTCAGCAGTGCTCCCTTGTGACCGGTCTGTTTGGCATACTGAATAATTCATCAGCTTCCTGAGATGCATTCAGCTGTTCTGCAGATACCTAGGTGTTTGCTCTCAGGCGCCCACGTTGACACTCAGGAAGCCGCCTAGTGGAGCTTGAGACTTCTCGCGGCCTCGAGAGCCTGGTGAAGTGTGGGTCGGCTAGACCAGGGAAACTTGAGCCCGGAGAGGCGCCCTCTCCCCGAGCGGTAAGGGCTCAGGAAAGCTGTTTTAAAAGTGCCTGTACCCTCCTGGGAGCTCCAGCTGGGCTGCTTCCTGTGCACCCAGGGCCAAGATGAAGGAAAAACTAAAGTCTAGCTGGGAGGCGGTGAGGATTTTTCTCAATGAAATTCCGGGATGAGCTGGGGGGCTGAAGGGTACTATCTTGCAGTTTCGGCCGCATCTGCCACACGTGGTACCCAGCGGTGCGGTGGCCCACGTCCCTTCACACTGCAGAGAAAGAAAATGCCACTGGCTGGCGCAGCTGCCAAGACATGACAAGATAGAGAATGGCTGGAAAGAAAATGGCAGGAAGAGGAAATACAGTTCCTTAATCGTTTCTCCTCCTCATCGCTCACACGGATAGAACAGGAGAGGGTCCCAGTGCCTGCTCCCCTTTAAGCTGGATCACCATCAGAAATGAGAAATGTAAAGACATTAAGCCATGGTGGATTAGTTTGTTGCAGGAAGGTTGAAAACAGAAAGGAAAAAGAGGGGAGGGGCAACAGAACTTCTCAGAAACCTGACTGCTGAGGAGGATGCAGGCTGTTTTCCTCAGCTTGTCTCTGGGGAGCAACTTGGACCTTTGTTTCTTCATCGTGTTTCTTATTCCCTGAAGAAGAATCGTTGCACTCGCCCGAAAAAGCACTCCTGAGAAGCCAGCAATCTTCCCCTTCCATCCCACAGCCATTAACAACTTGTGTGGCAGCCCCTCAGAGGCATCTGGCTCCCTTCTCCCTGTCTCCGTTGCTCTTTTTCCTCTCTCGCTTTATTCTTCTGGTTATTGCAAATCTCTCCCATGTTCTGGCCACATGCTTTCTGGTCTGTTTCAAATAACACATCTCAAGACTTTTTAAAAAGATCTTCCATTCCAACCATAGGACTTGCCTGGGTGTCCTTTCCTGTTGAATATGGATATCTTAGCTAGGGAGAGCAAGAGAAGCCAAGCAAAGCCCTGGCAATAACCACAAACTAAAGCAGGACACGGAGCGGGGGCTGTGGGGGAGAAAGCCTAAGGCTCCCTGTTTGGAATACATTAGTGAGATTTAAACAGAAACACCCCAAGTCCCCATTCAGCCTTAGGAAACCGGTGCACTTTCCAAATCTTGCCTCCCACACTTCACCCTGAAAGGGAGAAACAGAGACACGATGAATTGAGAGCAAATGAGGACAAGCCTACCTTAGAGAAAGCCGGAGCCCTAGCTCAGAATTCTGGGAGTGGGCTGTATTATTTTACACTATTTGAGAACAGTGCTAGAACAACCAGAGACAGGAGCCTGCCCCCCACTGTAAACCTGCCTGATGACCCAGAACTCAAGATTTCACTTCCTGCCGTGACATTTCTCTCATGCCTGCCTGAGCTGGGACACTGATCTGTTCTTTCTAGATACTAACCATACTCTGGTGGTGGTACATCCTGAGTTTAAAAAGTAAAACAAATAAACTGGCCAATGACCTTTGTAGAGTTAGAGATGCAATTATATAAATAAACTACATGGCATTTTTTAAATTATTTTCTTTTATTTATTTATTTATTTATTTATTATGCATACAATATTCTGTCTGTGTGTACGCCTGCAGTCCAGAAGAGGGCATCAGACCTCATTACAGATAGATGGTTGTGAGCCACCATGTGGTTGCTGGGAATTGAACTCAGGACCTTTGGAAGAGCAGGCAATGCTCTTAACCACTGAGCCACCTCTCCAGCCTCCTACATGGCATCTTCTTATGAGATAATATAATGAAGGTCTTTTTTTCCTCTAGAAAACATCTGGACCACATGTTACTATACCCATATTTGTAATTACTCTTGCTATGTCTGCACACACATATGCATGCGCACACACGCGTGCACACACACATAAGGGGAAAGAAAGAATGAGACAGAGAGACAAAAGACTTGTGAACTGTCCCATGTAGTCTGGTCATTGTTGCATTTTATTCATGTTCTCCTAGAGAAAACTCGAATCCCTAAAAAGGTCATCAATTTGTACCTCCTGGACAGTGGGAGAAGACATCCCCATAGTAGGTTATGTTTCTGCTGAACTTTAAACAGGCCAGTGCCGCCTTCACAGCTCAGTGTGGGGATCAAGGAACTGCACATTGTGCTAGCAGAAGTCTGAGTTGATCCAAACTATATAAAGGCAGTTTGATGTTGGCATTTAGTGACCAATCCCTTTGACCTTGAGATTCTACTTTTAAAAGAAGCATTTCTATATTAGTTATATTTTCTAGACGAAAATAACCTAAGTGTCCATCAATAACAAATTGGCTAAGTGATTTATTATTCCCGTAGTAAAATATGATATAGATGGAGATGTGTTCCTGCATTCAAGGTGTTCACTATACGTGTGTGTGTTTATGCAAAAATTTCCATTGTCTCCAAGTCCAGTGGCCCGAGTTCTCTTTCTGAGACCCACATGGCAGAAGGAGAGAGGTCTCCTGCAAGTTCTCCTCTGACCTCCACACCATTGCTATCACATTCTCATACCACCACCACCTCAGTCTACACAGTAGATAGACAATAGATAGATAGATGATAGATAGATAGATAGATAGATAGATGATAGATGATAGATAGATAGATAGATAGATAGATAGATAGATAGATAGATAGATAGATAGATAGATAGATAGATAGATAGATGATAGATAGATAGATGATAGATAGATAGATAGATAGATAGATAGATAGATAGATAGATAGATAGATGATAGATAGATAGATAGATAGAGATAGATAGATAGATAGATAGATAGATAGATAGATAGATAGATGATAGATAGATAGATAGATAGATAGATAGATAGAGAGAGAGAGAGATGATAGATAGATGATAGATAGATAGATAGATAGATAGATAGATAGATAGATAGATAGATAGATAGATAGATAGATAGATAGATAGATAGATAGATAGACAGGTAGGTAGATGATAGATAGATGATATAAAACATCACAAAATACAACCTGTTTAAAGACCGTGAATCGCAAGTGTGAGAAGTCCAGCCTGTCAGCCATCTGAAGGAGGAGATGTTTTATGGGACCAAACTCTTTAAAATGTGGAGTCTGTCACTCATTTCTAATCGGCCTCATCGGATTGAATCAATTTAGAGGGTTATCTATCTAGTCGGTATGCTCCTGTGAACTGAACTGAGTCGTGGGGAAAGCCTTGAACATGACCTGACTGAGTTCTTCTGGGCTAAGACAACATGTTTTCAAAAGAGCTGTTTCTAATTCCCAGAGGCTCATCCTGAGTATTGAGTAGAAAGCTGGATGTAAGCTTACCATTATCAGTGCCTTTTGTATTCCTGCCCCCCACCATGGTCTGGAGTTTTGGTAAAAATGGATTTTGAACACATATTCTAACTCTCTAGAGTATGATTGGTATCCGACTTCTGTCCAGCCGTCACCACACAGGCCAATGAAATAATTCCCTTCAGTATCAGGGTCTGAAAGTCTCAGTATGAAAGACATAGAAAAGAACTAAGTTTGGTAGATATATATATTTTTTTGCAAAGTACCTCTTTCCTATCTATAAGAAAATTGGCATGCATTAACACACAGGCCTGACTGTTGTGTGAACAATACAATCCAGAGTCCCTAGCCTGTACCCCTATATGATGAGGTTCATGAGTTGTCTCATGGGCCAGAAATTTCAGTACCAGAAGTTCAGCCCAAGGGCGGCTGCCACAAATGTTAAAACTCTGATTGCCACATAGTTCCCCGATGCCACCTCTTCCTCTTGGTGTTTTTGACTCCTCCTTTTGTCAATGCCTGCTTGTGTTCCTTACAAAACAAAAAACCAAAGGCCCTCATTTTTCTTTGATGCCCGTATGAGGTGGCTAAAAAAAAAAAATAATCTAACCAATCCTGGTTATTGTTGATGTCAGGCCCACCAGAATGAGAGATCGTGTTATCGGGTTCCCAGGCTTCTCTGCGGTCTTACTCCGAATCTCTTGAAAGAGCATCTCTGTGGAATCTGCATTTTGTCACTGTTGCCCTGTAAGTTTAGCTTCTTGCTTTCTATAAGATGCTCATTGACTTCTTCCTTAAATATTTAATGATAAATGGGACAGAAGATATTTCTCTAAAAACAATTTGCCTGGGCTTAATGGAAATGGCACTGCCGTGGTACAAGCGGCCAAATAAACGATTCCATCACATCCTGATTGGTGCCACAGGGTCTGAGGTGACCCCGCATGGATCAAATTCATGTGGTCCCTAACCGCCAAATTAATAAAACATGAGTTGGCTGGTTCCAGATTCCCATCGTGCTCAGGCACTTCCTACAGCGCAAACATGGCAGCTTCATTTGTATTCCAGAAGGACTGGGGATCTGCACTGGTAAGATGGATACCAGAGAGCATTATGCAAGTCCTCTGCGGTGGCACAGGATCTCACTGGAATAGGCAGGATGAAAATGATGCATGTTTTGTTTTGTTGCTAAGACTCTTTTGTCTGTTTTCTCATTCATGGTGAAATTGCTAATACATGCAGAAAAAAATATACAAACCTCTGGACACTCAGAGGAATTGGAATTGTCCAAGGCATTATTCAAATTAAATCTACAATGTCTACATTCTGTGTTGGCTGTTCTCAATAATGATTTCTGCAGTTCTGATCACATGCAACAATCATTTCTCCCATTGCTATTATATCACTGCTTCCTCTGAGGCCAAACATGTCAGAAGCCCTGTGAAGAATCTCTATCTCTACTTATTCTTTCTTACCTTGAACAGTAGAGCAGCCTCCACCAACCTACTTTCTCACATACTTCTGGGAAGAAATAGATAATGCCTTGTTTTTTCTTATTTGGATTATATAGAGGGAGGTGATGGAGGTATTAGTTGATGTCAGGAATCCTGCGGACTTTCTGTTACCAAGGGGAGAGGGCGCTTACATCTTCATTTGTGTACTCTTTGGGTGCAAAGACAGGGTATTGGTGCCTGGTTGTTGGTGTGACACATCTACCAAGAGAAGAGGGTTTGCTGGATTTACTGATTGTCAGTGGAAGAGGGGATGATTTTGTGTATGCATGAATGTATGAGTCTGTGTGTGTGTGTGTGTGTGTGTGTGTGTGTGTGTGTGTGCATATGTTATGCTTAATAGGGAAGGATGATTGGAAAGAGGCTTGGATATGTGTATTATGTTCGTGTTTTGGGGTGTTGGTGTACATGCACTTCCATAATCCTATTTCTCTGCTTTCAGAATCTCATTAACCCAGAGTTTTCATTTTGACTTCTTACTACTCTGATCTGGACTAAGAAAGGAAGAGAAACATATACTGCATCTCTGAAATACTGATCAACATTAGAACTTCTTATATTCATTCAATTTATTCTTCCTTCCTCAATTTTTTTCATCATACTATTGTCCCGATGTATGGAAATGTTTATTTTCCTCTCCTCTTAGGTACAATAATCAAGATCAGCTGCTTTTATTTTATCATTGTTGCATGACTTTTTTTTGTTTTGGATGGGTATCCTTTAATTCACCACAGAGAGGGCACTGATGCCAGACCAAAGAACCAATGCACCAAAGGCTAGCTTGGTGAATCCGCAGGTTTATTAGACTTCCCCATGAGCGTGGTTGACTCAAGGCAGCTGCCTCACTGAAAAGCCCTCCTCCGTGTGGCTGACCACCTATGAAGGCTACATCTCCGGAGCTCTCTCCCCAACTTTCAGGCAACCTCATACAAAATAAAAAATTAAAACCATAAAATAAAAGATGTCTCTTCCCTAGCAATTGTTTTCTGAATACATACCCTCAGATCCTAGCCTTGTGCATTTTGGACTGAGCTTCCCAGTCTTGTAGCTTTTACGGCTTCCCAAATCTGGTGACTGCCATGGGCCTCCCCTCTCCCTTTACAGAAAGTGTGATGTATGTGTCTGGGTCACTGGAAAGGACATTCCTTCGCTCTTCCCTTCTCTCCTCGGTGAGAGCTACTTGCTATTTGAGTCTGTGAAATCGAAGAAAATGTGCTTTTTAAAGCAGACACAGGATTTTTGGAAGATGCCCATCTCCATCTCTGGATCCCCACTTCTGAGGCTGTTCTGTCGCCATCTCTAAGATTTCCCTCAGCTGACTCAATGGGCACCACGCTAACCTTCCAGCCTCACTTCAGCCCAGTGAGCACCTGTCTGCTCTTCACCCGTGCGGCCTTCAGAAGCCCTGCTGCCCTGCTCCGGTGTCTCCTGCCAAGCATTGGCTGAGGGAAACCTCAGAAGCCGGAACAGGAAGCATAACCAGGGATCAAATTTCTCTGATACGAATCTGTCCCCTGTGCTACCTTGCAAGCCTTCACCCACTTCTGATTCCCCTGTGGCCACGTCTTGACTCTAATTCACTAACCTCCAGTGCCTTGGCATTGACTCCGTCTCCAGGCAGTAGATTTCCAACTTTGCTGGGCCTAGCTGGCTACAACTAACCTTGACCTGTACCAATGGCCTCCTACCTGAGCTTGCTTTTTCCGCTCTGTATTGTTATCTTTGGCTCTGAACCCTAGGTTGACTTCAGTCACCAATTCCCTGGAGTAGACAGTTCCCAACCTGCCCTCTTTCTGTCCCTGTGAATGGCCAAGAGAAATTCTCTGAATAAGGAGATTCAAGGAAAAAAGATAGGGAGCAGGTGCTGTTATATTTTGCAGGCAGAGGCCACCTTCGGAGACTCCTGTGTATTCCTCACCTGCATGTTCTCAGTTCTTTGCAGTTTCTCATGCCAAGGCATGCAACTTTCCAACAGTTTTTGCAGGCAGAGGCAGCCTGTGCCAGAAACAGATGGCTGTACCTTGTTCCAGGCTTACTTATTTTTGATGAAAAGACTAAAAGCCATACATGATTCAGAGACTGGCGTCATATCAAAAAAAAAATTGTAACGCCAGTTGTATGTCTTTAGGGAAGTCCTGCAAGTCTCCCAACATCAATTTCTACATATTTTTGTATCAAAAATCCACTGAACTGTTATTGTGGGAGATCTGTTCGTGTTTTCAATCCGAGACCGGCCATGGAGTAGACTCAGAGGAGATAGAAGGACGCAGAGAAGAAGGAGGGACTGAAAAGATTCAGTCTTTCCAAACCGAAGGGTGAAAAGAGAGGGAAGTAGTCTTCTCTGTCTCTTCGTGGATCAATCAGATTTGTTCCCTAATGTTTGACTCCCGGGGAGCTTTTTATTGAGTAATAAAACATTTTTAAAAAGTCACAATACACTACATAGTCTTTGAGATTGGAAATATCTCATTTTTATGGGGTGTCAGCGAAATGCTCCAAAAAAGATTTCAAAAATTCTCTAATTTAACTCTTAATTACATTGACAATTGTAGATTGATACGCAAACGCAGTCTTTTTTATAAATCAGTTGCTGCTGTGTCGTTGTGACCATAATACTTTTTTGTTTTGCTTTTTCAAGACAGGGTTTCTCTGAAGTTTTGGAGCCTGTCCTGGAACTTGCTTTGTGTACCAGGCTGGCCTCAAACTCACAGAGATCCGCCTGCCTCTGCCTCTCGAGTGCTGGGATTAAAGGCGTGCTCCACCATCACCGGGCTGGGACCATAGTAGTTAATAGAAACAACCTGAGGGAAGGAAGGCTTATTTGGCTCGCAATTTCAGGTTTCAGTGAAGCGTGGAAGGGAAGGCACGTTGGAGAAGCTCGAGCCATGCCTACAAGAGTGTATGGTGAACTGAAGCAGGCACCCGGGGTGCTTCAAAGATCCATTCCTGGTGACTCCTGCCAGCTAGACCCCCACATCTTCAAGGTTCCACGGCCTCCCCAAACAGGGCAGCTAGCTATGGATGAATTCTGGGAAGCATGAACCTGTGGTGGATGGTGCAGGGTCACACCATACAAGCTTCCCCCGAAGAGTATACAGGCATGTAAATTTCCCATACTGCAATGCGCTCGTGTGTCAGGCTTAAAATCAGGCATGGCTGGAAACATTTCTGCTTGCCCTCCTGTGTGTTCACCAGGTTTATCCCCCTTCCATCCAACCATCTCCTTGTCCAAAATCTTCACGGTAAACTTCCTGAAGGTCAAATCACAGCTCGTGTCTTGGTCGCCGTATATACTAATATTATATAAAACACTTAGCTCAGGCCACACTGAGTCTTACATGTTTTAACTTATTAAGCCATTTGATACTTTCGAAGTCCTCCGGCATGAATATATGCTGCGATATGCATTTTTATAAAAATAGAAACACAGGTATGAGAGTTGGACTAACCTTCCTCAGCATAGGTTCCTGCAGAGGCAGAACTTGGATCTAAGCCCAGGCAGGTGAGTCCTAACAGTCTCTTCGTTAATACTGCGTGATCTTTCCTCAGCTAGATGAAGAATCAGGTGAGTGACTGAATAAGTTGTTCCAGCTGCTACTTGTCCTTTTTATCATCCCTTGTCACAGGCAAGATGATAGTGTGAAAAAATGATCATAATTAAACATTCATGAAGTATGAGAATAGAATTTGCTAGTCAAAATCAGAACCCAGATAATTATCTAACCAATATGTTCTTCAATTGCAACCAATTAAAAACATATAGTTCCCTCGCTATAAACACTAATTACTAGCTATATTTAAGTATTGCCATTTCTCTATGTTCCTGGCTTTCAAATTTGATATGGAAATTTTATTTTAAAGTTATACAGACATTTATGTGTCATAGGTGAGAGAGTGCCAGGGAAGGAAACTAGGAAGGGACTATGTTTCCCTGACCTCAAGTGATAGGAAAGGCAACACTATCTAAGTTCTGTCTCACCGTGCCCTGACTCAGAAACCTACTAAATATACCTCTGAGGCCACGTGCAGAAGGGTGGGTCCCCAGCTTCTGATGCTACTGTGAGGTGACAGAACCATTAGGAAGTAGGCAGCGGGAAGCAAGGAAGTGAGATCGTTGGCAGAATGCTGTAGAAGGTGATCTAGGAACCTTGGCCCTTTTTTTTTCTCATTGCTTCCTATTTAGCGTGAGATGAGCGACCCCTTCCACCTTATTTCCCCACCGTGACCTACTGCCCTAACCAGGTAACCATGAATAAAGCCTGAAATCCTGAGCCAAAAATAGTCTTTCCTGATAAATTTATTATCTCAAGTATTTTGTCATAGTCAAAAAAAAAGGAGCCGGGCAGTGGTGGCACATGCCTTTAATCCCAGCACTCAGGAGGCAGAAGCAGGCAGATCTCTGTGAGTTCGAGGCCAGCCTGGTCTACAAGAGCTAGTTCCGGGATGGGCTCCAAAGCTTCAGAGAAACCTCGTCTCAAAAAAACAAGAAAGAAAGAAAGGAAGAAAGAAAGGAAGGAAGGAAGGAAGGAAGGAAGGAAGGAAGGAAGGAAGGAAAAAAGGCACTACCCAAAGGTTTCTGGGTAAGCGTGGAAGCTACAGCTGTAAATGTTCTGTCAACAAAGACACATTCTCCCCTGCATACTACCCACTAGACGGCCCCACCTTGACCCCAGTCACTTCACACACACTGAATAAACACTGATGTTCTGCTTTCGTTTCTGATGCTGTCACAAATACATTGACCAAAAGCCCCTTCAGGGAGGGAACAAGTGTCTTTGGCTTTTACAATCCTAGGCCATGGTCCGTCACTGAGGGAATTCAGGCCAGGAACTTGAAGGCAGGCCTACTTACTATTTCATACAGGGAACTCACATCACAGCCAAAGATAAACAATGGGAATAATGAATGAAGCTGTTTGTCCCTGGTCCACAGGCCAGGCCACACTCAGCTAGTTTCTTTATGAAGTTCAGGGGCACCTTCCTAGGAATAGTACCGCCCACAGTAGACTGGGCCCTCCTGTACCAATTCACAAACAAGACAATCCCCCACAGAGATGCCCACAGGCCAATCTAACTTCTTAGGTGATTCTTCAATTGAGGTTCTCCGTTCAGATGACTTTAGGCTGCATCAAGAAGACAAGATAACCAGGACAGCTTGGCACGGGTCAGGCTAGTGTACATGTTTTGGTGTTCATGTGCCATCCTAGGCGTCTCATTTATCCACGTGGTCTCAAAAGTCCTCTTAAAAACATCATGTCTCATCTGTTTTGCCCAATTTCTATCTCTGCACTGAACTGTTCACCAAATCGTCTTAATCCAATAGTAGGTATCACACGTCCAAGCCAGGACAAATAAGCTTCCCTTTCAAATCTGGTTCTTGTGGGAAAAAAAAATGCTATAGGAATTCCTACAGCCAGCAGCCTTTAAGTTACCCACCCACTAGAGCATGGCCTCTTATACTATTTGTGCCAATGTAAAGTGCACGTCCAGCGTCTTTTCTGGCTGCCTGCAGGATTCGGTTGCTGTTCCCCATTCCAGCAGAGGATTATAATCTGTGAGTCTACCCCTAAATAAACAACCTTTTATTATACTCAATTCTGAGCTAGTGTGAGATTTCTTGTTAGCATCCTTCTTCACACAAACCTACTCTAAACAGAATCCTACAAATCACACAGATAATCCACATCTTTGTACCTTGTACCTAGTCAGGGATTCATAAAACCTACAATTCTGTTGTGTATTTTACAGCACTGTGCCCACCACTATAACTCAAGACACTACCTCCTCCATCGGGACATCTCTAGGAGCCCCCAGCAGAGACCCCACTTCTAGTCTTGTATCTCCCTAATCTGCTCTAATGCAGCAGATTCAAGAGGAAAAACCTGACCGGCTCTTCCAAGGCCTTTGAGATGCTCTAAAGACAAAGACAGAACTTTATTGTGGTACCCGGCACAGTGAGTAGTTCCACTCCCACCAACCTCTGCCACTGTATCTCAGGCTCCTCGTCCCTTGGTATATTAACCTTTGGTGTTCCTGGACTTTCGTGAGTTCATTAGATATGCCGAGTGCTTGCTTCTCTGATGCTTTAGACATGATGCTGCCTCTGTGTGGAATTCTCTTTCCCCCCATCTATTATCTAGTTGATCTCAGGCACACATGGGAGACCTCAGCTGGAATGAGAAAAGCCACACATGACCACCTCTAACTGCAGACTAGGTTAGGCCCCTATTACCTATCTTCATAGCACAATGAACTTCCTCTACCACATTGCATTATTTAGTGTATTTCCCATCCTTGCCTTCATTAGAGTTTATTTTGAGTATGATTATTTGTTTGAGTCTGTCTCTTTTGATAGATTACAAGCCCCATGAGGTCAACATCCCCGGTCCTGTTTGAATGAGCTGCTGTGGTTGTGGTTGGCTGGATGGAGGACGGTGGTAACCACAGACATTTGAGGTCCGTGTTTCATTTCACCCTTTACCAGAACTCTGCAGGGAGCTATTAGTGCTACCCTTTGACCGGTGAGAAAGCCTTGCTCACAGAAGAGGCGATACTTATGCAGGCAGCATAAAGCAAGGCTGGTGTATAACTGAAAGTCTGTGCTCAGTGGCTCAGTTTTTCTGAGCAACGCTGCCTCTCCGATTATTTAAAAGTTGCCTCTTCTTAGAAATGAAGAATGGCCGTTATAATCTATTTTTTCTAAACATAATTGCCTACTAAGAAATTTCCCCAGCTCTTTTGTTCTTTGCAAATTCTAAAAAGTAGTGCTATCTCTTTGGTATTTCCTGGGAGTTCTTTTGGTTTAGCAAAAACAGTTGCTATCACTTCCCATTCAAGGCAAAGCCCACTAAAGCTTCCGGAAAAGTCCTGATAGGTTAAGACATATCTCACATCCATTGAATAAAAAATACATCAAGAAAGGAATTGGGTGGATTAAAGCAAATTGGGCCAAAAAGAAAGTTAATGAGATAAATGCTGGAACAAAGGAAACAGAAGAGATTATAGAGGAAAGAGAAGAGATAACTCCAAGGACATGGGAAAGTAAGAAACAAAAGCATACGCCTCGGATTCCTAAGAGAATCAGTTCCAAAAGAGAAAAAGATGCTGCTTAGCCTGTGAATTAAAATTGTCATTTTCTGTGTACCCAGAGTGATACAGCTAACAATTGGGGAAGCTGGTTATTATTCTGACTATTTGGATTGCTCATGCAAAGATTTCATAATTGTTTCACCAAAGTTAAGTTTTACTCTTGCTTCTTGTTTTTTCTTTTAGCAATATGGGTGAAAGAAGGAAATTAAAGGAGTGAGAGAGCCCCCCGTGTACTAAATTGAAATATGCACCTAACCGTTGATCTTCTCTCCCAACAGCAGAACCAGGCTCTCCTTCTGCAAGTCAGCCAAGGGCAGAACCATTTTCCTAATCTGAATCCATTTTTATATCTGTAAAGTAGAAATGATGGTGTGAGGTTGCTTTTTCTCAGGGAGA
The DNA here is from genome assembly GCF_903992535.2 of Arvicola amphibius. Lineage (NCBI taxonomy): Eukaryota > Metazoa > Chordata > Mammalia > Rodentia > Cricetidae > Arvicola > Arvicola amphibius. The sequence goes on along the minus strand of NC_052063.2, from coordinate 14,644,836 downwards.
ATTTTTAACATAATCTCAAACTGGATGTGCAAATCTCCATTGCATTATTCCATCCATGGAGCCCACCATGACCCATCTCCATCTTCCCCCTCAATTCCAGTGCTCTAAACCATAGGCTTTCACGACAACATGTCCCGTGGAATGCTTATTCTGGAATTATTATTTAAATGGACAGATGTTCGAGATCTTTCCAAATTAAAGGGATAACTTTCTAACTTATTCCAGATAAGTGCCTACGAACTAAGCATCAGTGAACACAATGTCAGATTTGACAAAATTTTTAAGGGACATCTAGCTGTCTTGGTGTTGTTTCAGACTTTGAAGAGGAAAGAACGTTATTCCTAAAGGTTTGTTCTTGGAGATAGTAGCCCTGTCCCCCAGTGGCTCCAAAGATGAGGTGGCTTGGTCAGTGACAGTATCACTGAGTATTTCCTGAAAATTCAGAAGTTATGTTCTAGCAAATACCCATTAGTTCAGAAACTCAGAGATTAGGGATACAGTGATTAATTTCCCTTCTAGATGTTTGAGATGCACTTCTTTATGTATTGAAATAGAAAGCTTGGAAGGCGTAGTCCAGGCTACCCTGTAACTCAGTATGTAGCCCAGGTTGGCTTAAAGCTCATGATGATCCTCTTGCCTCAGACTCATATAAGTATTGGGATTACAGATGTCAGGTTCCTTGCTCAGCTTATCATATTTATCTTTAAAAAGTACTCACTCCCATCAGCACACCTGCCAGCCTATGACGGGGAGGGAGGAGTGTCAACTAAGAGCCAAAACAAAAATAAAATGAGGTGCCCATAGGCTTCTATTTAGCACAAGACTAACAAGATAGCATGCATACTGTCTTAGTCACCTCAATTAGTGAAGTCTCGCCAGCCATTCATATTTAAAATAGGAGTCCCTACATCCTACACGCTCCAAATCAAGGATGTGATCAGAGCATCTGCTCAGACTGGAAATAGATACCCAAAAGCCACACTTTTTATGGCTTTCATTGACTTATCTGGGGAATGAATTCATCCTTAGCTCATGTCCTGCGCACATAGTCAGAGAGATGATAGCCATTCGGCTCAGACTCACGGTCACGATGCACTTTGAGAGTCCAGACTTGTGTATTTTCTCCCTAATAATAATCTCAGTCCTACCCCTTTATTCAAAGCCATTTGACTTGAATCTTTCAAACCCATCACCTGGAAACTGAGGACCATGCCACTCTTCAAGCAAGTTAGACATGGAATAAACACTACAAATTAGAAAGATCCTGAAACTCTTGAGTGTTGGGTCCAGCCCAACAGGTTCACACGTTCCAGAGGAGGGGAATGTGGATTGAGGAAAGAAATAGATAAAATACAACAGATAGGCTCAGGAGGGCGCCCAGTGAGTACTGCCTCAAGTTTATTATTTGAAGTTCTTATGTACCCAATCCAAAAATGGGAGGAGGCAAAAGATTTCCTTACCATGATACAAAGATCCAAGTAATTTTCCCTACACATCTCCAAACATCAACCTGAGATCAAAATATCCTTTTGTCGCCGGGCGGTGGTGGTGCACGCCTTTAATCCCAGCACTCGGGAGGCAGAGGCAGGCGGATCTCTGTGAGTTCGAGGCCAGCCTGGTCTACAAGAGCTAGTTCCAGGACAGGCTCTAAAAAAGCTGCAGAGAAACCCTGTCTCGAAAAACAAAAAAAAAAAAAAAAAAAATATCCTTTTGTCTAGGCAAAACATCCTGCAACCACACCTTAGGTCAAAACATTGTGCCATATAACCTTGAAGAAGCAAGAGTAGGTCTGAACTTTCTGACCTCTAGTCAAGGTGGAACAGATTCATTCATTCCTTGGGCTCCCACACTTGAGATCACTGTACCTACCCTCTGTGGTTTTAAAGATGGTTACTTGGTCATTATTGACTTAACAGCTAATATCCACATATAAGCAGTTACGTACTATATTTGTCTTTCAGGGTTGCTTTACTCAGGATGTAGTTTTTAGATACACTTATTTACCTGAGAATTTCATGATTTCATTTTTCTAATGACTGAGTAAGAATCCATTCTATAAACGTACCACATTTTCTTTATCCATTCTTCTGTTGAGGGACATCTAGGTTGTTATAGTTTTTAGCTATCATGAATAGAGCTACAATGAACATGTGTGAGCAACTGTCTCCATGGTAGCATAGAGCATCATCCCTGGTGTGTATACCCAAGAGTGGTAAAACTGGATCTTGAGATAGATGCCTATCTTTCTAAGGAAGTGCCATGCTGATTCCCATAATGGCTCTACAGGTGCGCATGCCCACCAGCAAGAGAGGAGGGTTCAGCTTGCTCCACAGTCTCACCAGCAAGCACTGCCAATTGTTTCGTTGATCTTGGCCATTCTGATTGGTGTAAGATGAAATCCCAAAGGAATTTTGATTTGCATTTCCCTGATGACTAAGGATGTTGAACATTTTAAGTGTTTCTCAGCCAGTTGAGTTTCCTCCCTGAATTCTGTTTAGATCTGCACCCCATTTTTAATTGGGTTATTTGTTTTCCCAACATTCGGGGTCTTTTTTTGAGTTCTTTATGTATTTTAGGTATTAGCCCTTTATCAGGTGTGTAGCTGTAAAAATCTTTCCCCATTCTGTAGGATGCTGCTTTGTCCAAATGACAGTGACTTTTGCTGCTCAGAAACTTCTCAGTTTGATGAGGTCCCATTTATTGATCGTCAGTCTTAATGCCCACAGTTGGTGTTCTTTGACATTCCTCTTACTGAATTCTCTTGGCTTACCCTGAATCCCCAAATCAAGTTTCAACACAGAAACCCGAGACAACCATTAAGTCGTGTGAGATTGCAGCCCTCTTCGACTCAAAACACTTCAGTGGGTACCACATGTCTGAGAGTAAAATCAAAATGCTCTCATTTCTGTGCTCCGTTTCTAACCCTGTGACCCCATTCCTGCCTCCTCTCCCTAGCCCATACCCCTCCTTGTGCACTCCAGTTCGACTGCTCTGCTGAGCGCTTTCTCCTACCGTTCCCATAGGTGTGCCCGCAATGAAGGGCCCACTTGCCTTCATTAGGTCTTCGCTGGAATTCACCTCCTTAGGTCTTCAATGGCCACCACAACACTTTTCAATCTCCTTTGCAAGTTTTCTATTCCCCATCCTACCACTAGTTTTCTTCTTAGCACTGAGCAGCTTCCTTTCTTTCCTCAATCCACATTCCCCTCCTCTGGAACATGTGAACCTGTTGGGCCGGACCCAACACTCAAGAGTTTCAGGATCTTTCTAATTTGTAGTGTTTATTCCATGTCTAACTTGCTTGAAGAGTGGCATGGTCCTCAGTTTCCAGGTGATGGGTCTGAAAGATTCACGTCAAATGGCTTTGAATAAAGGGGTAGGACTGAGATTATTATTAGGGAGAAAAAACACAAGTCTGGACTCTCAAAATGCATCATGACCGTGAGTCTGAGCCGAATGGCTATCATCTCTAGCCAATTTGTTTTTTGTGTTACTCTCTGCCTTTTCCATTCTTCAGGGTCAGCTCCATGACAGTCATGGTTTTTCTCCTCCATACCTCAAACAATCCCAAGCATCTAGGAGGCACACAAATGTTTGCTAAATGAACAAACATTTGAATGGAAAACAAGTTCTCTCTCTCTCTCCCTCCCTCCCTCCCTCCCTCCCTCCCTCCCTCCCTCTCTCTCTCTCTCTCTCTCTCTCTCTCTCTCTCTCTCTCTCTCTCTCTCTCTCTGTTCTTTATTTCCTGGTGGTTCACTGGGCATTGTTCTTGCTCACCCTAATTTTTTATTGCGGGTGCTAACATATTTAGATGGCAAATGGAGGAAGACAAGAAGGGAAATAATCTCATGCTTCATCTTTCCATCTCCAGACCTGCCTCTCTTCCAAAAGGAAACAACACGGTAAAGAGGGTTTGAACCAGATTACCCTTATAGGTCCATGGTTGTTGAAGCTCCATCAAGGTAGCATGATGACTTAAGAATTCAAGCCGACCATTTGCCATTCCTTTTTGCTTATTTGAAACTGGGGTTCAGTGTGAATAATCAGTTATGCTCAGCAGGCTTCCTCCTAATGCTCCTGAATAGTCCCTAAGGTCCTTCTGAGTGCCCAGTGCCAAGGTGTCCTTGGCTATAACACTGCCAACAGCTTTTCAATGCCACACACTCAGAAGAAAGCAATCAAAGCAATTGCATCTACTGGTTCTCTGTGGCACTTTGCCCAGGTGAGTGATAGATGCTTACTATCTCCTTCTCTGTTTAGTGTATGACATAATCTCAGCATCTAGAAATGGCAGAAAACAAGAGGCTTTAAAAAAAAATATGTCCCGGTCTGCACTGAGAGGGAGAGGGAACATTGTGCAGTTCTATGCAGGATCCTCAGCCATCGGGGGAGTAATTGGGCCTTGGCGCGTTTCTTCCTGGCACTACCTCAGCTTCTCTGCCAAAGGATTCTGAGGGAAGGTTTGTTGTTGCAGCCTCAGAACTGCATTTGAGGGCGATTCTTTGAACAGAGTGTATGTGGGGACAAATGGCAGGGATCAGGAGAAGTGCTATTGGTATGCGCATTCTGTCCCCGGGCCTCGGGCTGTGTCAGGGTTCTTTTATGGAAGTCTAATTTGAAAAAAATGATATTAGGAAATGTAAAGTGGAAAGTCTGACCGCCAGAAAATATGATTTTCACTTGCGGATACTAGCAGGAAGCAGCCAGGGAGGCTGCGGGAGTCTCTTCTGTGCCATTGTTGGATGGGAAGGATTATTTCCAAATTGAGACTTAAACCAGTCTCAATAATCAGTCCTAAAGACCCACTTTGTGCCAAACATGACAACCAAAAACGTTAGTCTACGCTGAGGAAGTGCTGTTGCCAGTCAGCACAAATGCAACGATGACTACAAATTTAATTAAATAAATACGTGCACACGTCAAAGGATAACGCTGCCTTCTGAACACTTCTAAACCTTCTCATTTTCCATTTCGAGCTCCCTGGAGGGTAAGGGGAGCTAAGCGGACCTTTCAGAATGAGAACTGGCTGGGAACGTCTGTCTGCCATTCATCATGACCTGGAGGAACGGAACAAAAGAGCACAGCTATTTCTGGGATGCTATTGTGTTTAGCTTATTTCTAAGACAGCCCTAATTAAAATAACAGTTTTGAATAGCCCCTCAGTGAATCTAATGGTTAAATGCCCATTGAAGCTATGCCACACAACCCCATTCTGTCTGAATCGCGGCCATGTGCTCACCGAGCCGCAAAGGACACATTCCATTTCATAGGCTTTCAATAAACAACATTCACAGCGCATGCACACAAAACATCAAACACACAGGATACAGCAACATGAGACAACACCTACGCATTCATCTATCATATACAAACACATACAAATATATGGCTTTATATATAAAATATGTACTATACATACATTGCATAAACCTTGTATACCAAACACAGCATACACAGATATATAGTACTTACAACACATGATAAACAACACACACACACATATACACATGACACACAAGTTTGCTCAACATACTCCTAAATGAAAATATGGGTACATACATAATATTTACATATGACACAAAATGTATACACAGTGTACATAGACACAACTTCACACCCCTTAGAAGTGCATATTCCACAGTGACACCATACCCACAAGCATTATGCACTACACAAAAATTCACTGTGGGCATATATATATAGAGATAGATAGATAGATAGATAGATAGATAGATAGATAGATAGATAGATACACAAATTCACATATAAACCACATGAAACATACCTCTATGAACATATAGCATAATTCACAGATATTCACAGATAAATTCACATACCACACAATAGAGATATGTCCATATACAAGATGCATATATGCACCTCTAAAACACTTACAATAGGTACCATGTGTACATCTACACCATGCAGTATTACACATCATACTTAGGTTCCCCTTCTTCTAACAAAAACTCTGGCATACATTGCTTTCGTCATCACTGGCACCCCATATCTTAAGAACAGCTTTAAGGGAAGAAATATTTTGGCTCCTAGCTTCAGAGTTAGCAGTCCATGGGCACTGGGTGCTGGGGGGTGACAGAATGGAACCGTTTGCATCATGGCAGTTGGTTTAGAAGCCGATTCAGCTCGAATATCATCAGATTGACTCTCAGTGCCTCATTCAGCCCACGCCAGCAGACCGTCGCCCACAAGGGCTGTGCTTCAGAAATCAGAGAGTTTATCATTTTCTGTTGAGAAAATGTACCAGCAACTAAGTGGCTCATTGACCCATGCATGGCCCTAGAACAGGAGCAGAGAAAAACGAGCAAAACAGATTGCCCCTGTGGATATTAGGACTTGCAGGTTAAATAGCTGATAGTGCAAATACTTCACAGTCCTTAATAAACAATCGATTTCTCGGGCACTCATCGTATTCCCTGGTTTTTACAATCCTGGATCTATAAAACTCAAAACTATAAAACAATTACTGCAGGTGCTGGCTTTGGGTGCTCTTCAACTTTGTCCCAGCAACAGGAAGAATGGAACCTTCAAGCTGGGATGACCTGTTCTTAAACGAACAGTGAGTGTGAGTGACGTCCAATAATGCTCCACGAAAAGAGTTGGTGCTCCATTTAACATCAGCTCTTGATGGAGCAGCGACATCTTCGCACTGACCAGAGCAGGTTTGGTCTAATTCCTAAGATGTTGTGAAAGGTGGGGCTGATCGTTTTGGATGCCAAAGGAAATGCCTGCTCCAAATATACACTCGAGGTAGTCAGTAAGCATGGCAGTTCATTGTAATCATTCTGGAGCCAGGCCGCCAGGAGGGCAACAAAGTCAGCACGCTTATTGGGCTTGTTTTTTAGTTATCCTTAAGCAAGTTTCTTAATGACACCACTTTAAATGATAAATTGAAAGAATAGAATAGCCTAGTTCTTGAGATTAGAAAGAAAATTAGTTAACAAAATACTATCACCAACGGCCTCCCAAAAGTCATCCTGTCATAAGCTGCAGTACAATTAATAAGAAAGAAGCCTCTGAGATTTAAATGTCCTCTTATCAACAAGATGGAAGCATGTGAGAATTTTCCCTGCTCATACAGATGGGATCCTGCTGCGCCCTCCTGGCCTTCCTGGCAATCTTCTCACGGCCCCTGCTTCCCAGAGGATCTCAGCACAGCTGTGCTTCTGCAGAGCTACAAGAACTAGAACCTAGAAAGGTAACTCACTGTAGTGACCTTTGAAAGCACTCTCTCTCGTAGGAAGTGACAAACTTGAATTTTAGCCAAGGCTGAAATCATCCTGCAAAGACCCCTTTATCTAGGCTACCATTATTCTTTTTGCTTTTGGTTTTGTTTTAATTTTTGTTTTTGTTTTTTGAGGCAGGCTGTATAGCCTGTTTGTGTAGCCCTGGCTGTCCTGGAACTCACTCTGTAGACCAGGCTGGCCTTGAATTCAGAGATCCTCCTGTCTCTTCCTCCAGAGTGCTGGCACCTGTGTATGCACCACAGAGAGTGTGGCACCGCTGCTTGGCTATGTTTGAACTGTTCTAAAGAGTCTAGGAATAGTTACCCTGTGAATTTTTATCCTATTTTCTAAAGGGCAGGCTCATTTCTATCATAAAGGATTCAGTCCATTTAGAGCCATGTTATATCACAATGACATGGAAAAAGGATCTAATAGATGGGGTTGAGGGTTATGTGCATATTCATGTGGGGGGAGCAGTGCACAGGTGAGCATGGGAACATGGAGACCGGAGCACTGCCTTAAAGCTGTGCCTTGGTACCCTCCGGCGTTTATTTATGTTTTGTTTTGTTTGTTTTTGTTTGTTTTTGGAGACAGGATTTAAATGCATGGTGGGAGAGGGAGAAATTAGACTCATCTGTGGTCAGGAAACCCATGTCATTGGTCAGGAAGATTGTTAAAAGGCAGGCCGGTGAACTCACCAGGGGTAGTGATAAGAGTCGTTTGAACGTCCATTGTTGTTTTGATCTTAGGTTGCCTCTCCTATCGTTTCCACTCTCGGCACAGAATCTCCCTGGCAACACAAAGACTGAAATAAAATCACTCATTTCATGCGAGAGCAGGACACTTCCCTCCCTCTGTCTTCCTCGGGAAATTAGTGGCTCATGTTCCATTAACTGGAGTGTTTCACCTTATCTCCTTCCTATAAGTGAAGGGGGAATTTCAATGCCATAATTTAGAATTATTCTGTCCAATTCATCCTAAATGGATTCTGTTCTCATTGGAGCCTTTATCTCTAGACCTCACTAGAGATAGCATTCAAGCTCACCTTCAGACACACAGTCGTCCTCTCTTCAGTGCTGAAGACTTTGGAAATGTAATGACATGTGACAAGCTTTTGAAAACAGCTCCAGAAATGGCCTCTTTTGTGGCGAAACGGATTGCTTGCCATTCTGGAAGCCAGTCTCTGCCTTATTTTATAATTTACTTTACAGACAAGCCTGGGGGGAAGTTTTCTTTTTTTTTTTGTTTTTTGTTTTTTGTTTTTTGTTTTTTTCGAGACAGGGTTTCTCTGCAGCTTTTTTGGAGCCTGTCCTGGAGCTAGCTCTTGTAGACCAGGCTGGCCTCGAACTCACAGAGATCCGCCTGCCTCTGCCTCCCGAGTGCTGGGATTAAAGGCGTGCGCCACCACCGCCCGGCTGGGGAAGTTTTCTAAACTGACAACACTTGTTCTTTGTCCCAGAGATTAGTTACTTATTCTGATATTTATTTGAAACACAAGTTCCAAAAACTGCTGTGTAACCAGCAGCAGGAAGCCTCCGGCAAAAGGAGAACTGTGGAGGTGCACTCAAACAAAGCAGCTAATGGTACGGCTTCTGACTGTGCACAGTGCACTCATAGGAACAAATTACAGAGCTGTTCTTCTAAGATATTCCAGTTCCTCGGGTTAAAATCTTCAAGATTGGCATTGGTCTTGATTGATTAGAGCCTACACAATTGGTATTGGTTATACCAATAGTTGAGACGTTTAGCATCTAGATATATTTCCCATTTTAAAAACAACTCTAGACCCAAAGAAGTCAATTTATGTTTTGCTAAGAATCATATAGCTGGTAGCTAACTGAAATTAGGTCAAGCCATCTGAATTCAACTAAAATACACTTTTCATTTAACTTGTATGAGCATCCAAATGTGTGTGCAGTATGAACTATGTATGTCTTAATGAGACTCCCCTGCTCCCATAAGTAAAAGAGGTCTCTATACATCAATATACTAGTTCAGTTATTGTCAAGTGCACACCAGTACTCTAAGAATTCATTGATCACTGTCTTTTTTTTGATAAACACCAATATCTCTTCTCAGACCATGGCATGGCCAAGCCCAGAACATTTACCTAGGAGAAATATTAAGAAAAAAATAAAATTTCCAAGACACTCTGGATTCTATCACCAATTTTTTCCTACTTCTTCCAAGACTGTACAATCTCTTTTCATGACCAAAACTGGGTTTGTGGAAGAGATGGGCATTTTAGACATGACTTTCAGATAGCAGCTGAACTAGATGACAGCTGGCATCTCTTTCAGAACCAAGTCCCTGTCCTCCTGTTGTCAGATCAAGAAAGAAACTGAAGGGTCGACCTCACTGACCCTTCCAGAAACTTCACTTTCAGCAAGAGGTAAGCATAGTGGGGTGCACCCGCAAAGCAATTCTGACACGAAAATAGCGCATCCTAACTTTGAAACCTCGGATAAGCCTGTATCTTCTCCCGACCAGCTTCCAATGGATTGGAGACTTTCAGCCTCGAGAGGACCACTCATCTACGGCAGTGAGACACTGACTTGACTAAGTACTTACTAAGCGTGTGAGTCAGAAATGAGGCCCTTGACTCCTAGATTTTACCCAGAACTAGGAGTGTGTCTGACCGTCCAGGGGAGAGACACTATAATCACCCGGATGCAGGGCATAGACAGGGAAATGATTAAATAGGACTGGGGTAACATTCTATTCTTGTTGTTTGCTCTTGACAAGCACCTTAGAGAGAAATAATCCCTCACTTTCTTCAAACCATGCATGGTGAATCCACGTTTTTTGTTTGTTTGTTTGTTTTTTGGGTATTGTTTGTTTTGTTGTTGTTATTTGTTTGTTTGTTTGTTTTCAGTTTTGGGGGCTTTTTTTGGGTTTTTTGAGACAGAGTTTCTCTGTGTAACAACCCTAGCTGTCCTGGAACTAGCTCTTGTAGATCAGGCTGGCCTCAAACGCAAAGAGCTCTGCCTCTGCCTCCTGAGTGTTGGAATTAAGAGTGTGTGCCATTACTGCCCGGCGTGAACCCACATTTTAAAATTTAGATGTTTTCCACAGTGGCACAGCCACTGGTGAGTGCCGCGTGGCAGAAAAAGGAGAAACCTACAGAGGACATGTCAGCCCCAGATTCTACCCAGTATTCCTTAGCTCAAAGAGTTCTGGGGCTCGTTGACAGAGAAATATATTCAAACGTTTCATAATTCATCAGATTTGATATTAAAGCCATGTGTTTTAAATCCAACATATGCTATAAAATAATTAACAGTACAATGAGACCTCAGAATTAATGATATAGAGAACCTAATATTTTCGAAATTCCACTAAACTGTCCCATACATCAGAAACACAATGCTTTAAGTTAGAACACTGAGGACTGTTGTAGAATATTAGTTTTAGTTATGCTACATTTATTTATGCTGTGGAATATTTGTTTAATGATGCAAAGATGTGTTGCATTCTTTTATGTTGCGTTTGTTTAACTCTGTGAAGCTGTGTCACTTTGCCTGCCTAAAGCACCTGGTTGGTCTAATAAAGAGCTGAATGGCCAATAGCTAGGCAGGAGAGGGGATATAAGTGGGGCTGGCAGGCAGAGAGAATAAATAGGAGGAGAAATCTAGAGAAGAGGGAGGAATGAGAAGAGGAGAAAAGACTCCAGGGATGAGCCACCCAGTCACATAGCCAGTCACAGAGGAAGAAGGAAAGAAAGATATATAGAATAAAGAAAGGTAAGAGGCTCAGAGACAACATGTAGTTAAAGAGAAATGGGATAATTCAAGTTAGAAAAACTGGCTAGAAACAAGCCAAGCTAAGGTCAGGCATTCATAAGTAAGAATAAATCTCCATGTATTTATTTGTGAGCTGGGTGGCAGGCCCCCAAAGAGAAAACACAAACAAAGGAACAAACAAACAAGAAAACCAACTACAGAAGTCACCAATAACAAAGGGATAAACATTGGTTGTTATTTTTATCAGATCATCTTTAGAATATTCAAGTTCACCATCTGAATGAATTCTCAAGAATGCAAAGTCAGACACCTCCAACAGTATCCTAATAAACTTTACTCTCTAAACTTTTCACTTTTCTAGGCAGTTTTGATCCTATCTTTCTTCAACACGGGCCCATTTCCAAGTCCCTATGTGGCTGTGTAAAGCCCAGATCTGGTATCCTACCAGCTTCCATTTTGAAACTACAAAATAAACGACAATTTGGCCAAAACAATTACAGCGGATATTGCAGACTAACGCGTTTGATGACCAATGTAATCTCCTCCTATGATGCCTTCCAATAGAAAACAGGCTGGAACATTAACTCTCACTTCCCCCGGAGGATTCTGCATGAGATCAGGGCTCTTACAAGTCCTCTGAGAGTCTCTAAGCAACTTGAGACTTCTGTCATTCATCTTACGCTTACATTCCCTAACCTGCACCTAAGCATCCTGACTACGAAAGAAATACGTTAATCCTGCTTTTTTTTTTTTTTTTAAAGACAGGATGTGTGGAAACTCATAGCATATAATCTTATGGCTGTCTTGTTTTCCTTGGCATTTTCTAACTTTATTTTATTGAAGGAGAAGGCAGACAGGCTGGGCCTTGGGAGCTATGAGTACTAATCTTGACAAGCTCAGTGGCTCCTCTCTTCTTCCAGGCTGACTCACGAGCCATCTGTGCAGATACATCGTCATTCCCACACTGCTCTCCGCGTGGCAGCCAGTGCTGGGTAACTGTACAGGACAACTGAGTTCCAAGACAGGTGCCTGTCTGTCAACTGACGACCTTTCAGTGGCTAAAGTTGGGGGGGGACAAAGAAGCACAGCCATTAGAAAGCGTCTTCATCAAGGTATTGGTGGGCGGGTTTCACACAGATTTAGAGGTATAAAACTGTCCCCCAATGGGCAGTAGCTCCTGGAAGCATCCTCTAAGAAATGCAGTGTGTGTGTGTGTGTGTGTGTGTGTGTGTGTGTGGTGTGTGTATTTGGGGGGTGGGGATGGGAGTGGGTGTATGTGCACATACATACAAAAGACAACATCAAATATTCTCCAGGAGCTGTGCACCTTGTTCTTTAAAATGGGGTCTCTCACAGGAGTCTAAAACTTGTCAATCAAGCTAGACTGGCCAACCAGCAAGCCCAGAGATCTGCCTGTCTCCACCTTCCCAGTGCTGAGAGTACAAACATGCACCATCAGGCCCAACTTTTATCCCTGGTTTGTGGGGATTAGACTATGATACCCATGCTTGCACATCAGGCAATTTAGCAACTAAGTTGTCTCCGCGGCTCTAGAGATACAGAATCTTACACACGCATCATTTAGATGCTCTGAGGCGGAAATTTGGAGGAGTAGGCCCAGGAAGCTGTGCTTTAGCCAGGTCTCCTGCAGCTGACTCTGATGCAGGCTTCGATTTAAGGACTACTCAGGTAGGTCAGCTGCCCCCTAGCTGGCCCCAGGAGAGGCAGTTGGATGGAGTTTCAAAAGAGTCGTAGCAGGTTAGAAAAGGGAAGAGATTCTTGAAGGAAGGGGCCTTTGATTTCAAAATAGCCTGGCTTAGAAATAGAAAGGCTATAAATGTAACCACTCTCACACACAATGAAAAGAAGCTTTGGCAAAAAGAGCATCATGTTGAGACTCCAGATCACCGGCCTTAAACCTTGCCATTTTAACTTAGAATCAAACAACGTTTAGTGAACTGGTTAATTTTTCTGCACATGTGTTTTCATTGCTGAAAATAAGAAGTGGGGTCAAGTCTACTGAACACACCTGGATTCTGTTTTCCGCCAGTCCTGTGAAGACACTCACCATGGTACGTGATGAGCATCATATTGCTTCCGGCCTTCTTTTTCCAGTACAAGAGTGAGGCAGACGCTTCCCAGCATTCTCTTTCCCTATATTGTGTCGAGAGGAAGATCTCCAAAGATACTGTCGTTCTCCACTCCAACTCCCTACTCCGGGATTACACTTCAGCTCAACCCAGGTCAGGCAAGACCCACTGACCATGGCAGATCCAGAATAATACACAGTAGGAGTTATCAATATTGTAGAAATATCTACAAATTACTTACTTGTCTACCCAATTGTTGATGATGTTTGCTCATGCGCATGACTTTGTTACCTTTCTATTGCAATGAAGAGACACCCTGACCAAGGCAACTTATCAAATAAAGCCTTTAATTGAACCTGATTGCCGTTTCAGAGGGGGAGATCATGGTCATCATGGCAAGGAGCATGGCAGCAGGCAGATAAGAATATCACTGGAGCAGTAGCTGAAAGCTTTCATGTTGAGACACAACCACAAGACAGACAGACACACACACACACAGAGAGAGAGAGAGAGAGAGAGAGAGAGAGAGAGAGAGAGAGAGAGAGAGAGAGAGAGAGAGAGAGAGAGAGAGCTGAGAATGATGAGGGCTTTTGAAAGCCTAACCCCAGTGACACACCTCCTCCAACAAGGCCATACTTTCTAATCCTTCCCAAACAGTTTTACCATCTGTGAACCAAGCATTTGTATCGGAGCCTATGTATGTTAAGGGCTAGATTTGAATTTTTCAGGATTCTATAGGCACAACTGCCAATTCAATAGCTGTGATCAGCTTGAATTATTTAAGGATCAAAACTTGGAGCTGGAAGCCGGGCGGTGGTGGCGCACGCCTTTAATCCCAGCACTTGGGAGGCAGAGGCAGGCGGATCTCTGAGTTCGAGGCCAGCCTGGTCTACAAGAGCTAGTTCCAGGACAGGCTCTAGAAACTACAGGGAAACCCTGTCTCGAAAAACCAAAAAAAAAAAAAAAAAAAAAAAAAAACTTGGAGCTGGAGAGGTGGCTCGGTGGTTAAGAGCACTTGTTGCTCTTGCAGAGGACCTGCATTTCCCAGTACCCATGTGGTGGTGCACAACCATCTGGAATTCTAAAATAATAACAGTCAAGAGTGGCTCACAATCCCCCCCACCACCAAAATGAAGCAGGTCATTATTGTACTTGGGAGAAAATACCCAATTGTATTCTGATGTGGGATTCCCCTCTGTATGCTGTGAATACATTTTATTACCATTGGTTAATAAAGAAGCTGCTTTGGCCTATGGCGGGATGGAACATAGCCAGGTGGGAAACCTGAACAGAAATATAGAGAGAGGATAAGCAGAGTCAAGAGAGATGCCATGTAGTTGCTGAAGGAGACAAACGCCAGACCTTTACCAGTAAGCCACAGGCTCGTGGCGATACACGGAATAATAGAAATGTGTTAATTTAAGATGTAAGAGTTAGTTGATAAGAAGCCTGAGCTAACAGGCCAAACAGTGTTATAATTAATACAGTTTCTGTATGATTATTTGGGTCTGGGCAACCGGGAAACAAATGAGCAGTTTCCAACTACATTTAACACAGAAGCAGGGCAATATTGACATATTTCCAGGAGATTGTGTCTACTCAGTGAGCTGGGGGATTATAGGGTGAAAAAGAAGAAAACAGTCATGTGGGTAAATAGAGTTTATGGTAACAGTGAAGGAGTTGTCTAACTTATCAAGCAGCAGGGACTGAGCCAACTGAGTCAAATGTTTGCTCAAAAAAGGAAAGTTCATGCAACACCAAGCCCTACATAATGAGCCACTAAAGAAGGCTAAAGGAGGCTGAGGCTGTGTCTTTTCCATCCACAACCGTGGCAGGCAGCAGGTACTTAGTACATAGTTGGAGCTGAATACATGAAGACAGTTTGGAAATGAGAATGGTGTCTGTTATTATAAAATCACAGAGAAATTCAGTATCTTAGTTGTGTGCTTCAGAAAGAGTAGGGGCGCTTTCTGTTAAAGAGCCTGTATCATAACATCTTTCAAATGTTGTAGGGCCAGTGGAGTATACATGAGATTTATGCCTGTTTTATTATAATGGCGAACCTTATGAAATTACAAATATCCACTGCCCTGAATCGATAAGCATGACACATTCAAATGATTCAATCTGATTTTTTTTTCCCTCTAGAGAACAACTTCTACATTTAAAAACCCGGTTAAGGGGCTGGAGAGATTGATGGCTCAATGGGTAAAGTGCATTGTGTGGCAGATTGCATCTGTAAACCCAATATTGAGAGATGATGGAGGGAGGCACATGGCCTTCTCCTTGGCCAGTCACCCTAGCCAAATACATGGGCTCTGAGTTCAAGGTAAGACCCTATCTCAAAAAAAAATAAATAAATAAGATGAGAGTGATTGTAGAACATACCTGACCTCAACTCCTGGCCTCCACATCTTCATGCACACATGCACACACAAACACATATAAATACATCTCACATACAAATACAATGAAACCAAGCCAGACTATCATGCTTTCTGTAAATGCTGAACCACAAAGACATGGTCTGGCACTAAGCTGGGTGAAATGGGAACCCATTTCTAAGACCTTCCTTGAAACAGGTTTGCAGGCAATTTTACTCAGAGCGAATTTCAGGGTATTCATGCACATTTTTTCAAAATAAAATGTAAGATTATTCTATTGTAATACTGGAAGAAAAATAAGAGGAAAGAGTCCTTAAAATAAGTTTGACATTTGAACAACAGAAAATATTGTACAATTCCACAACTAAATCAAAAGCACCAAATTGTATATTTTTCAAAGGCACATCTTGTGGTATATTGATTATGTGTTAATCAAATCATTTTTTTTCTTTACTAGAAGAGACTAGAGCTCCGGAGAACGAAACGCAAATGTGTTATCTGGACCAGTCTGCAACTCCAAGATGGAAACATCACTGCCAAGTCCCAGACTGCCAGCTTTCACAGCACCGTGTCTGCAAATGTTCCTGGTCCCACCTCACACCCGTGCCAAGTCATGAGTATAAAAATGTTTGCGGTATTAATAGTCTTTGGTATTTCCAGCGTGGTGCTTGAATTCTAGAAAGGGATCCCCTGAACATTCCTAAACTGAACAACGATAGGGACTACATGCTGAATTCCAGCTAGGTCTTAGTAAGGAAGGTCTTTTTCTCAAAGCTCTCTTGTCTAATTAGGGTCACATGCTTGATTACGGGACACAGGATATATACATAGTATTGCCTATGTATATGGTGTTGTTGTAGGGCTCCTTCATGGAGACAAAGGAATCATAAGTACCAAATGGAAGTTCAGATAACTTATAGTATATGCTTATTCACAGATCTGATGTGAGAGTATGGATATATAGGTTTCTCTTGAAGAAAATGCAGTCAGACAAACCAAAGGATAGATACGGGTTCCTCAAGGAAGAGGCACAGCTAACTGTCTTAGTGCTACCTGGATGGGCTTATTCTATGTTCTTTTCCTATAAATTGAATTTCTGTTAAGATTCCCAGAGAATAGAATGTTGATAGCGGGGATGGGAGAAAGATCAAGCTGTTGTTAATTAAGCTCGAATCCTTGTCTCTCTGTTGGCAAGAGGCGTCAGCCTGATTCCTAGGTGAGGGGCCCCTTCCCCTCTCACTGCTCCAGAACTTCCCGTCTCCCTAGTCAGCCTCGGGCTGAAATTCTATGTCTATGTCTTCATTCCCTTTAATCTCTCTGTTCTGTTTTCCACTTATGATTACACATATTTTTTTTCTCCACTTCTCATCCACATATTATTATTCTACTACCGCCGCATTTTCAAATCAGCTAGATGCCCTATTCTTACTAATAATTTAATTGACGGGGATAATTACAATCTGTTGCAAAATGAGTCTGAAATTCAGACAGTCCTATAGCTCTTTCTAATCACAGTGAGCCAAGATAGTTTTAAAATATATTTTTATTTTTTAAAGATTCATTTATTTATTTTTGAGATTTACTTATTTGTTATTTATTTATGTTTATAGGTGTCAAGATTCATTTATTTATTTTTGAGATTTACTTATTTGTTATTTTTCTATGTTTATAGGTGTCAAGATTTGTTTATTTTTGAGATTTACTTATTTGTTATTTATTTATGTATATAGGTGTCTGTGCGTATATCGGCACACCAGAAGAGGGCATTGGATCCCATGGAACTACAGTTGTAGACAGTTGTGAGCCATCCTGTGGGTTCTGGAAATTGAACTGAGGACCTGTGAATAAGTAGCCAGTGCTCTTAACTGCTGAGCCATCTCTCCAGCCATATATATATTTCAAAGGGAAGGTAAAATTTATTAAACACAAGATGTGTCTTTGGAATTATTGGTTTTTTTTTTAAGTATTTGAGACAGGGACTTGTTATTTAGACAAGACTGATGAAAATCAGGATCCTCCTGCCTCAGTTTCCCAAATACTTATATTTCAGAAATAAGTCACTAATGCTGGGTGACAAGATGTCTAAATGTTATGGAGAAGGTAAGAAAGAGGAAATAGCTCCTTCTATTCGAGAACTCCCACCAACTCAGAGGGAGAATGAGTAATTCATTTCAACCTCCGGCCATGCACATCCACACACTAGCAAGAGAAAAATATCACATAAAGAAAGGAGCATCCAGGTTGCATCGTGTGACTTGCCTATGCTAAAACTTAAAGGAGACCTTCAGGAATGCTGTACTGCAATAACATGATTTCAGAAGCAAAAAGCCACCAGTCCATAATCACCAATAAAACTTCTTTTTCCGGTAGTGCAGAGTTCCATACTAACCAATAGAAACTAACAAATTGAGACTCTGGAGCCTTTACATGTGAGTTCCCGAAAACCCACATTTAAGTTTCCCAAACGATGAAGAAAAAAAAAGGGTTTTTTTTTCTATGCCCCCCCCCCTTGAAGTTCAAAGGAAGTGCTAAAGAGAAATCTGTTCTTAGAAGAGTGTCAACCAGAAGCTAAAGGATTCCCATTAGCATACAGCAAATAGGACTGCTCCCCGAAGACTTCTAACCTAATTAGTCAGACAAAAACATCTTTCAGATGCTTCTCTGCGCGCGCGTGCTTGGAGATGATTAAAGAACGAAAAGAAAAGGTACCGCTGAGCCCATTTCTCCACTGCTATCTATGGAACACAGCCCGCGCCACTTGAGGCAAAAAAAAGGCTGACAAAAGCAAACTTAGGAGGAGAGCGTGACTGCGTTGAAAATAAGAGTCCCCAGCAAGTCGGAGACTGCCAGGCAGTTCCGGCTTCAAACAGCAAAACCTCGCCGCTCCGTGCCTAACCCATGATACAGTGAGCCTCCGTGTAGGCACAGGAAGGAATGAGGCTGGTTTCATCAAATGGGATTTTGAATGGTAACAAGCAGATCCTGGATCCTAGTCAGCCGTGTCACGTGGAAAAGGGAAGCTTTGGAGGTAGAAGGGCTCCGAGCTGCCAGTCTGAACTGCCTGCTGAAGAGCTAAACTTAATTCAGCATAATGGATAATGGATAATCTCATCGTGGATGTTGGTCTCAGAATTTGGGCTTATGTTTTTTTTTTTATTACACCATGTAAACTGCACACACACAAAATGTACATGTGAGTTTTAAAATGTCTATTTAAATGAATAGTCCAAACCAGACTAAGAAGTAGAACATTTTAGCCAGAAGCTTCCTATTTATCCCTTCCAGCATCCTGACTTGACTTAGCCATGTTCTCGTTCTTCTTTGTAGAGTTTCTCGTTCAGTTATATGTGCGTTCCTAAGCAATCTTCTGCTCCTACTTGTTTGGGAGTTTCTTAAGAACAGTCACGCAGTGCAGGCGTTCTTGTGGGTCACGATCCCTCTGTGTCACGGAGCAGCTGGGACAAGACCCAGTGACGTTGCCTGTGGCTGTCACACATTCACCTACATTGCTGATCAATGCTCCACCTCATTTTCCCACTGTGCGTAGATGGAGTTCATATGCAAATATTACTTTAGGTTTTATCATGGAAGAGAGAGAGAGAGAGAGAGAGAGAGAGAGAATACAACTTCAAGTTTCCTCAGTAATGCCATTTCCTTTGCTATGTATGTTTATGTATCCTAAAACTAGCCAATCTCCCGAGTCATGCTTACCACTACAATGTTTCTTTCTGATTTTTAAATGAGGTTTCCCATCTCTTCTTGTGTCTACTGGCCTCTAATATTTCTTAATGTAATCATCTGTATCTCTCTGGCTAGGGTTTTGTGGACCCTGCTCCTATGAGCCATTTTTTCTGGTCGATTTGGACTTACTTCACTGTAGTGATGGTTAAACAATATCCGTTCTGCTTCCGTTCTTATCGGTCATTGACACAGCCTGCAAAGGCTGGGAAGCTTCTCCAATAAATCTACAGTTTAATGTCATAAAGAAACATTTTAAAATCCCAGCCTCTATCTATTCAACATATTATGATGAGTTTGCACCAGAATAAAAGATAAAACAAGCTCTTCCTCCCTCCCCTCTCTCTCTCTCTCTCTCACACACACACAGGGAGAGAGAGAGAGAAAGAGAGAGAGAGAGAGAGAGAGAGCCTGGCCAGCACAGAAATTTGAGGCCTAAGCTCCATCAATGCCAGCATTTATGGTTCCATAACTTAGTGAATTGCTTTCTAGTCTCTGAGCGTAGTTACAGACTTTGATATTGAGGCTAACACTAGGATTCTCTCTTCCCCTGGCTGAAAGCGGCCTAGGACTGCAGAGGAAGAGAGATGGAAGTTGTTACTAAGTTTCTCACAGAGGCATTCTTTAGCTATTTACCGAACACAGCCCAAGGTCAAGGGCCAGCTTCTCTGTCGCTACCCAAAAGCCCTTTCTGAAAGGGTCTCTATTCTGTAGGAATGTGGCCGGCTCTGAGAAGCCCTGGGTGTGGCCAGCAGACAGCGTCCCTAGTCTTGCCACGGATCTTTTAAGCCTCCCGGGTCATTTGGCTTGTTGCTGTAATCTGCCTGTTTTTGTTATCTTCCCATTACACATTTAGAGGAAAATCAAGTGTTGGGAAATAGTGTTATATAAAGGTCAATAGACCAAGTACATTTGCTAAATATAAACAAATAAAAATGTATGTCTACCTCTCTCTCAAACCCACAAATCGACTTCCACCGAGTTCTTTTTTTTTCACTTTTATGAAAAAAGTGTCTCCATGACTTGACCTCCTCCTCCTCCTCCTTCCTTTCTCTCTCTCATTAGTCATGTTCATCAGCACACATACATGTATAAAGAAAAGGAGTTTCTGAGCCGTCTCTGTTGTTTGTTTTGCTTTGCTTTGCTGTTTTGTGAGTCTGGGGATCAAATCCCAGGCCTCATACATAGTAGATGAGCATTCTACCCCTGAGCTACAACCCTAACCCCAAAGTTTGAAAAATAAACTTCACCATAAATAACCACTGCTTCCTAAATCTTTGGGGGAACCAAGCAGTGTTGAACAATAGTCGCCAATGACATAAAGGAGATTGCTAGTTCAATGTTCTCAATAGTGGACACAGTGGTCCGCCTTTAATATTAATAAAATACTCACAGTTCTGTTTGCTTTATATCTTTGACATTTAGTTTTGAACTCAGATCAATGGGGCCGGCTCCTCCAGCTCCCGTCAGTACCACCTACTTTGTCTTCTTCCCCGGACAGATCACACAGGACATGGGCAAGGGCACAGAGAGCCTCACTTAAGACCAGACATTAGACCAGCGCTGGGTTCCTAGCAGCAAGGGTGTCTTTGTGTGGCTAAGTGGGGGAGTTACCCAGAAAAAAATAGAAACAGACACCTCAGAAGCTAGACCCTTGAATGTAGAGGTGTCCTCGAGGAAGGAAATTGTGAAACAGCAAAGCTCACTTCCTCCTGCATCCCTGTTACCTCTGATGACGACGTTTGGTGGCATGAAGTGGGTTCCTGAAATAAAAACTTTTTCACTAGCAAAAGTATTATTTGGCAGTATTCTCCAATTTCTCATGACATTAACTCAAACAAGGAACACGGGTGAAGTGAGGCAGAGACATTCTGGTTACAGCCTAAACGCTTGAGAATTGAGTTTGTATTTATAAGTAGGAGGCTCCCTTCTCCTTTTCATGGCCTAAGATGCACACTTCTCCATCTATGCTTATTCTCTGGAGAAAGATTAGAGCTTCATTCTACTGTGTGGCACAACAGTCCAGTTTGATCATAGACGGCAATCCAACCCTCGCGTCAAGAGAACATTAGAGAGTAAAGGGCACAGTGACAAATTCGTTATGCAGCTCACATCCCTTGGGAATAAGATGGAGTGACCATTTACCCACCTCCGGCCATTGGGGTCACATGGAATTTATAGGCCTAGCTAAAAAGTTCTTCCTTTTACAAGAGAGGTCAAAAAAAAAACCCAGAATTTTGCTGATGACGTGACAATAAATTTGAAGTTTTTAAACATTGTGGAAGCAAGAGAAAAAAAACCTATCTAATAACCAGATATGACCTTGTCTACAAGTGTCTGGGCCTCTATGAACATTTCCCTTGATAACTTGGGGGTAGGAAGAGATGGGGTGAACAAATCAATCACATAATGTTATATAAAGTGGAGAGAAGGGAAGAAAAGAGAAGTATATTAAAATTCAGTTCTTCTAAAATCTGAGTTCACATGCTTTCTGGCTCCTTTTCAGGCTCTCATTATAAATTAATTGAGATCATTTAGAATACTTATAATAACTTCACCTCTTTATGAAATCGAATATGGCAAATTTCATAAATATTACATGATAGCTAAGGTAATGGTGGTAAGCCTAAACTCAAATCACCCAGAATATTACAAACTCCCTCTCATGTACTCAGATTTCGGGTCAAAGGTAACCGCATACTGGGGCAGAGGCCTCTCAGACCTCTGGTAAACGTGATGGCTCCAAGTGACTCTCTGTGGTCAGCCCCAAGAATGTGCTACTTCCTGTCGCTGCCTCCAGCGGCTGCTATGGTCACGTTCCAAGTCCCTTCTTTAGTGGCTTTGTATTTCTGGCATTGTGTTTTTACAAATCCTCCACGAATCTTAGCGAGAAGAGTATGCTTGTAACTCCTATTTTTAAGTCCCGAAGTAGGGGAATCTTGGTCCTTCTTAGTTGGTCTGTTACCTTCTGGAAGAACAATTCAGATAAACGTGACTAGCTGTTCCTCCTCCCTGCTTTTAAAAATTCAAAGTATCTCAAATCAATAACTTGCCTTGAAGCTTAATAACCAATAATCCTGAGGGATGGTGGTGGCGCACGCCTTTTCTCCCAGCAATTGGGAGGCTGAGGCGGGTGGATCTCTGTGAGTTTGAGGCCAGCCTGGTCTATAAGAGCTAGTTCCAGGAGAGCCAGAGCTACACAAAGAGAAACCCTGTCTCAAAAATAAATAAATAAACCAAAGTAAAATGAAAACAAACCAATAATTTGTCTCAAATCTCAAAGGGGGGAAAAAAGCTTTTCTTAATCTTAACACTGTATCAGTGCCGTGGTAAAGGAGGAAAAGTTTGGGTCACTCGTGTTGTGTAAGAGAGGAAGGAAGGAAGGAAGGAAGGAAGGAAGGAAGGAAGGAAGGAAGGAAGGAAAAAAGGAAGGCAAGGTAAACGAACGACACCAGAAAACAAAGGAAAGCCTCCATGTGTGCCTGCTCCAGAGAAGCAGATGTTTCTGAGAGATGGAAGCGAAGGCCCAGATCCTTCCGGCCGCTTTGTCAACGTGCTGGGGTCTGAAGTCGGTGATGTGAGTTCTCTGCATACTGATGAGAGAAGCATTAAATATAGAAAAATCTTGCTTCCGTAGAGGACATGAAGAAAGCAAACGGGAGGTAACTGGTAGACTATTAGGCAGTGTTGGGTCTGGCAGGAACTCCTCCTTCCATCTCCTTCGTGTTCCCCGTCTCATTTCCTAATCAGGTTTGGAGTGGGATATGAACTGGTTTCTGTTTCCTGAGGCCGTGTAAACCAGGGAGATGGCTTAGCACATCTTCTGGCGGGGGGTGGGGGGGGGGGGTTACAGTTTAACCAAGGACAAGGAGTAAGGCAAAGGCTCCCACCTCCTCAGACAGTCCAGGGCTCCTGAAATGCGCATTCTGTAGCATGAAAAACCAAATGAATCTAACCCCCAATCATCACCCACCAGGTCCCCCACGACTCCAACTACATGGAGAAGAAAAAGGAAGGACGCTGAGCTCCGAATTAGTGAGTTGCTCGATGTATGGTTTTCATGACTCTTGGAGGAGGTGAACCTCGGATACACGAAATCGTGAAGAAGAAATAAAAGAGAGAAGAAAGCAAAGAAATGAAGAGGACATTCCATCTATTCATGGCACTCGGAAAGCCTTGTTGGAGCTATTGAGGGGGCACAGGATGATCAGACAGTCGGGGACTAGACAGGCGGCCCTGGCCTTGTTGCTAACACGAAGCACCTACCTGTTCACAGATTCCATCTACACAGGTGCTGCAGCCAGCAGAGTTCAGTTTCTTTATTTGTTTTCCCAAATAGTGGGCTAGTCATTGTCCTTTGGCCTCTGCCTCTTCCTAATATACCTTAGGGAACCTTACTGTGTCTGGTTAAACCTGCTTTGTTTCCTGTCTGGACGAAGGCAGTACAACCCAGTTCACTTCCACCACAACCACTAATGGTTTCTTTCCTTCTAGCTGTGCCCTTCGTTTCTTCCTCAGCTAAAGGAAAATGTAAGACAGCAATGGATTCCCGTACCAGACCCTGGGGACAGAAGACAAAATAAGATGAAAGTTTTATTCTTAAGAAGCTTTTTTTTTTTTTTTTGAGACTGGGTTTCCCTGTAGTTTCTAGAGCCTGTCCTGGAACTAGCTCTTGTAGACCAGGCTGGTCTCGAACTCACAGAGATCCACCTGCCTCTGCCTCCCGAGTGCTGGGATTAAAGGCGTGCGCCACCACCGCCCGGCTCTTAAGAAGCTTTGATCAATGAGAAGGAAAACAGAAAATTACCTGAAATCCCCACGGCAATCAACAAAAAGGAGGAAAAAGAATCTTATTTCAAGATGCAAACAGGAAGGAGCATCGCCTGTCTTTCCAAGGGCTTCTTTGAGAGGCCTTTATACTCTGAAAATCCATACCATTCAAAACTACGGCTCTGGATGTCAATGCAGACGGAGAGGATGGGGAGACACTTGTCCTTTTCTGGTGGCCTGTTACACCTAAGATACCTACCAGGGAATCGTCTATAACTTATTAGAATAGACTCATATATACTATAAGGACAGATGAGGTTGGGGGAGTTGGTAGTGAAGTCAGCTGCGTCCTCATAAGAATAGCATAGCAAGAATAATGAGAGCCTGAAATCTAAGTTGTCATTGATTTTTGGGGGTCTGCTTTATTCACCTCGAACCAGAATTCCGCTCCCTTTGAGACCTGCTGATGGTACCACATAGGGGTGACGACACACAGTCAGGGAGATCTCTGGATTTCGGATCTCACCTGCCAGGGATACTTGAATTATTTCAGGGATATTCATGCTTACCGAAATGGTTGGAAGAGAACTCAGCTGATCAAGTCACCTCCCCAAAGCTGCAGGAGCAGAAAACTTGCTATAATCATTGGTTGAAGCAGAGCTGAGACACTTCCCTTAGCAGGCACCTCAGTAATCCTCGAGTCCAGGAAGGCGTCATGGGGACATACATTGTATCATCCATGGAAGTCAGCTTATGACACCTTGATAGAATTCCTGAAGCAACAGCTTAAAAGAAGAAAGGCTTATTTCGACTCAAGTGTCAGTCAAAGCCCATGGTTGCTTAGCCTGGAACTTTGGGCCTGGAGTGGTCTAGCAGACCACGGTGTGAGCTTATGGTAGAGATAGTCAGTCCGTGACAGAGTGGCTAAGAAGTAGGGGGGGAAGGAGGAGGAGAAGAAGAGGAAGAGAAAGAGGAGAAGGGAGGGAGAAAAGGTGAGAGAGAGAAGAGGGTATAAATATGCCCTTCAACAGCCTACTCCCATGAACTAATCTCCTCACTATGACCCATCTCCTTAAGGTCCCAGCACTGCCCAGTACGGTACTTTGTACCTTTGGGAGATATTCACAGTTGAACCCGTAGCACATGGCTGACCATTCCATGTTGGCACAGGGAAGCCTAAGGCTACATAATACAAGAATTTTGACAAACAAATCCAGTGAAATCTTGCAACACTAGTTACTGCTTCTTCCACTGCACTTAATATGGCTTGTACCTTCATCGATCTCAGCATAAAAGGCTTGATCAATAGTCTATAAATCATAGGCATTCGAGCAAGAAATACAGATGCAATGCCACAGGTTGGCAGAAGAATGGCAAGTGATACAAAGACTAGAATTTTATAAGTTTTAAAAAAGTGATATTGAAAAGCTTAGCTCTCTGTCTTTCACACACACACACACAAACAACTGGAACTGACAGAGATGGATTAATCATAATAAGTCAAACAATATAACATCAGGGATGCTTAATGTAATAATCAGAATAAAAAATCAAATATGCAAAAATATTTTTTAAGGCCGGGTGGTGGTGGCACACGACTTTAATTCCAGCACTTGGTAGGCAGAGGCAGATGGATCTCTGTGTGTTCAAGGGGCCAGCCTTGTCTACAGAGCGAGTTCCAGGACAGGCACCAAAGCTACAGAGAAACCCTGTCTTGAAAAACCAAAAATAAATAAATAAATAAATAAAAACGGTTTTATTAAGGCCTTTAAGAACTGACAAATTTGTTAGCACCAAAATAACTTTTGCTACCAAAAAAACTATAAAAGTTTCAAAATTAAATTTAAGTAATACTATTACATAATTTTACTGGGAAAATTAAGCTTCCCCCCTCAAAAAAAAATGATGATCAGAACTTAACATACTGAATTCTAAGACATTCACCCATATTTATGTAAGAATAAACAAAGTATCAATGTGAGGCTTGTTTGAAGATGCTGTCTCCTGCACCCTAAATGACCCAGCTGCCCACATGGCAGATTTGCTGACACAGCGCTGGGAAGACCCTGATCTCTCTACAATAAACTAACCCAGTGGTTCTCAACCGTCCTAATGCTGTGACCCTTTAGTACAGTTCTTGGTGTTGTGGTGAATCCCAACTATTTTCATTGTTACTTCATAACTGTAATCTTGCTACTGTTATGAATTGTAATGTAAATGTCTGATATGCAGGGTATCTGATAGGGGACCCCAAAGGGGTCGCGGCCCACAGGTTGAAAACCTTTGAGCTAGGGACTCTTCCTAAGTTTACCGTTAGCAAAAGTTCAAGGGCAAGCTTCGAACCTTTCCTTTGTATTTGCAAGCTGTGTGATTCAGAATCGTTTCTATCAGGGCTTCTCTGCAATGTAGACGGAAATGTTCAAACCAGAAGGGGTCCTGGTACCACGAGGAGGACGTGGACGTGGGGTCCCCCCAGTAACCAAGAAGCTATTTGTAATTCGATACCTGTGGGCAAAGGGAAAAATCAGTTTTCTTCAGTGGGGCGTCTTGTTATCAACTGCACTCCAGATCAGCCTTATGACCAGGAAAAGCTGATTGACGCAAAATGAACTCCGTGTCTGCGGTGGGCTTTTTGTTTCACATTGTTTGGTTTGGGTGGTTTTTTTGTTTTTGTTTTTGGTTGTTTTCTTTTCTTTTTTTTTTTTTTTGTCTCATTGGTTCTTTGTTTGGATAGGGGAAAAGAGAGAGAACACGAGGTTGGGTGGGTAGGGAAGTTTGGAGGATGTGGGAGGAGTTGAGGGAGGAGAAAAACAAGATGAAAATGTACGATGTGGAAAAATGTACAGTAAATAAAAAAATAGCACCCCTCCCCCCGCAAAAAAAAAAAAAAAAAGGAGGAAAGAAATGGTAAAAGCAGTCGCACAAATTGCCAAGAGACGGTAATGAAGCAGCAGTCCCGAGAGCCCCAAGAGTGTGCACACTTCACCGTGGACACACACATAAAGAAGTAGGTTCCCATCACTTCCCCTCTGCCAGAGAACAAGGGGAAGCGTGTGCCGCCTGACGCCTGCTGGGAAAGGAGGAACTGAAAGCGGATAAAGGGGGGGGGGGGGTAAGAGGATATGAGAGGGGGACATAGATTAACCGCACCCCCACCCCGCGGTGTTCCCATTTCACCCAGGGCCGGCCTTCCTCTCACATGGAAATGAGGGAGAAAAGTCTCTGTGCGTCCAACAGAGACGAGCATTGCTTTTGACTGAGAAGCCTGGAAAAGAAGCCCAAGACAGATAGTGAAGCCCACCACCCTTATCGGATTCAGACAGAGACTGACGCAATCATGGGGAGCTGAGAGCCCTTATGAGGAGGAAGCCCGCGCTAATCTGCTCCTGGGAGCTGTTAGGCTTTCCTAAATTAGTGTCTGATATAACTTTCTTATGAATGTCTTAGCTTTCACTTTTGAAGTGAGAGATTAAAGAAGGCCTCTGCTAGAACTTTGAGAAACTGAGTCGTTGGAGCAAACACTAGTCAAAGTTGGTTTACAAGGTCTGAGCACTTTGGCTTCTCATCATGTACAATCAATCCATAAGTATTTATTAAGCATATATACACACATATATACACATATATATGCTTAATAAAATTATTTAATAAAATAATTAATATTGAGCATATTAATTATTAATGTTAAATATTCATAAATATTTTTCCTGTCCCAGGCACCTGTGGACCGTTCCGAAAAACTGGAGAACCTGGATTCCACTCTCAGGGAACTTGCAAGGGGCCAAGCTGCTCAGAAGCCACCTTTATGTAACAAGCAAAACAAAATAAACTTCTGCTGCACACACTGCTGGCCCGGGACAGCTGCCATAAACTCCACTACAAAGGCACAGCACAGCCTGTGTCAGTAAAGAATTCTTTCTCTCCTCCCCCAAGGAAAAGCGCTAAAGCACAAGGTCAAAGCGAAGGCCGCTGGGGAGCCCCTAAGGTGCCAACCGGGAGTGCTGCTGAGAGAAGGTGACAAAGCGGAAGTCACCCTTGCACCATTGAGAAAACTGTGTCTCAAGAGTGATGTAGATCAAAGCCACTAATAACTGGGTGTTGGGGGAAAAAGGCGCAGCTGGCCAAGGTCTTACCCAGTGGTTCTCAACCTTCGTGATGCTGAGACTCTTT
This sequence comes from Arvicola amphibius, assembly GCF_903992535.2. Taxonomy (NCBI): domain Eukaryota; kingdom Metazoa; phylum Chordata; class Mammalia; order Rodentia; family Cricetidae; genus Arvicola; species Arvicola amphibius. The sequence continues at coordinate 14,616,697 of NC_052063.2, read as the reverse complement.
AATACAGTTCCTCATATTGGGGTGACCCCTCACCCGTAAAATTATTTTTTGTTGCTACTTCCTAACTGTAATTTTGCTCCTGTTATGAACCGTACTGTAAGCATGTGGTGTCCGGTATGTAGTTCCTGTAAAAGGCTCCCTCAACCTCCAAAGAGGTCTCAGCCCACAGGTGAAAAACCTCAGGCTCAGGAAGCAAAAGCCACAAGGTCTGGTGAGGTTCCTTCTGCTTTTTCAAGACTGGCCAGATCGCGATTACTCTTCAGAGGGGCCAAGAATTTATACTATTTACTCCGCTACAAATCGGAGCCGACCAATGAGGCACCCACGTGACTTCGTCCTTCAAAAGAACTCAAAGACCAGTCTCAAGGGGTTTTTAGCTCAGTAGAGAAGACAGTAATATAAACAATACAAGCCACTATGACCAACTTAAGAAAGGGATGATCAGATTCATTAAAGGGGGAGAGAAAGTCCTTCTAAACTGATTGCTATCTTCCTGAAGCAAAAAGAGTGGGTTGACTCTTGGCCTTGAAGAGATCCTTTCTGAAGTAAAGCAAAAACAACAAAAAAAGACTTAAGGCAGAGTGCTGTTCCTTTCAAGTCTGATAGGGGGCGCTAATGAGCAAAAGCCCAGGTAGAGAGGCAGTCTACAAGAGACCCGCCTATAAACATTCAGACCGCATCTGCAGGGCAGGGGACTCCACCAAACCAAGCTAAGCGGACGGCACAGGACTGGAGCCTGTTCTGTCCAGTTGGTAACTATCTTCTTACTCACACTGCTCTTTCCTAACTTCACTATTTCAGCCCCCGGGGCCTCTTCTTTTCCCACCGTATTCATACTGCAGAAAGAGGAAATAACTCCTCCAGCGGTGGGGATTTCTTAGTAGGGTTTTGAAGAAAGAGGCTGGGGGTGGCTGACTCGGCCAAAATGTTTCCTTTTTCTCTCGCTGTTTGTCAGAGTCCTTCCATTGAGCAATCCTCCGGCCTTCAGTCAACTTGCGATCTGCACCCGCCTGGCCTCCCTTAGCGGCGTTCACACGCCTTTGCCTCTTTCGGCTCTGGCTGGTAGACTGTTTCCCAGCGTTAGCACCGACGGCTGGATGAGTGTGAGACATTTGCCCATTTGGCTTCAAATATTAAAATCCCCAAGTTCAAGGACTGCAAGTCAGAAATGGCTTTAGCTACTCCACCAGTACTTTGTTTTGCCAGTGCTTCTTTCAAAACCTACATTTCTAGTTTTCTCAGGGAAATACAGCGAATGCGTTTCTGAGGTCATCTTCCTCAAGTCCTGTGGTGTGTGTGTGTGTGTGTGTGTGTGTGTGTGTGTGTGTGTGTTGTACGTAGTATGCGCTAGTGTCTATACGTGTGGTTCATGTGCTTTTTCAAGGTAGGTATGCCCATATGTGCTTGGCGGTGCATGCACACACTTAAGCAAGGTCACTCGGAAGCCAGAGATCAGCATCAAGTAACTCCCTCCATCTTTCTTTCTATTCATTTATTTAAACAGGATCTTCCACTGAACCTAGGACTCACCAGTTGTCTAGACTGGCTAGCCACTGATCTCCAGGAATTTACTTCTCTGAGTTCCCCCAGGCCTTGAATTACAAATAAGCCACTTGGTTTTCACATGGTCCTGGGGACGTGAACTAGCTTGCATGGCACGCATCTTACTGACCAAGTCATCTCCCCGGCCTCCAACTCTCTCCTTTTTGAAATAGGAATGACCAGAATAAATATTTTTAGGGGATTTACGGCGTTCAGCGTCAGTGTAAAAAAAAAAAAGTCTATGTCTATACAAGTATAAGAGATGGAGAGATGGGCTACTTAGCCGGGCGGTGGTGGCGCATGCCTTTAATCCAGCACTCAGGAGGCAGAGACAGTCGGATCTCTGTGAGTTCAAGGCCAGCCTGGTTTACAAGAGCTAGTTCCTGGACAGGCACCAAAGCTACACAGAGAAACACTGTCTTGAAAAAAAATAAAAATAAATGGAGAGAGAGAGAGAGAGAGAGAGAGAGAGAGGGAGGGAGGGAGGGAGGGAGGGAGGGAGGGAGGGAGGGAGGGAGGGAGAGGGAGAGGGAGAGGGAGAGGGAGAGGGAGAGGGAGAGGGAGAGGGAGAGGGAGAGGGAGAGACAGACAGAGAGGCTACTTAAGCCTAACTGGGCTCTAGAACTGGCTTTGGCTTTCAGTCACACAGATAGAAATTACCTTTATTTGAAGATCAAAAGCTTTCACAGTGCCCTAGAAGCAAAGCTGCCCATATAACCCCTGCCCTCCCATGATTCCCTCCCATACTACGAACACCCTGAACAACAGGCAATGGTCCCTTGTCTCTCTCAACCTCTCCTATCTACATCCCTTTCGATAGGAAAAGACTATGTTTGGGTTTGGCAGGGGCTTCTACAACAGAATACAAGACAGATGTTAAGTAAATACACTATGGGCTTGACTCTAGGAAAAAAATATGACTCTACATAAAATGACTAAATTATTTAAAACAGCAACAGCAACAAGACACTAGCAAACTGAGATTTTCCACAGTCTACAGCAGGGACTCTCAACCTTTGGGTCACAACCCCTCTCAGGGTTAAATGACACTTGCACAGAGGTCACATAAGACCATGGAGATATCATATATTTACATTATAATTCATAAGAGTAGCAAATTACAGTTATGAAGTAGCAACGAAAGTAATTTCATAGTTGGGGGTCACCACAACATGAAGAATTGTATTAAAGGGTCACAGCATCAGGAAGGTTGAGGACCACTGGTCTGCGGCTTTTATAGGCTCTGCCATTAAATGTCTTTGCATAGACTTCCAAACTTTAGGGCAAAAAAAGTATTTACAAATACCTGAACTGGCAACGTGTCTAGACTCTCCATTCTGCCTGCTACCATTTTATGTAACTATCTTCTCCTTCCCACAAACACTGAAAAAGGGGTCAAAGCTTAGGAAGTCACTTATTGGCTGTGAGCTCAGTCAGGAAACACCTGCAGTCATATGCTTCCTGACTAAGGCCACCTTTCCTTCCAAGTTGCTTGCTGTCTCCACAAAGGCTCCGCACTGCCTGAGCTTACCAGGAATTCAATAAATATTTGTTGAATATTGACCACATTAAAATTCTTCCTGTTGGCAAGGTGCTCTCCCAACTGCCTTACCTTGGTCAGAAGTCTCTGTTCTCTGAGCATTTGTGTCCTGTGAGGTTTCAAAGTATTTCTTTTTAGCTTGGATTTGATCAGAAGGTCTCAACCAGACTAGCCACCTTTCTGGGGTGCCTCAGAATGAGGCTGGTCATTGACTTCAGCATTGCCCTGCTTGGCTTTCCTTAGTTCTCATGGTGGTGAATCCCACAACTCCAGTGATAAAAGATAATGCATAGTGTGAGTATACAAAAGGCTGAAGTTGAACAGATAAGCATGCAAAATCCTAGCTAGCTTCCAGTGTGGTATCTATCCCTGCGAAGAAACCATTCCTTCTTCTCACATGTGGGCTGGACTTAGAGCTTATGTCTAAAAACCTCGGTCAGGCAATAGCTATAGTGTGTCCCAGATTTAGTTACAAAGAAAGCCAGCTGAATTCGGTAGCACCCACTTGCATCCCAGCACTTTGGAGCTTGGAGGCCAAAAGATCAAGTTTGTGTTGGACAGGGAGATGTTGAATACTGTTCCACTCACCCGATAGAAAGACTCCCCCCCAACCACATCCCCACCCCATCGCCTGCACTGAGGGAACATCTGCCATGGTGAAGACCAGATGGGTCAGAAACGAGGTCTCTGGGTAACACTCAATGAAACACTGAGATTCGCCATGTGTAAGAGCTGCAAGGGGATGATGCTTCAGGGGGATCCCACGGGGTCCAATAGCCTCATAAAGGGTCCTGTTCTAGAATCATACCCCTTAGGAAGCTTGCGTCCCTGACCTACAGAAACAATGAAATAATAAGTACTACCTTCAGTTTCTAGATCTTGGGGTTATTTGCTATATAACAAGACATAACTAATATGCTAAACTAAGGCCTGGCAAGCGTGTTCATAAGGGCCACATAGGAAATATTTTGGGATTTTCCAGCCAGATGGTGTCTGGGTAACTCTTCAGTCCCCACCATTGTAGCTCAAAAGCAACCAAAGATAATATGCAAATGAGCGGACATGGCTATGTTCCTATAAAACTTTATTTATGAAAACAGTCAGCCGGCTTGCGAGTTGTGATATGCCAACATGCGCTGGAAGCCACTATATTTTCAGTCTTTACAATTTCAAGTGTCTTGTCCTATAGCTGTCTTATGGAAAGTGCAATGTGGCCACTTCATAAACGATTATGGATTATCTTTTCCAGGGCAGAGGGCGCTCCTCCCACCATTTAACCTGCATAAAGATTTAAAAGCGACCTCAGTGCCACAGGAAACAAACAGGGAAGTAAAATCAAGGCAAAACTCTTTTCCCAGAGGGAAGGAACTATGAGCAAGACTTTTTAAATCCAAAATGGTTGAAGAGGAGAAGGGAGGCAGGAGGGTGGGTCAGCCTCCTGAATCTAAACGCTTTGTACAATGATGAGGTGGGAAAGCTCCAATACTACTGGAGGGAAGCAGGAACCTAAGAGCATCATAATCAATAGCTCAACTGTTTAGCTATGTTGGTGGAAACCGAGAGACATTTAAATCAAAATGGCTAATGACTGTACAGCATCTCTGTTAGAGACAGTTAAAACATGGCTTTTGGCCACTCACAACTTAGACATAGCATGCAAAAGACACTAAGGCTCCCATGTGGTCTCCAGCCGCTGTATAAATACTAAGGAAAACACCTGGCCAGCGGAGTCCAACGCTGATTAACGATTGGACCCCTATGGCCACAGTTGAAGGCAGCGAGGCACAGATTAGATCATTACTTCTCTTCCCCATTTGCTTCAAATCAATACCAGCAAAGGCGCGCTCAAAGTCAGGTGTGAATAACAAAACGACACAAAAACAACAAAGTCCGGTAGGGCCAGCTACAGCTACTCCGCTAACACATTTAGCAGAGACCACTGAACAAATGGTAATGGAAACAGCTCCGTAATTATAGGCGTCTCAGGAATCAGTACACTTCCCCCGAGAGACACGTGGGTCTCCCTCCACCCTCTTGCCTGTGCCCCATCCTTGGAAGGACAGAGGAAGGGAAAGGGACTCTGGGAGAGCTGCGATTTCCCCAAAAGTGACTGAATGACCTCAACCCAAGCTGTCTGAAGCAGAGAGGACAGGCGCGCTTATATCTGGTGACTTCACATGGTTTCCCACCAGAGTCAGAGGGACAGAGGATGGAAGGAAAGCGGAAACCGGATTTTTTTTCCTCTTTCCCTTTCTATCACAGCATAAAGATAAACAAATCACTACAGACATAGAAATTTAAAACAACACAAGTTCATCAGCTCAGTTTTTCAGCTCAGAAGTGTAACGTGGCTCTCATTGAGCTAATGACGTCAGGGATGTTTCTTGGAGAGGGGGACTGTTCAGGTACGAGCCTTCTTGAATCACTAAGAGATAGGCAAGACCCTTGACTCTTAAGATTCCTGGAAGCCCTGAACTGCATCAATTAGAATTTATCCAATATGATCTGGGATTAAATATGCCAATCTACTTACTTGTTTATAGGCATCAGCCACTTGAGTTATAGGGAAGAACCCCACCACGTTAACAGAAACTAGCCCTAAGTTGGGTGCACTGGAAGTGAATTAATCATGTCAGCACTATTATTTATATTAATGAGTATGCATTGCTTCAATGTTTTGTGTCAGTGTTGTTCTGTTGAAGCATTTTGCTTGGGGAAATGTTCTAATTGTTCTCACTCCTTTTCATATTAGCATGAAGAATATTATGCAAATTTAAGCCTTGTTGTGGTAATTATCATTGTTATCCTTTCAAGCCAGCTTTTGCTATAGTTTTTTTCTTTTTTTTGAAATAAAGTGACTTTGAGCTTCCATCTCCGTGCCTCCCCTCTCCAGTGCTGAGATATAGAAACGAACCACCATATCCAGCTATTTTATTACTAGAATTTCTAAAAAATAAGCTTAATAATCAGATGTTTGATAAATGAATCAGGGAAAACAAATATGTGTTAATACGTGTTATATTTAACTGCCTTCTCTTAAATACATTTTTAAATGCAAATTTATATAAGGTAAGGTAGTCTACAAAACGAGCTTCCAGATGAGAGGAACAGTGTTTCTGTCAGTGACCATGGCTAGGAATTCTTCCCGGGAATATTTGGAGGTTACATTGGTTGTGGTTACCACTGATGCCACAGACTTTGATGGCACCTAGGTCTGGTGCCAACTGGAAATAAGTCCCTTTTTATTACAAAATAGTTATCTTAATAAAGTTATATGAAGGCGTACGCCCAGCGATTTTATGAACACTAAGGGGATTTACTTTTTGTCTTTTTAAATTCTATTCATGCAAGCCTTGACCTATTCTACAGACCTCAAAATGAGCAAAGGATTGAACAATATATATTTTCATTATCACCTCCCAATATTGTAGATATTCATCTATTTCATTTGGTCACTTGAAGACGTAGTGAGAAAAACACCATCAGGTCATTCAACAGTGAAGAGATGCATTTTATGCTCTTGATGAACTTCAAGTCACTCAACCAAACATGGATGAGAGTTAAGGCGCAGGATGGGACTCCACAGCCAAGCACTTACCCTGCTTATGCTAGCGTCCTTGGCACTGTATGGAGTTATGAGGAAGTGCAATAAATTTTAAATTGTCATGGAAAGGTGAAGAGAAGAGGGATCATCTCTCTGGTCAGATAAAAGGAAATCCCAAAGCCTAGATGGGCACTTGAACTGAGCTGAGAAGTCTCTGGGAGCTGGAATGACCACCCTCCCCTCCACCATAGTTACCAACCTCATCAGGACCAGCAGGGAGACTAAAGCAGATCTCAGAGCATCAACTGACCAAGTTTCTTCCAATCCTAGCAAGCTGAAGCTCACACAGATCTCAGCCCACACAGAGGAAAGAGCACAAGCTCTGAATATAAAAGACAAGGAATCCAGCGGGTGAGGGGGGGAGGGTGGCGTGGGATGAGGAGGGGGTGTGAGGAGGGCCAGTCACCACGCTGTGGTTTTTATTAATTTTATTACCTCAAGGAAGCTACTTAAGCTCTTTGAGCCCCAGTCTAATCTTACATAAACATGGCAAGTTATTTTTTTAAGTTGGTAGGGCTGCTTTTATATATCAGCAAAAGGCATAAATTTTAGTACTTGTTACATTTTAAATTAATGTTGGTTATACTTTTATTAAACTCCATAACGATGACATCACAGCGGTTCCTTGTATGTAGATAAATTGTCTCTTTTGAGATTGTTCTGCATCTAACTTCCAAATTCTCCTTCTAAAATTAACTCTGGGATCTAGAGACCAGAATAACAGGAGCCTCCCGCGCCATGTTTCCAGGAGCAAGCTACTGAAAAAAAAGGCTAAATATAGCAAAAGCTAAGAGGAGGGAAATGGAAAATTATGGACACGTGGGAATATTATGGCTATAAAATTTTTAAAGAAATCAGGCTGTAAAACTGCAAGGGACAAGTTTTCCTATACAGCATAATTGCATTTGATTCAAAGAGAAATCTTTGGAATTCTGGGTTTGAAAGGTTCTCATATTTTGGCTTGCTGCTTCCAGTTCTGCTGGACCGCCTGCACAAGTGAGTTCTCGCAGGCTGGAGACCTTTCCTTATCTAAACAATTATTTCCATTTCAAAGAAGCCCCTCACTGACTCTTTTTGTAACAATTGAGCCATAACAGTGCGGTTCCTATGGTTACCAAGAATTCTAATTTCAGTTCCTCATTACGCATTTTGTCGTGAGAGATTGTGCAGCGGATCCGAACAAGCCACTCTTCGTTTTGCATACTTTTCTTTCTATTATTTTTTTTCCAAGTTTCTCACACCCAATCCCTATTGAAACTTTCTGCTTTGCTCTTATTTTTTTATTTAAAATGTCTGTGCCCGGTGTCTACGATTATGTTTTTAGATAACAAGTTCAAGGGGGAAAAAAAGCAAAGCAGAAGAGCAGGTAGCATGCTAACGTTAGAATTGGCTCCTCCTTTCCTAGGTTCAAGGTCTACCCCATAATCATGGAGATGAGGGGAGGAACAGCATGAATCACACAGTACAGGGCCTTCGGACTCATTTAATAGAGTTTCTCAACAATGAAAGAATTTGGGTTCTCATAGCTCTGGAAAGTACTTTCCGTACGTATTGGAGTCATATGTCACCGTTCGTGAATGAACTTCAGAAAGGGCCATTGTACGCCACAAACTGTGTGCAAGGGGTATGAGGGCCTCTGTTTTGAAGAAAAGGCTTTGTCTTAAGACATATAATGAGCTTGGGAGTGGGCCATCTCAGCTCTAGAAATGTGTTGCGATCGCAGAAATTTGAACAGATACCCTAAAAATAGTCAATTAAGGAGCTAGGGAGCAGGGCCATGAAACTTAATGAGGTTCAGATGTTCCTAGGAGGTATCCTGTCCTTGATGATACCTCGTCAATTATTAATGGTTCGTTGTTAGGTTTTCGTGCCCAAAAACTAACCAGTGGTTTCAGAAACCACCTTACCCTATGTCCTCCTTACCCACTGGATAAGATGACAGGACATGAACGCCCCCTGATTACGGTGTTTCCCCTTTAAAACTTTGACCCTCCCAAAGCTCCCTGCCACACTTTCTGCACCCACCATGCTGGGGTGCTGAAAAAGTGTTGGTCCAAACTTGAGTTTGAATTAAAAACCCTTGTGTAATTTGCATTGGAAATCTGGCTCCGGCTCCGCGAATTCATTTGGGGGCCAGAAATTTGGGCATAATGGGCTCTGTGAGCATATGTGTGCAGTGTATGCAAGGGAAGAGGAAGAAGAGGGGGACGAGGAAAGAGAGGCACTCTCACGCATCAGAATCTGTGTCTTAGGGAAACACTGAAGGGCCAATAATTTTGATAACATTTGTGTCGTATCTTCATTGATGTTGATAGGCGATATTAAAATTTGGCATACAGTTTTATGAAAACCAATATAGAAAGATGTTACAGGATCAATAAAAATATCCTTCACCTTGAACCGAATCATTTCACTAAGGAATATATATTTAGGAAACTAGTTAAGAAAGATTCCAACGTGAAGCTGTGTTGATCTGAGTATTATAAATAATAATGTTAGCAAGTCATGTGACATATATCATCAACATATAACCATGAAAAAAACTATGATAAATATTAAATTGCAAAATGAGATATGAATATATGTGACATGAGTAAGCTATAAAAATACATAAACACTTGAAAATGCTTTACTAAATAGTTATACTAAAGTAATGGGAATTTTGTTTGATTTTTTAAATCCTCCCAAATGTCCTATTAAGCAAATGCTAAACTACAACGACGACAACAAAAGAAAAATCTGCTCAGCCTGAGAACATATGTTTTGATCCTTATTTTCTTCCCACATGGCTCCACTGAGATGAAACTAGAGATATGAAAAAGGCACAAATCTGCAAGGAATTTGAGGACAGAGGATGAAATGACAGCATCAGACTCTTGGACCCTGTAAAGCCAAGAAATGGTGGTAAGGCATTTACTGGGAAGGAACAATGTTAAACGCATCAGCAATGGCAGAGCATGACGAACAAGTCTATACACACACACACACATACACACACACACACACAATGTCCTAAGCCAAGAGGACACACGTTATATGCCTTGGGATAAGGGTTAAGAGGATGGTTCAGTAGATTAAGTATATGTTGTGTAAACATGAGGACCTATATTCTGCTCCCTATCACTTACGTAAAAAGTTGGGTATGGGGATTAGTGTCTGTGACCCCTGCAGCTGGGTACATTAATACAGGCCATTGGCGGGCGCTGGTCTAGCCAGTGACTGAATTCTAAGCTCTGAGGGAAACCTGTCTCAAAAATGAATGTGGTACCAGGTCTGGTAGCCTACATCTTGAATATCAGAACTTGAGAGGCAGAGGCAGATGGATCTCTGTGAGGTTGAGGTCAGCTGGGTCTACATAGCAAGTTCCAGAACAGGCAGGGGCTACGTACCAGAGAGACCTTGCCTGGAAAAAAAAAAGTTAATACAGAGAGCAACTAAAGATGACACCCAAAGTCATAGTCAGCCTTGCCCTGCAATGCAAATATATGAATATGTACAAAAGCATATGTCATAGAAACAAAAACATTCTTAGGATAACTAGCCTATCAGAACAAACCTACAGTCTGACTTGGTAGCAGAAGCCTGTAATACCAGCTACTCAAGAGGCTGAAATAGAAAAATGATAAATTCAAGGTTAGCCTTGTCTCAAAAGTGAAATCACATGTGTGTGCACGTGCATGCGTGTGTGTGTGTGTGTGTGTGTGTGTGTGTGTGCGCGCGCGCGTATGCAAGCACGTGCACACACACACAGAGAAAACCTAGAGATATAGCTTAGTGATAGAATACTTGTCTGGTATGCAAGAGGTCCTGAGTTTGTTTGCCAGGACGATGAGAAACAATCATCTGTAAACAATAAGTTTACAGATACTGCTACTTGTAGGTTCTCCAGCAAAGCATCCAATCCAGAGCTGCTTCAGAACAAAGCTCCTCAGGGCTCCCACTCAGTCTTTTAGTATGTGAAACTCTGATGTTAGGAACACACAGGGGATAGGAGACATCTGAGTGAAAGATGTAACATGGAAAACAATAGTCAAAACCAGAGAGTAAAAGGGACCAGAAATGAAGAGTTATGGTTGAGATAGAAAACCTCACTGTTAATAAGCGAAAGCCCTCAGAGAAATAAGAAAAAATATTGCCAATATAAAACAAAAGGCAAAATACCGTTGACAAAGATGTATAAAAGCCACTTTTGCTGAAAAATAGTGTCTGTTTGCTCAGACCCAGAAGGTAACTTAAGCATTGCTAGCCTGGCATCTCTGCCTCTTTTTGTGTCTATACTTTGATTGAAGGCACCAAGTTAAATTATTGTCTTTAACATTCCCCCTGAGTCCCTTTGACTCAACCCACATGGAGGGACTTGCCATCTCCCCTATGTTCGAGACAATTGTCCCTAAGAATTAGGCTACACCCTAGTGATGAACAGAACCATGGTTTAGTTACTTATCACACCAACTCTCAGGGAGAGCGCTTTTCGCAACCAGAGCCCCGATAGGGAAGGGACAATGACGGGCAGGACGACATCTTGACCAGAATTACTTAGCTATGGACAACTTTCTGTTTCAACCTAAACCCATGTTAGTACCCCCAAAGCAGACTGTAGAAAGTTCCTGGACCGCCTTCTCTCTTCTCTTTCCTACCCCATGCCCACATTGAATCAATCTTTCCCTGCTTTTTGCTCACCTCTTTACTATACCAGACAGGTAGCCAAGTCTAGCTCCTTGGAACTCCTGAAGAAAAGTTTTTATGCTAAAAGCCACAGTCACGCTACTTTAAACTCATCCTTAAGAACCACAGCAACACCACTTTGAACACATCATTAGGAATATGAAGAGAGCTCCTCAACTTAAAAGGATGAGATCAGAAGTGCTAAATGTGTTAGAAGGGCTAGGGATGGAAAAAAATGCAAAGTTTAAAATACGAGATAAAAAAAAAAAAAAAAAAAAAAAAAAAAAAAAAAAAAAAAAAAAAAAAAAAACAGACCAGGATGCCAACATGTAACGAACAGAAATCTCAGATAAGAAGAGGGAAAACACAACAAAATCGTCTACAGAAGTTTCTAAGAACTGAGCTTATCACTGCTCACCCACTTCCCAGCAGGATGAGTAAGAAAAGTCCACACCAAACACAAAATCATGAACTTTCAAAATGCACAGACTGACAAGATTTTAATCCTCCCAGATCACAAAGAAAAAAAACAGATCATGTACATGAAGCCAAGAGTAAAAAAATAAAAATAATTTTTAAAAAAAGACTTGGGTTTTCAATGACAACTCTAGTGGTTACAGAATACTTCTAAAATTCTAAGAAATACTCATTGTCAGTTTTGAACTCTACCCAAAAAAGTCTAAGAAATACTTATTGTCAGTTTATTGAAGACTAAGTTGTCTTCAGGAATTCAAATAGGGCCAGATAAATGATCTTCCAAGTCTGGTGATCTGTTCTCCGTTCCCAGAACTAGTGAGGGTAGATGTGGTTGTGTGTCTATTATCCCAGCATTACCCTTCCATGTTCTACAGGAAGATAGGAGACAGATGCAGGGGACCATCCAACAGTTTGAGTACCAGCCAGCCTGGGGTGTGGAACACAGCAGTAAAAGCCAGGAGAGACTCTGCCTCAAAGAAAGTAAGTGGAGAAAATTAAGTCCTCACAGCTGGCATCTGACCTCCACCTGTGGTACAAGCACATGCACACAAACAGAATAAATCAATAAGTAGCATTAAATTTTTCTAAAGAGCAAAAGTAAAGGAACAGTATTTCAAGCACAAAAAACCTCAAAGGAAAAAAGAAAGGAAGGAAGGAAGGAAGGAAGGAAGGAAAGAAACTGACACCACAATCCCTTCCTCTATAACTGATGGAGACGATAAAGCAAGAAAGAGGAACAAGATACAAGATAACAGGGACCTGAAAAGACCATCTCCAGCATGTCAGGAACTTAAGGGGATTTCCATGATGGCATGGTAGAGATTCTAAAGACAAAACAGCTTGGAATCCTCTTCGTCAGCAGGAAGCACACCGATGCCTGATGCTTTCCCAGGAATCCACGGGAATCTTATAGAGATTGCATAACGCACCTGAGGGCATTGGACAAAGATTTATAGTGTTGCCAAAGAGCTTGGGATTAAATGACAATACGGAACCAGATATCAGATGATGCATCCTGCCCCTGCTAATATTTATGTGAAGGACTAATTTTATTTTAATTCTTAAAGATATTGCGAGTATACATATAAAGAGATTAAAAAGAAAACAATACCATTTCAAAAATAGCAGGCACGGTTTTTTTTTTTTAAAAAAATGGGTATAGTATTAGGAAAAATATTTTAAGCTGTATTTCCACACCTATTCAAACTCTCAGACAAGTGTTATGTAAAATCAACACATTTCAGATATCAAAGGCCTCACAACCTTCACCTCTCATACCCCCACTCAGGAACACACTCTAAGGATGCTTTTCAGGGAAAGACGGCAGGAAACCAGAAAAGAAAATTTTCAAACCAAGAAACGGATTCGGAAAAATAAAATGACCCATCAGTACATGAAAACTGCTAAGTGTTAAAGGAACAGTCATTCCAGATGGAGCAGAGAGACACCCAAGAGATGCAAGGATGGATTAAAGTTGACACTTTGCAATTGAAAGCATTTTTAAAGGGTGACAATGTAAATTAAATAAATTAGGAACCTAAAGAAATGTCTAAAATAATTTTGAAACTAAAATGAATACACCACTGATTCTGGGAATACTATCCTTATGTTATAAAATATAAACATAATTTGTTAATTCATCCTTTAAACCAAAGACAAATTATAATTGTTTTTATTCATGACACTTTTTATAAAAAATAGATGGTAAGGTTTATTGACTGCATTGGCATTATTATATCAGACAAAGAAACTGTCAGTTTAGAAAGAGATAATAGTAACCATTAAGAGCCCGTTTTAATGATAAACTCAGTAAAGTAACTTTGACTTGATAGTTTCTTATATTTGCATATACTTACTGCACCAAAGACCGACCTTCCAGCCAGGCGGTGGTGGCACACAACTTGGGAGGCAGAGGCTAGTAAATCTCTGAGTTCAAGGCCAGCCTGTTCTGCAGAGTTCCAGAACGGGGCAAGGGGCAAGGGCTACACAGAGAAACTGTCTTGAACAACAGAAAGAAAGAAAGAGAGAGAGGAGGAAAGGAGGCAATAAGGAAGCAAAGGAGGGAAGGAGGGAGAGAGAGAGGGAGAGAGAGAGAGAGGAATAGAAAGAGAAAAATAGAGAGAGAGAGGAATAGAGAGGGAAAGGAAGGAATACCAACCTTCTACAAAATCAGCATTGAACTATAACAATAGGGAACACTCAACACCTGCCCCTTTAATGAACAGTACATAAATTGTGTTTATGAGATTTTGAGCACAATTATGTGCTGAAAATACTGTGTTTGGAAGCATCTGCACAATGTCTCACATCAAGTGCATTACATAATAAAAGGTTGCTTTAGAATAAGTTTGCATACAGCTTACATGCAGAATCGCAATGTGACCAATCCTTTACTATGTGGAAGTTCATTTCCTACCTCTGCTCGCGGCAGTAAGAAAATATCCGGGCTTGGTTCCTTTAGGAAGGGACTTTCAACCTAACTGATGAAAGACACATTAATAAGATAGATTACTGGCCCACAAGGCACATTCTAAATGAGATGCTAACTGGATAAAACTGGCAATTAGGGAACATTACACATTGTGTTCAGTTCGTTCTGCGTGAAAATCAAACAGAAAAGCAGTCAAGAAGCCCAGATTGAAGTCCTCATTGTGACATTTCAGAACAGGAATGTAAATCATTTTATTTAACAGCATTAAGCTTGTTTGTTTTGCCGGAGTGCCCACTCTTTGGTTCTTGAGAAATAATGATCGCATTACCTCCAATGGCCAGCAGCTATCTCTAGGTTCAACGGGAGAGCTTTTGTGTTGAGGTTTAAACAGATGGTAGCCTACGCTGGCATTTTAAGATGTGAAAGAATATTTTAAATATCATAACGTTTAAAACACTCCAAAGAGCTCTGTGCTAGCTAGCGCTGGATGCATTAACTTGCAGTTCCAACTTGACTCATTTTTCAGTTGGTCTCAGAAGGACGATTTCTCCTGCAGCAGGGGTACTGGCAAGACTGGAAGGGAATTACTGGAGACCTCTCATCTGCAAATATGTCCCTGTGCTAATTAGGATTTGTTTCATAATGTGTAAAAACACACAAAGAATACTAAAATGAATTAGATAATCAATATCCCATAAAGTCACATGACAATGATTCTCGTTCCAAGTTTTCTGATTAACCAAAATACACCACTGGTTCCATTCATCAGCTGGGTGACGAGTGGATTTGTTCAACCTGAACTCATAAAGCTATTTTTACTAATAAGATAACATCCTACCCCTACAGAGCGTCCCTAGATTTTATGTGAAGGCAAATATTTCTGGAAAAAAAAATATATTCCACTGGGAAAGTTGTTCTGAGAAGTCCTTTTCAGATCAAAGAGATTTGTTATGATTCTCTGAGAAAAGGCTCCAATCTACAATGAAAATACAAAACAACTCTCTCACATCCTGAGGCTTTAGGATAGCAAAGACTCTTCACACCAGTAAGGCCACCACCAGAACTGCCTTTAGTGCTCAGGGCGTTTTTGTCCTCCCACTTGGTTTTGCACAACACCTGCAATTTAATCAGGATGTTTTTGGGTGTGCCCGCACTTCCCTGTCAACATTTCAGTTCTGGGCAAATGCCAAGCTGCAAGAGATTTCATCTTGAGGCTGCTTCCTTTCTTGCAACACTGTTTGGAGTGTTGCCAAAATCATCAAGCTGCTGAGGGAACATCCCTCCCTACTTACTCCCATCCATTTCTTGACTCAAATAATCACCACTGAGTGCCACAGCCAAATATAGGCTTTTATTTTTTTTTCTCCTCCTAATTAGTAATTCAACTAAAACAACCCTCGCTAATGGCTTCGGTTCCCTCTTTTTAACGTGTTCAAACCCTGGTTACTGTGTTCACCTCTGGGGATTCTGTGTCTCCTTTATTTTTTGCTTCTTTGTTTTATTTTCTATTAAGCAATAGATTTTAGACAACAAAAATGCTCATCTGTCTAAGACAGTGGTCCCCAACCTTCCTAATGCTGTGACCCTTTAATACAGTTCCTCACGTGGTAACCCCCAACCATGAAATTATTTGATTGCTACTTCATATTGTAACTTTGCTACTTTTACAAACCATAATGTAAATATCCCATATACAACCCCCTTGGATCACAGCCCACAGGTTGAGAACTTCTGCTTTATGCCATACTTTTGAAACAAAGTCTTTCAATAATCTAGGGACTCCATGATTTGACTAGAGAGGCTGGCCAGAAAACTCCTCCTCCCTCCACCCTATTTCCTCCCTCCTAGTTTTCTAGACATAATCTATTTACTGACTTTGTAACTGGGTGCCAGAACTGAACTCAAGTCTCATGCTTGCATGGCTAACACTTTACTGGCTAAACTCTCCATCTCCCCAGTACAGAACTTGAAAACATTCATCTCCAGAGCTGCAGAGATGGCTCAGTGGTTAAGAGTACTTGACTGTTCTTCCCGAGGTCCTGAGTTCAATTCCCAGCAACCACGTGGTGGCTCACAACCATCAGTAATGAATAGGCTCTTATCCCTCTTCTGGTGTTCATGAAAATGCTAATCTCCATATGTAGTGGCATTTCAATTGTATTTTAATAAATAAAGACTGCTTGAAGATCCGAGAGTAAAACAGTCCCACTGGTCAGCCTTACAGGTCAGGTTATAGTAACATACACCTTTAATACCAGTAGCCATAATGACACACACCTTTAATCCCGGTAGCCACACTAGTTGCCATAAAAACCAGGTGGTGCATGTCTTTAATCCCAGCCCTAGAGAGGAATATAAAATGGGAGGAAACAACTCTCAACACACAGTCTCATTCTGAGATTCCAGGAGGCAGGATCGCCATTTCAGACGGAAGTCAAGGTAAGAGACAGTGGCAGGCTATTTTGCTTTTCAGATCTTATGGGTGAACCCCAGTTTCTGACCCGGAGTTTTTATTATTCGTGCTTAATTCATTGATGCTATGTATTTCTTTTCACCAAAGTAATGAAAATTGAAGCAACAGTGGAAATAATCAAACTCCACAAACACTGCTGCAAGGGTGTGGACCAGAAGAACTCGTTTGTTACTGGTGGGAATACAGAATAGCACCACCATTAGTTGCTTTGTACAAAACACAGTTGTATGATACGCCAACCACGCTCCTTGGTGTTTAGTAAAAGGAGCTGTAAACTTGTGTAAACCTGTGTGTGGATGTTCCATCTTCAGCCGTAATTACAAAAAGCTGGACTTTTGTCTTTCATCAGTGAACAGATAAATTCTAATAAATAATGGTGGAATTTTACTCAGTGCTAAAAAGAAATGAACCACCAATAAACTAGCAAGATGGCTCAACAAGCTGAGATTTGAACGCCAGAAAGCATGATGTCAAGGCGGAAGGAGAGTACCAACAGCACAACCTTTTCCTCTGATCTCCGCACACGGCATAGTGCACAACAAACACATGCACACATAATTTAAAAAAAAAATGAACTATCAAACCACGAAGTGGAATTAAGGAAGCTTAGAATGTAGTTAGGTGATAGCGCTCTTGTCTAGCAGGAGTTCAACTTCAGAAGACAACCAAAACAAAACACTGCGAAACAAAACCCACACTGAAGCATTAGGGCTAAGTGAAAGAAGCCAACAAGAAAGGGTTGCATCCTGTATGATTCCGACTTGATGTCATTCTGGAAAAGATAAAAACCTGGAGATAAGATTAAATAAATAAGTTGATGATTTTATAAGGACCACAGGAGAGAACGAGGTTTACACAGAGCACAGAGGATTGTATTGAAGAATTTTTTTCTGATACTATAGTGGCTCATTAATATTATTATATTTATCCAAGCCTATGTTAAGCATCAAAAGAGCTCAAAAGTAAGCTATGAGTTTGGGGAAGTTATGTTGTTCTATATGGGTTCATCATTCGTAACAAGGGTACCATGTTGATGAGTGAGCTATATTGTTATTGGGGGAAGCTGTGCCCGTGAAGGGAATATTAAGGGAGTATACATCCTCTCCATCCCCTCACTTTGCTGTGAGTCTAGAAATTTCTAGAAAGCTAACTATAAAACGTGGAATCCTCCTCAGTGCTTATACAACCGCAAAAAGTTTTGTCTCTACTTACACGAAGGGAACTTTTTACTTGGTTCAACCTGAAGACCTTGATTTAAGCTGGGAACCAACTTTTTAATGAATTAAACTATCAGAGTGGAGAAAGTTTTAGCAATGACTCGGCATGCTAAAAGGTCATTCTAGCCTGAGGCTTGCTGTTCAAGATGGGCATAGTCTACTGAGATAGAAGTCTATGAAGACGTACATAGTGAGACCCCGCCCCCAAAAAACAAAAACATAAACAAGGGAGAAAAAGGTAGAGGAGGAGGAGTGGGGAGGAGGAAGAGAAGGAAGAAGAGGAGGAAGAAAAGGAGGAGGAGAAGGAGGAAGAGGAGGAGGAAAAGAAGGAGGAGGAGGAGGAGAAGGAGGAAGAGGAGGAGGAAAAGAAGGAGGAGGAGGAGGAGGAAGAGGAGGAGGAGGAGGAGGAGGAAACATGGATGAATCAGAAAGGAATGTTCATCTAGACCGGCCTGTCTAGATTTTCCCTGCCACCATTTTAGTTTTACTATTAGAGAAAATGGTGGTTGCTTTTAAAAATGTACACTGTCTTCAAAGTCTTAAGATCAGAAAGAAGGAGCACTTGAAACAGACTACTGGTGTGGCCAATGGGCCTGGTTTGGGCCTTGGTGGAAAATATTACTCAACCTGAAGAGTGATTCAAGCTTAAATGCTTTAAAGAGTACCAGCATCACAGAGAGCCACACAGAATTCACACAGAGATGCTGGCCACAGAAACCAATTGCCCGTGGTGTGCCTAGCCCAGCTGGTGTTCTACAGTAGCACCTCTCCACCTAAGACTCAGGGGACGTCATGGAGGAAGGAGCAGTAAGAGCCAGGGCAGAAGGACATCTGCTGTGCGATTGTCTCTTCTATATATGACAGAAGCTGCAACCCTCAGCTTTAAAAACCTGGTTGCCTAAACAAGACCTGAACAAAGACTATACCAGCGGACATGCCAGTACGGATGGGGGAAACCTCACAAGACCCCACCCTAACACTAGATAAAGAGTTACAGGCAATTAGTGGCTGCTAAGTAAGAGACAGTCTTCTCGGAGATAAGCCCCCAATAGGTTACCCAACCCCAAGTCATCAGCCGTACACACATGTACTTATCAACTAGATTGGCAGGCTGTGTGTGTGTGTGTGTGTGTGTGTGTGCACACGTGCATGCGCACATACGCGTGCATGTCTGTGTGTTTTATTATCCGTACTCACCTTACTCTCCAAAGCACACCAGAATTTCCCACTGCTATCTACCTGTAACTTAGCACACATAGGCTGGTCAGTCTTTCACACCCCTCCAGCCTCCACGACTCTCCTTGGCCACTGGTAACCACCTTTCTACCCTCCCATACTTTGTGAAATTGGCTTCTTTTGTTTTTATTTCACATATAACTAACACCATAGCCACAGGGACTTTTGAACCCTAGAACCCAGTAGCTGGACTTCCAGGTACAGTAAGTCAACGTATACGAACGATTAGAACTGAACGAAGCACTCATTGTTAACAGGCCTTCTGATCTGGGGTGGGATTGGAAACCTTCTCTTTTTCTCCTCAGACATCACCTACCTGGAAAGAAGCGTGTTCTGAGCAGGGAATGGAGCATTCCTCCAGCTTTGCCACTCTCTGCCACATGGCCCTTTCGATCCTGTCACTCTTGCCTCAAGCCCAGCAGCATGTTGAAAAGAAAACACACATTAAGTTCTGAAGGGAGGGCCTTTATTTCTCACAGCCGCACATGCTTTCTTCGGTGTCTGTGGTGACGGATGTGTGAAGCCCGTCCCAGCGACGGTGACAGGTAGGAACTTGCTCGGAAGTGGGTAGGATGACAGCACCTCTGGGATGCCGGTTGTTTGTGGAACAGTCTAGAACAAGAAAATGCATGACTCTGTGTAACATGCTGTCTTCTTCAGCTCTGTCAACACATTGGCATTTCCTATGCAGGGACTACAAAGAGTTTTCGTGTTTTCAGATGGAAGGTGGTTGCCGTGAATGATTTACATTAAATGTGCACAGGAAGAAAGGGCTAGGAAAAAATGAATCCAGGGAATGACATTCCAGCTTCTTCCCTGAGACTACAGTTCTTTATAATTTCTAAAAAATTATAACCTTTTTTTAATTTATAAAGAATATATAAAAATCTGATATTTGACTAAAAACATGAACACATTCCAGAGGTTTTAGATAAACTATTACACAATAATAGATGGAATGACTCATTAGATATAAAGTTTGCTTCCTAACTTTTAAAAATTGCTCTTTCTGGGAGCAAAAACAGAAAATAGTGTCAGTTGACAGCCACATGAGCTAAGTCCTTGGGTACAACTGAGGCCTCCTCAGGTCACCTCAACCCCAACTTGAACACTATGCTATGATGCTGTACCTCCTTCCAGACCTTTCTCGAGTTTTCTTTCATTCCTTCACAAATGCTCCTACAAAGAAGGAGCATTGCCGAGGTAAAGCTACTTGAGTACGGAGAGTATTTTGAAGGACTCACTTCTTTTTCCATAATTTTTCCCGTAGTCCCTACTCTGAAATCACCATAATAGAGAAACTAAGAGTCCCAACTGCTGAGTCCTCCGATAGTGGTCTTTCTACCAGATGCCCTTCCAGGACCTGTCCCCATTACGGTTCCCATCAACCAGCACAGGCAAGCTCAACCTTCTTACTTCCTAATCATTTATCAAAAAAGAAAATCTAAAAGCAAGAGTGAATAACTTATCAGTTCTATTCTAAATCAGAGAGGAAGAAGATGGTATCGGAACTCATGACCAATACCCTTCTTGACTCATGGATGAAGTGAGAGACGAGTTGCCTCGTCTCTCGCTTGGAATAATAATTTATCCTCAAGTTGCTTTTTAAAGGGACTCCAGAAGAAAGAGCATCCTGACTATTGCGTAACCATCTGGAGTGGGAGAAAGGAAAAGTCGTGTCCTGGAAGGGTGGATGGGAAGCAATTAAGAGGTAAAACATGGGTGGAGCGGATGGAGGTTTAATCATGGAAGACACTGCATGCATGGGCTGGGAGGAAACAGTGACTCCTACAGCCAACCGATCTGACTCAGTCCCAGGAAACAGGTCATTATCAACCCTGCCTCTGCAGAGGAGAGGGTGAAGCCGCAAACGACTTTGCAAACACTGTTAACAAGTGGACCGAATATTTACATACATACATATGCATGCGATTCCTTCAACGCTGTCTGTGGATAACTCCCTATCCTGGGAGCTCTGAATACATTTTCTCATTTAGCTCTTGCAAGAGTCCTAAAATAAAAGCATTACCCTTTTCATTTCAGGACAGACGCAAATAAAGCTTGGAGAAATTAATCAACTCACCCAAGATCACATAGCGACTGTACGTGTGGAAAACTCCAGCTGTCAACCCCAATCTTCCTGATGCGAAAGCCTTAAACACAGGAAGGTAAATCTCCCACAAGTATGGGGGCGCTGGGAAACCTGTATTTCTAGAGAGAAAATCTGATATGTACGTAGACATGCAGACTTCACCACTGCAAGCTTGAAAAGCGGAAACTTTTTTCAGTGATGGTGATTTTCGTATCTATGTCTTCAAAGCATAGAAAACCATGCTCTGAATACCCAATAAGGGTGTGTTTTACTTCTATGTAAATATATCAGTGAGGGATATGAGTTGTAACAAAAACTGATAAAGAAGGAACAAGCTGCAATAATATTTCTCCTCCCTCCCTTGCCCAAATGATTCCAGAGGACGGTGCACAAAGTTAACTGTTTTAGATAGTATTGAAATGAAGTTCTCTGACGAGCAATCTGTTAAAGATCTTCACACTCTGTTCTGCTTTTACCATTAAAGGTGCGGCGTGAGAGATATGTTAGTCAGTTCTACCTGAGAAAGACAACCGAAAGTGGAAATGGTTTGTGTTGACTCATGGCTCTACAGGGTGAACCTGCTATGAATGGGCCACACTGCTCCAGGCCTGGGGCAGAAGCATAGGGCCCAAGAAGCCCATTACTAAGCCATGAGACAGTGAGGAAAGAACAAGAGACCATTGTCCCCCAAGGGCACATCTGGAAGGGACATCAATCTCTATGCTCAGTGACAGCACGGGTTACATCTATTTTGTTTACCACGATATTCACACAAATCCCCAACAGAGACTGAATAATTAAATTACCCAGTTTCATCCAGTAATTCCTTTCCAATCTTCCCCATCAGTACTTCACCAGAGTTCAGTATCAGAACAAATAACGTTCTTGATAAATAAAAGTTCTATGGGTATCAGCATCCAGGGATTTTATACACCTCATAAATCAATGCCACAAGCTACCCCCTCCTTCCCTCTCAAGCTTAACTAATTTAAAAAACTTAAGATGCTATCTTTATTTTTTTTTACAAAAAAACATTTTATCATGTTTTAATTTTTGAGTTTTTCTTAATAAATATTACATTTATATTAATATCACACATGTTTTTAATTATTTATGGTTTTACTTCTAAAAGAATGATTGAGGAAGCAGTGAAGGGCTCCCACCTTCATCCCTGAGGAACCCCAGGGAATGCCAGGCAGTGTGCTGAAAACACACCCTGAATGTAGGGTTTTATTGTCTCCGTACTTACCTGTGATAACACCTATGTTACAAATTAGGCACAGTAGGGCATAACTAACAATAATCCATAATAAAACAGGACCATAACAACAACATGCACTGTGATCAAACATGATTGTGCTTTCATTCTCTCAAAATATCTTTTTGGATCACAGTTGATGAAACCAGAGAGGCAAGGGGATGGGGACAGGGATCGCTGAGTTGAACGGGAAGGAGCGGCCGGGCTGGAGAATGCCAAGGGGAGAAAATGATAGTAAAAGCTCCAGCCTATGGTGGGGATGTGCCCCTGCGATGAGCAGACTTGGTCCTTACCACCTCCCGGAGCTGCAGACTCTGGAAATGAAAGGCATCTCCAGAAGCCACCAGATAGAGCAGAGCTGGCAACGGGACTGGTTCAAACTTGTATGGAATTTTAAGTACCTGCCCCCTGACTCCTAGTGCCCGGACATTCATTCTCCATCCTCAAGTCTGGACAGAATATAAATGCTTACTGCCAAGGAAAAATGAATCCCAGCCCCCAAGCATAGCCAAGGACGGAGGCCAGGTGCCACTTAGGAAAAATGAAGTTGATGAAAATCTAGTGTATAATACGCCCTCATAAGAAACGATGGAATTCGTCCTGCAAAAGCAGATAAACCAAGAAGAGTGAAAGAGAAAAGGCAGATATTTGGGGGAAAAGAAGGGGAAAAAACTAGGTTTTGTCTTAGCCACTGAAAGCTGGTACCTAGGCAGAGCTATCGGTACACACCAAGTTTCTCTGCTCATAATTGCAGATGGATAGACAAGAATCGCCACCTAACCAAGGGACTATTCAAGATGACAAACAGGTCAAAACAAACAGGACAAGAGCAGGAAGCTGACTTAGACATAGAAGAAACATAGAAAGAAATAAGCTTCGGGAAAATTATATATATATTTGACTCCCTTTAGGAAATCGAGATGATACTATAAAATAAAACTGGGAGGTTAAATCATTTAATGCTACACATTGTATATTATATATAAAGCCTTATGTGTTATGTAGAATGTGCACATATGCACGGCTTATGAGGGAGCACCACTAGGGATCTACTAGTACCTCACGTATGCTAAGCAAGTATTTCTAGTAATGAGCTACATCCCAAGCCCAAATGTCATAAAGCCGTGGGTTGTGTTGTATTGCCATCTAGATATCTTAAGCACTCTTTAATCTTTTAGGGGGGGAAAAGCCACCAAAACAAAAGTCGACGGGTGATTAGTGAAATCTATTAATTTTCCAATATTTCAACATTAAAGCTTTTGATAAGTGTGAAGAACAAGGGCTGAGTTCAGAGGCCCTGTGAATAACCAGAAAAATGAAGGTTTCTTGAGATGAAAATGAAAGCAGGACCAGTCAGCAGAAGCATTTTAGGTCCGGGAAAGCAGAACAAGAAGATAAAGGATTTGAAAATGGCAAAGAAAGAAAACAAAGCAATCCTATGCATAATTAATAAACGGGAATTAATAAAATCCAACAGAGACTGTAAATTGGGCTCTTGCTCCTATTCATTTTTTAGAGAAGCTCCTTAGAAGGATTGTCCCTGCCAACTCTTCCCTACCCCTTCCTGCTCTTCTTAATCCGCTCCTCTAACTTCCTCCCCCGCCACACCGCTAAGGCTATTTTTGCCTTCAGTAGGTGGTGCACTGCCCTCGGCTTACTCTGTTCTCTGTGGGACTTGGCAAAGTGGGTCATCTCCTCCTCCCCTTGGAATTCTTTCCTTGCTTGACTGTGGTCCACACCATTCTGCCTTTTCCTTCTACTTCATTGGCCGTTCCTCTCAGCCTCTTGTGCTCCTCCTTACAGAACCTGGCTCTCTGTCCAAGAATGCTTTTGAAAGCAGCTCTTAGATCTCTTTAGACTACACATAGACAGACATGTAGATGTACACACACACACACACACACACACACACACAAACTGTCTTGTCCAGTCCTACAGATACATGAACCACCAATATCTATTGGCTTCCACATCTCTAAGACCAGACCTCATGCCTCTCCTGAAAATACAGATCTACATGTTAACACCCTAGCTTCTCTCCCTCCACTCAAAAGTAAAATCTGTTTCTCCTGTACTTCTTCCTCATTCTCTATTTGGCAACTTTTTTTTTTCTCAGGATGGAGCCAAAACCTTGGCGGCAGCATTGTTTCCTCTTTATCTCACAGCCTCAGTACTGTCTGGTCTGCAAATCATGACCCCTCTTCTCTAGGCACGCATAAAGAAACCCAGTACACTCCGCAATCCCCGCTGCCACTACCATGATACAAACCACCATCTTTTTCCCCACTTTCTACTAGAGTCTCAAATAGCAGCCTGCCAGCTGGGCAGTGATAACACCTGCCTTTAATTTCAGCACTTGGGAGGCAGAGGCAGGCGGAGGGATCTCAGTGAGTTCGAGGGCAGCCTGGTCTGTAAAGCAAGTTCGGCACAGTCAGAACGGTTACACAGAGAAACCAAGTCTCGAAAACAACAAAACAAACAAACAAACAAAAAAGAACACAAGAAAAAAAGCACCCTGCCTCTGCCTCTGCCTGCCTGTAGCCTATTTTTAAAGCACCAGCTAAAGTGAGCCCAAAGAGACAGAGGTCAGATCGTGTTTCTCCTCTAATGAAAACCTTCTCATGTCCCCTTTCCTGTGTGTCATCCTGAGCATGCCCTGCATCCCAGTGGCTTTTACCCTCGTGCCCTGGATGATCCCGTAGCCCCTTTATCTCTAGTCACACTGATTCTTTTCACTATTCGTCAAGAGTTTCTGGGCTTTGAACCTGATAGTTCCTGCCTGGAAAGCATCCCCCAGGGAGCTTCAGTCTGTGGTCTCAGCCAAACCTCACTTTCTGAATGGAATATTTCCTGGCCACCATCTCTGAGAGGGCATGTGCCCACCTTCTTGAGCTTTGCCCGCTTGTCCTTAGAATTCATCTCTACCTAAAGCACTGTTTATTTTGCCTATTGAACTTTTACCCCCATACCCCACACACACTAGAATGGGCACACTCCGGAAGAGCAGGGCTGTGTGCTACTGTGTGGCTTGTCATGTCCGCAGAACCCCGAAGAAAATACAGAAATGTGAAAAGGTAGTTTACATGATAGATGAAATAATCCTGAAACTGAAAAGTAGAAAACTATACAAGAGAAAAAAAACTCGAGAAAATGTCTTAGAACCCTAGGTCCGTGGACACCTGACACCTTGTTGATGAACAAAGCTCGTGCCAAGACCATCCTCTTAAATGTTAGAGACTCCTTCTGAAGGTACTAAAAGTTTCTGGGATAGGGTAGCCAGCAATATACAAAGAATCAATACTTGCTTCGACGGCAAACTTCCTGTTAGCAATGTAACTGATTAGTAAAGAATAAATGCTATATAATATTATTTTATTATTGAAATAATAATAAAGAATACATGAGGAAGGGTATCTTTCCAATCAGAACTTCTGTATTCCGGACTGGGGATTTAGCTCAGCTGATAGGATGCTTGCCTGGCCTACAGAGGCCCCCCAATCTGAGCCTCAGAACTACACACACGTGTTGTAAACTGGCAATCCCAGCACTCGGGAGGTAGAACAGGACGATGAATTCAGTGCTGTCCCTGGCCATGTATGGAGTTTGAAGAAAGCTTGAGCTACATAAGACCTTGTCTCAAAACAGAAATAAAACCCACATCAAAATAAATAATTTAAATACCAAAGCTTAATAAAGGCTTTCTAGAGTATTTAAGGTTTGTTGCTTCTGTTAGTGTTTAGATAGAAGCTGAGGTTTTAGACCAGTATGAGAGTACTTGTCCAGCATGAAGTACTCAGCTGGATCTTGAGTAGCGCAAAAACTCAATATGTTTCAAAGTTGTGAATTTTAATTTCAGCTCCAAGGAATCTAACACTCTCTTCTAGCCTCTATGGGTCCTATACACATGTGCACACACACACACACACACACACACACACACATCACACTCACGCATGCACACACACCATATAAACAATTTAAAAGGTAAGATGTTAATTAGTTCCCAGACACCTTTTTTTTTTTTTTTCAGGAAGCTTCTAGAAAATATACTTGACGAACACAAGGCAATCAACCAAGAAAAAAGAAAAGAACTGGATTCCAAAAGCAGACAGCCTAAACAGGAAACACAAAGAATTAAGAGACTAGTGGGGACACACATTCTAAGAGAAAAACCTGTTCAAGCTAGAACAAGACAGGGCTAGCGCAACAGTCTAAACAGAAAGTGAGAACCAGCAAAATCCCTGAGAACTTTCCTCCACACTCTGGAAGAGATGAGCCGCACAGAAGGGTTAAAAGAAACAGCAACAAAAGAGACAGAAAGCAGCACAACCACGTTGTGAGTTCAGAGCATGATATCCTCTCCTTGGACTCATAGATGAAGTAGCTCTCATTTCTGACTTGGAAATCTGGCCCATCTGGTAGCTATTGAGAACGAAGAACCTCCTGCTCTGAGGAGTTGACCTTCATCTAATCCAGTTCTGGTAATGAGGACCAAAGATTAGACACCCTAATCTTTTTGGTTCAGCTCTACAACAGGAAGTTAAGTAGAAGGACGCAGCAACCCCAGAGCAAATGACTCAACAACCCTTGGGAGTGGCAACCCATTCTAGGTTGCAAATAGTGACAGAGGAAACACAGAAGCTGGTGCCAAGTTTAAAAAGTAAACCAATACAGAACAAGAGTCTGGGGGCCTAAATTCTAACTTTTTATCAGGGTAGAGTTAAATAATGTCTAAATTTTAAAAATCAGGAAAATGATAGAATATGGATATCTACATAAATGATGATTAGCACATGAAGGACAAATGAGATGGAAAGACAGATGATTAGATTAGATAGATAGATAGATAGATAGATAGATAGATGATAGATAGATAGATAGATGATAGATAGATAGATGATAGATAGATAGATAGATAGATAGATAGATAGATAGATAGACAGACAAATAATCATAAATACCTAAGGGGTATTTATTATCATATAATTAAATGAATATTTAATTCGTTTTCACTAAGGAATATCATATTTGCCAAGAAGGAAAAGAACATAGCACAAGTATTCTTGTAGCCCGTGTTGTATGATTAACATGTTATAATGTTTCAGTGAAGTTAAGTCTAGTGTTGAATGCCATGGCTTCTTGGCAGAGATGGTAGTGTAAGCATGGATGCCAGAGCTAAGTCAGTAAAAGTAGATTAAAAGTGGATTAGTATGGATTATTGACCATACTAATGATGAATTTCTATTTCGGAAAGAATCTTCTAGCTATACAGTAGAGAAGGGATGAAATGGAGAAAGACCTGGTATGGGGACAGAGAATTCCTGTTACGGAATACTCAAGTGAAAAAGACAGAGGATGAAGAGTGAGTTCAGTGGTTAAGAGCAATGACTGCTCTTCCAGAGGACCAGAGTTCAATTCCCAGCACCCACATGGCGGTTCACAATCGTCTATAACCCCAGTTCTAGCAGATCCAATACCTGCTTCTAGCCTCCATAGGCACTGCACACACAGGGTACATAGACCTTACACATAAAATCAAACTTAAAAAGCTAAACATAAATGAAGGTTATGAACAAAGTGTTGTAGAAACAGGAAGAAGAAAATGAACCCATCAATTGATAGGACCCACGGACCCGTTGATACCAAATTCCACTATGAGCCATCAGAGAAGTTAAGGTGGAAAGGAATTAGAAGATGCCAGTCGTCCTTCAGGGAAACTGGCATGTCATTTAATTTTACCAGTATTTCACTTTGGGGAACATTCTGTGTTGTCTCTCTATGTGATCTAATATGAAACATCCAAAAAGATGCTCTGTGTTCTAAAAAAAATAAAATTCTCTCATACGCCCTTCTATCTTCGGTCACTATCACATCTTGAATATTTTAAGGGGACATTTATAATGATTACAATGCTGCCTTTTCTAAATTGCTAAGTGGGAGTAGGTTCCTGTGAGTGACCTCCTGACGGAAGAAGTATTCTTAAATGCTAACACCCCCTGAAGCAGCATTTCTTTATTAAAAAAAAAAAAAAAGCCTTGCTGCTACCCATATTGAGAGTTCAGTCTGGCCTACCCATCTCATGTTGACGTCAGCACTTCCCTCTCCTGTAGCCAACAGTTAGCTGCTTCTTTTCTTCCATTGTGTACCCTGCCAACCAGTTTCCCTTCCAGCATTCTGCTTCAATCCTCTTATTCATGACTCACAAAATCTCCTGGAGGTTTTTCCTTCTACGTAAAATAAATATGCATGTCCTGTATAGCGTATGGCTGATGTCAACATTACTGTTAAACATTCCAAGGAACTGGAGAGGAAAACATCGTGATGGTCCTTCTGCTACAGAGAAAAAAGTCCAAGGGGAAGCTGCAATTTCAGAATCAAATCTGAATACTTTTTTTTAATGATTTATTTAACTTTATGTACATTGGTGTGAAGGTGTCAGATCTCGTGGAACTGCATTTTCAGACAGTTGTGAGCTGCCATGTGGGTGCTGGGAATTGAACCTGGGTCCTCTGGAAGAGCAGTAAGTGCTCTTAACCGCTGAGCCATCTCTCTAGCCCCAAATCTGAATACTTTTGTGACATTATTATTCATTATATGTGCACTTGTATTTTGTCCGCAGGCATGTTTGTGTCCCATGTGCATGTCCAGAAAATGGCACTGGATCCTTGGCTGCTACAGTGGCATATCAGACAGTTATGAATTGCCATAAGCTGCTGGGAATCGAACCTGGGTCCTCTGGAAAAGCCACCAGGGCTCCTAAGTGCTGAGTCATCTCTTCTGCCCCAAACTGAATACTTTTCCTTTTCCCCTTTCTATCCATTTTCAAACATTGCATAGTCTTCCTGCAAATCTCAGTTAAGTATCTTTAAGTGGAGATATCTGCTCGGATCCATATATGTGTGTACATATAGTTCATAATACACTTTGTATTTTTTATATTTGCTTGTTTGCTTGGAGGGGAACTCAAATCCTTAAAGTCATTCACAGCAGGAAATACTTCAGGGGAGGAGATGGGATGAATCTCTCCGTACTCAGCTCCTTCTCTCACTTTTGGATGGCTTGTCTACTTATAGGTCCTCCATTTGTCCTCTCAGACCAGAGGCTCAAGTCTCTTCCTCCATGTGCTCTTTTTGAGATACATCGCCAAGTGTTCCTGTAAATTTTTAGCACTTGTGACATATACTAAATCCAATAATTAATAATAGCGCACCTCGAATCATTGCTTATGTTTGCTGCATGCCTGGTTAGTAGGTAACCCTAGACGTCAGAGACTGTAAGAATCCTACTTCTCGGGCATCCTCATACTCTCTGTGTCATATTTATTAGATATTCTCATCACGTGGATATTTAATAAGTATTTGTCGACTTGAAACAATCATTTTACTTTTCATAAACCTGTGTTATTCAAGTACTTATTAAAAACTATACTACACGAGGGCCTATCATGGAAGTGGGTGGGTAGAACTGTTCACCACACGAGGTGGAGAAAGGAACTATTTGAAAGGGGCATACATTCATGAAGAAGTAATTTCAGAGGAGGTGAGAAAGTGTCCATCCTTCGGAAGATGTTTAAGTCATATAACGGGATGGGAAGAACTGTTCTGTGGGTAAAATTGTTTGCTGCTGAGCCTGAGCCAGCCATGAGCTCAACTCTGAAAGGGCAAGGGATTTGCTCAAGCTGTTTCTCTGTCTCTCTGTCTCTCTGTCTCTCTGTCTGTCTCTGTCTCTGTCTCTCTCTCACACACACACACACACACACACAAATACAAACACACACAAATAATTGAGACACACTAACGGTAAGATTAGTGACCTGGTCTCTGAGGACAGAAAGGAAATTCAAAGTAAGGCTATGTGGAATATAAAGAAACTGATTGGCTGGGTGTGGTGGTGCATACCTTTAATACCAGCGCTCAGGAGGCAGAGGCAAGGGGATCTCTGTGAGTTCCAAGTCATTCTGGTCTACAGAGCAAGTTCTAGGATAGCTAGGGCTGTTACACAGAGAAACTCTGTCTTGAAAACAAACAAACAAACAAAGAATAACTGTCATATACCCCCTCCATCAAACTAGCCCAAAGATGAGACACCCAGTTAGATCAGCTTAGATCTTATTAATTCTGATCGATCCATAATGTGTGTTATTGGTACGAATGTTTCCAAAGAGGTAATTTAAATTATATTAAAGATTAGATAAAGTCTTAGAAATTTCACTGAAATATTGTTTTCCTTGACTCAGAACTGGGAACAGATAATTAGACCAATTACACTGGAAATAAGTCTTTCATGTTCTTTAATATGAATAGGTTTTGAATTTATTACCCCTTATTAAATTGCTTTACAATTTAATGTTGTCTAAGTAGACAGTTATTGGTAGATTTCCTCTGCATGAAATATCATTATCTTTCTTTTTAAAATATTACTTTTTTAAAAAAAAATGTTCAGTATAATGAGCTTTAAAGAGGCCAGGATGCAGATTCCTGGACGAGGGTTTGCCTAGTGTATGCTGGGAGTGGATTCCCACCATGACAAGGGAAAGATTCAAACAGGCCATACCTAGTCAAATGTAAGCATCATGGGGACAACTAGCATTTGATTTGCTTCATTGCCATTTCTTGATGATCAGACTAGCCTGGTATATAATAAGTGCATAGTAAAGGATGAATAAGTGCCTCAGTAAACATGGAAGGCTAACTATGATTAAGATGAGCATAGACAAATTACCTATAGTGTGACATGTGTCAAAGTATAGATGAATTACAAGGAGACATTAGGGAACAAAGGGGAGCGGGTTACTGGGGCTAGAGGCAAACACACAACGGTTCCAAAGGGGCATTACATCTTTCCCATTGTTGATGACAACTCAAATGTCACCCACTCCCTTGACCCCAAAAGTAAATCATCTCCATTTGATTTCCACGTCCGTTAGCCCATTCCCAGGCCACATCTAGACAGATATTTCTATGACTCAGCCAGGCAGGATTTATCATTTCTCTGTGTTCTTGAGGTTTATTGTTCGTAGAAACAATGGACTATTTGACACAGTGATCATTTCTTATCTGAGTTCTCATTACTCATTCCTTTGCCCAAATGAATCACAAATATTTCACATAAGGTTCATAAAACATGGTCTAAAGTGTTTTAAATGCTTTATTAAATATTCACAAAATGCCTGGGAAGATGCTCCAACCACACAAAATTGAAGGTAAGAGGATGTGTCTTAGCACATCTCCAGGTTTTCTTTATTTAAACTAACTACAATTGTTTTCTCTGTGGTTGACAGGAAATGCTTTTTAAGTGTGTATGTATCTATATATAGATATAAATATAAGTGTATGTATATATATAAATATATAAAACTATAAAGTAGACAAACCAAAGATGTCTATAACAGCCATTTATCTGAAAAAAAAAGAAATGTAAATACACATCCAACTAAACTTGACAGTGTGTGGGCTGCTATTACATCCAACTATTTTTTGTTAACATTGTTCTTTTTGGGGGTGCTGTTATAGCTCCCACATGGGTCAGACTTGGTGTCACTGTACAGAGCACCTGAGAAGAGCAGCCGAAAGAAAATAAATCTTTGACTCGTGGCCTCATATGCTTTAGTCTGTGTTTGGTTGGCTCTGTTTGCTGGGGTGACGCTGGAATAGCACAGGGGACTGAATGTCTGCTCACCTCACGTCGGTCAGGATGAACAGAGAAAATAGGGAAAGAAAGGGTCTGGAGACAAGGCAGAACCCCAATGACACAATGAGAACCACCCCTCAGCTCCCGCCACTTACAACAATGACTTCAGCAATCATTTCAAACGCTAGTTAGGTCAAGGTCCTCATGATGTGTTAACTTCCCAAAAAGCCATCAGCTGGCAGCCAAGGTCCTTAAGCACTTAAGGACATTTCAGATTCAAAACCTAACATTACTTTTATTAAAATCAAAGTAATATGTTAGTATTCCAACATATTATTTAGTAAGCACCTAGGCATGCAATGGAATGCCATGTTAAAACAGAAGGCATTGAACATTCTCAAGGATGTTGGAGGGGGTGGAGGAGATGGGAAGGAGGGAATGGATTTAATAAGGACTGAAATTTAAAAACAAGTCCAAACAGAAATAAAATACTGAAATTGCAACTAAATGTGGATGATAGCCATGGCTACTGAGTACTATGTAAATAGCTGGGGCCGTGCATCCAGGCAGAGAGGAAATTCAGTGCTGTCTCTGCCCTGATGTTGTCTGTGTATAAAAGGAGGAGGATCGTACCTACTGCACAGGGCTCTGGAAAGAGTCTTGCAGGGTTCACAGGAGACAGCATATGCTCAGCAAATGTTAGCTTCTTCCTCCTCTTTTACCATCAGCACAACGAATCTATGTTTACACGAAGTGTGTGTGTGTGTGTGTGTGTGTGTGTGTGTGTGTGTGTGTGTGTGTGTGTGTGCTGGTGACTGGTGAGCCAGTCCACAACAGACAGTAGATTTAAGGGCAGACAACAGGCTATCCTTTGAAGATACGAGTAAAGCAGCTTCCACTCACAGTGAGGTTGAAACTGAACAGTTTCTGAACACCACAAGCAAGTCTTTACCAGTGATAATCAAGTGTCACTTTGTTTCCTTAGAAGGGGAGAGAGACAGGAGTGCAAGGGTGTAATGCGTAAAGGAGAATTTCTATGGATACATAAAGGCAATTGAAAGCAAACACTTTAAAAAAAATAAAACCAAGGCTCTTAGGGAAATATAATAGGAAGATTTAAGGTTATATATAACCATAAAGATGACAAAAGAAATCGCTGATAGTTCCATGAAGACAGAGCTGTCGCTGCTGATCTAAGAATGTATACAGAAGGAAAATCTTGCAAGCGGGTTAGTTTTATCATAATTCTCTCCGATAGTCCTTTAGGATTGATGTTTATGCCAATCAGATCTCATGGCTTTTTCACCTCCCACCGCCTTGTTACCTGCGGATCAATACGCCATCTCCACACAGGATCTCCTGCAGGAGGCTGAGACAGATAACATTGCTTTGATGGTGAGTTTATGACAGCAGTGTGACATTTGCTTTAGCCTGTACCTAAAACACAAAGTTTGTGAGACAGACTAAGTGTCAACATTGCATCACTGATGTGTAAATCAGAATGGTGAGGAAAACAGGATATGAGATCCGAAATAACCCAGGCGGAGCCACTACAGCAGCACCCATGTAAAATATGCTGCCGGCTGCGGCTTTCCCGGTCATGAGCTTGACCCCCACTCCTTGCTCATGTTATCCCTCCTCCCTCTCTTCAGCTGGACTCTAGGGGCTCGGCCCGGTGCTTGGCTGTGGATCTCTGCATCTGCTTCCAGCAGTTACTGGATGAAGGTTCTATGATGACAATTAGGGTAGTCACCAATCTGATTACAAGGGAAGGACAGTTCATGTACTCTCTCCACTACTGCTAGGAGTCTTAGCTGGGGTCATCCTTGCTGCTTACCCTCTCTGAGGACTGAATGGAGGGATAGGGGGAGTTGGGGGGGAGCAGGGAGAGGGGAAGGAGGAGGAACTGTGGTTGGTATGTAAAATGAATAAAAAATAAAAATAAATATCCCCCTGGAAGCTGTGGACAGACGCGAGGCTGGTAGATCCTTTACAAACTTCGCTTGGTTCTGGGTAGGTCAAATGGAGAAATGCTTTGGGGTAGGCCACTGAGAAGACAAAGGGACATGAAAATTATTTGTGCCCTCTGCCTCCAAATGGACTCCAGGTGTCTTTGCCACACGGAATAACAGATTGCTACGCGATCTTCAACAGGACATGGTATTTTATCAAGACATGGCTGGTAGGCTTCAAGCCGAAGGATGACATAATCCATGGGAAGAAGGCAGGGAGCTTAGAGAGTGAGGAGGTGCTCAGATTCAGGCATGAAAAGGAAAATTATAGCAAGGAGTAAAGTTTATAAGAGACTAATTTGGCTATTTGTGGGTGACTTGAGGAAGCAGTACAAAACAAAAAAAAATGTAGATTTTGCCGAAGAAATTGTATTTAGTGAACGACAGAAAATAAATTGTTTTTACAAGTGTTACCATCAACATGCACTTCTTGTCTCTGAGGAACTCATTCCAGTTAGAGCTCAGGACCAGTTACTGGTTGGAAATAAGGGAAGAAATGACATCACAAATAGTCACTAGCAAATTTTTCAAGAATATATGAGAGGAGGAATTTGTCTTTCTCAGGGATGAGCCCCCTTATTGGTTAGGCAATACAAAACAGTCTGCGTTGAAACCCCATGCGTACAAACAATAAAAACTGACTCAGAAGCTTATATTTATATACTTGTGAATACATATGTACGTATATATATGTAGTAATAATAATCAAAGAAAAGGGGATGTCAGTTTGCAGGTGGGGCATGGGAGGGGTTGTCAGGAAGCCTGGGAGGCATTGGGGGGGGGGGATACCCGAGAGGGGCTGGAAGGAGGGAAGGGAAAAAGTGATATAGTTTTATTTTAATTAAAAATGTATTAACTCTTCATAAAAGTCAGAATATGGATCATGTATGCTAATTGTCACATGTGTGCATGTGACTGACAGACATCATATTAAAAGGGATAGTTGATAGCCGCAGGGTTAGTCATCTATAGTCATTCATGCCAACAGCTGTCCATGTTCTGCTTGTTTCTTCTTCTTGCTTTATCTGTGACTTCAAACGGTGGTTCCTATTTGTATCATCTCAGGAATGGAAGCCTGTCCACCAATGCCCTAGACCAGAACAAAGGGTCAAACCTGAAATGTTTTCTTTCCACTTAATATCCTTTAGGACTTTCTCCCTTCCACGAAAGCCACAAGAGGACCAAAGCCCTGTTCCCTCCTTGTTTCTCACACTAATCGTCCACAAGCAACCATCCAGTCAGTAGCTACGTCTTTTTAATTGACTCGCTTATTTTTTCAAGTGTT
This sequence comes from Arvicola amphibius, assembly GCF_903992535.2. Lineage (NCBI taxonomy): Eukaryota > Metazoa > Chordata > Mammalia > Rodentia > Cricetidae > Arvicola > Arvicola amphibius. Next base: position 14,581,235 of record NC_052063.2, on the reverse strand, counting down.
GTTTGAAATCGTTGTGAGGCTTTGATATCCGTTGTATTGGACTTCCCTTTCACAGCGCGGACCAATGACTGAAGATTATAATTAGCATCTGACTTGATCAATGATCATTATTGCATTTTATATTCAAATACACGCAGTAATAAGTGTGTTTTTACATAACTGGATGTTTGTTTTACTAATGCTTCATATCATTCCGAAACTATCCGAGTTATTATATGAATATTTTTAACCTTTGTTCCAGAAAGAGGTGGATTATGCTCTTGTTGCATTTTACCCCTTGAAAAATTGAAACATAGACTCTATTCACTGAAAACTTAAAGAAATACATGAAATATGCATTGTATTTTGTCTACATAGAGTACATATTTGCATATACATGACTAATACATGTTTAAATATGTGTATATAAAGATACATAGCCATACATGTGTATATATTTGCACACATATATATGTATATAACTATATACCCTGTTTAGCATCCTAGAAAAATATAAAGAACCCAGTTTTGGAGATGAATAGGCTTAATGTTGAATTCCTTCTCTCTGACTTGCTGACTGAGTCTCCAGCTCTTTTTTTTTTTTTTTTTTTTTTTTTTTTTTTTTTTGGTTTTTTGAGACAGGGCTTCTCTGTGGCTTTGGAGCCTGTCCTGGAACTAGCTCTTGTAGACCAGGCTGGTCTCGAACTCACAGAGATCCGCCTGCCTCTGCCTCCCGAGTGCTGGGATTAAAGGCGTGCGCCGCCACCGCCCGGCAAGCCTCCAGCTCTTAAGTGATAAAATAGCTACTCTGTGTAATAGCTGCTTCTTAACTTTCCCACAAAAAATTAAAAAGTAATAGCATATAAATATCCTAGAAACAGTAAGTCCAGGAGAGAGTTCAACTCTCAGGAAGGAGAGATGGTTCTATCAATAAAGTATAAAGACCTGAGTGTTATCCCAAGAACCCCCCTCCCAGAACCCCCCCCCCCCCCCAGAACCCACATAAAAAGCCAGACAGGACAGTGTGTACCATTAATCCCAGTGCTGGGAATACAGAGGAAGACAGAGGCAAAGGTATACCTGGAGTGACTGGCCAGCCTGGCCCAATGAATCAGCCAACTCCAGGTTTAGTGAAAGACTTTATCTCAAGAAACGAAGGTGGAATGTGTGTTGGACACGGGACTTGGAAGATTAGAGCTGATTCTGACGTCAAAGCCTCCTCTCTGAGACTAGCTTTCATAGGACCACAGAGTGATATGAAATCTTCCTAAAACTGACCAGCGCCTGTCACTGAGGAACTGCTGAGAGCTCTGTGCTTTCTTTGCTCTGACTTCTAAAGAAAATGGAAAACGCTTTTTTTTTCAGGCAGTCTAGGATCGTTCAGGAGATGTCACAGGGAGAAGTTTTAATGTTTCTGTGGTCTTTCCGAACATCCTTCCTGCCTCATCTTCCAAGTGGCAGGCATGGCCCTGGCAGTTCTGTTTTGGAGTGGCAATTTCTGTGTGAGATAATCATCTGTTGTGTGGTTCTGTAAGAATACAATCAAAATAATTTTAAATATAGATGAGATATTAGAACTAAGGAAAACCTTTTTCCAATTCATCCTTTTCAATTTGCCTTTAGAAAAATCCTTTTTGATTTCTCCCTCAAATTTTATCAGTTTTCACCAGTGTGAAGTTTCCTTTTAACAAATGGGACTTTCTGTCCCTTTCCTATTTCTTCATTCTTGGTTCATCCAGTTTTTCTTTTAGAGGCATTGCTTTTAAAGAAAGCAGGCAGATGATGCCGGAGAACGGTCACGTGTTTCCCAAACTGAGGTCTCCGTTTCATCCTCGGCTGTGGAAGAGTGAACTATAACCTGATAAATTCAAAACATCTGAATGCTGCTGCATTGAGATTGGCCAGATCGCAATCAACTGGAACTTCCTTCTCCCTAATTTTAATTCCATTTGAGAATTGCCCGTGATAATTTGACCCAGGTCTCTTCACAAGGTAACATTATCTCAGAGTTTACAATTTCGTTAACCCCACGTGATTAGCAGAAGGAGCACGCCAAACCCCCACTGATTGCTCTGGGCTGCGATGGTTTCCTTTGCATGGCTTCAGCGTGCCTTGCTTGTATTAGACATGGACGTTCCAGTGTGGCCAGCGCAAGCAGATGCAATGCCTTCACACAGAAAGCACCGTGAAGGGGGTCTCATCTGACTCCCACTGCACAACAGAGCGGTAGTGCTGATTAAAAATGAAAAATTAAAAATCAAAATCACCAGGTCACTGAGAAGCACGACTTTGAATACATTCAAGTAAAATGATGAAGCAAGAACCATATTAAAACTCAGAGGAAGCTGACTTATCTGATTGAAGGAATGCTTTCATAGCCTAGTCTCATCACCAGACATGGAAAAATATTAAAATTAAATCTGATAATTACTTTTCAAACCTAATCTAGTGCACACAATAATAAAGTGGGGAGTTTTAGACAATCACTTCTCTAGTCAGAAGAAGCTAATGAAATCTCAAACTTAGAACAGTTTTTTTTAAAGAAACAAATCATAAAGTCAAATCATAATGTGGTTTTGATTGGGGGAGCCAATATAGGGCTAGCAAGAAACCTGACACTAGAGAAACTCCTAGGAATCCACAAGAATGACCCCAGCTAAGACCCTAAGCAATAGAGGAGAGGGTATCTGAACTGACCTTGCCCTGTAGTCAGACTGATGAATATCTTAAATATCACCATAGAACCTTTATCCAGCAACTGATGAAAACAGAGGCAGAGACTCACATCGGAGCACTGGACTAAACTCCCAAAGCCCAGTAGAAGAGGAATAAAAATATGAGCAAAGAGGTCAAGACCATGATAGGGACACCCACTGAAACAGTTTGTCTAAGCTAATGGGAGCTCACCAACTCCAGCCAGACTGGGAAGAAACCAGCATAGGACCAAACTAGACCCTCTGAATGTGTTGACAGTTGTATGACTGGGGCAGACTGTGGGGCCACTAGCAGGGGCACCAGGATTTATCCCTACTGCGTGTACTGGATTATTGGGAACCCATTTTCTTTGGATTGATACCTTGCTCAGCCTAGATACGTAGGGTGGACCTTGGTCCTTCCCCAAAGCAATGTGCCTTACCCTCTCTGAGGAAGTGGTGAAGGTGGGGTAGGGGAGAGGTGGAGGTAATAGGAGGAGGGGAGGGAGTGGGAACTTGGATTGGTGTGTGTAATGAAAAAAGATAGTTTGTTTTCTTTTTTAAAAAAATAAAAAACCGCCGGGCGGTGGTGGCACACGCCTTTAATCCCAGCACTCGGGAGGCAGAGGCAGACGGATCTCTGTGAGTTCGAGGCCAGCCTGGTCTACAAGAGCTAGTTCCAGGACAGGCTCCAAAGCCACAGAGAAACTCTGTCTCAAAAAACCAAAATAAAAATAAAAAATAAAAAACCATCATAATGGGACTAAAATTAGGGCAGAACTAAAGTAACATTTTAGTAAAGTCATCACATATTTATAATATGTCTAAAAGTTATGTTAACATAATTTTGTTTTGGTCATTGGTGAGGAGAAGAAATATTTAGGATATAAAATCCAGTCACTGGAGAGATGTTTAAAACTTACTTCTACCTCAGTTTTTTTGTTTGTTTGTTTGTTTGTTTTTCTTTTTTTAACTTTGAAAATAACTTTCTAATTCTCCCTTGAACATTTTTTGAAAACGGTAATGGGAAATAAAATAAATTTCTTAAATTTTGGAACCAAGTGTTTAGAGGCCCCATAGACTTGGGAGGATAGGGTATCATGAAAATGAAGCCATCCCCTTGTAGCAATTAGGAATATCTACACTACAATTCCTCTAACACAAACACCATCTCTCCAGGACAGTGGGCTATGTGTAGTTTCCTATCTCATGAAAAATAAAAAGTAAGAAGACAAGGTAATGATGGCTCATACCTTGTATTTAAATATATTTGTTGAACAGATGGATAACTATATACCTAGTAACATAAGAGATGATGTTAATTCCCTAACTATGTCTTCCATATCCAGGAAAGGTGAATGCATGAACCGGAAGAAATGCTAATGATAGCTTCACTAGCCATAACTACTTCAAAAAAAAAAAAAAAAAAGCATATGAAGCCAGGTGGTGATAATCCCAGCAGAGGCAGGCAGATCTCTGAGATTGAGGCCAGCCTGGTTTACAGAGCGAGTTCCAGGACAGCCAGGGTTATGCAAAGAAATCCTGTCTCAAAAAACAAAAACAAGAAAAGCAAATGAAAACTTCATGTTGTACCTTAAATATATTCAGTTTACAGTCTTGGGTGATTGCTTGGGAGGGTGGTGGTCAAAGGACTGTATAGCAAGTATGAATTTGAGTCCAGATCCCCAGCCCCCTCGAGAAGTTAGCTACGGTATGTCATGGCTGTCATTCTATAATGTTCATCCATGGAGGTAGACACAGAAGAATTTGGAGAAGCTGGTGTGCCGACTAGCCAGCCTTATGTAGTGGCTGATAAGAGACCCATCTCAAACAAGGCAAAAGGTGAGTGAGACATGACAAAATTGTTTTCTGGCTTCTACACACTTGTACCTTAGTACACACATCTGGGCACACACACACACCCAAAGATAAATATACATGTATATATGTGTGACTTTAAAAGTAATTAAATAAATATTTGTTGAGGACTTTAACGCACTGGACTCAATACTACACCCTATGGAAGAGGACAGCCCTGTGCACAAATAAAATCCTTGTCTTTGGGGGTTCGTTATCTACTCGGGTAATACAAACAACAGACTCTATGGAAAACATAGACAGGATTAGCTGGTGATAAATGTTTGATACAAAAAATAAACAAAGAAGGGCACGTTAGAGGTGCAAGTATGGCCTGAGCTGTGTGTACATTCAGCCGGTAGAAGGGTGGGGTACACATACCAGATAGAATCAAGAGGAGATCAAATTTAAAGCCTGCTGGCCACTGTGAGATGCTCACTCTGGAGTGTGATGGAGGACCATCGGGAGGTTTTTGAGCAGAGATCACACTCACTCTCTATATAACAGGATCCTTTTAGCCACTGCATCATGGATAGAATGAAGGAGAGCCGGAGCCAAAGCAAGAAAGTCAGTTAGGAGGCCAGACCAGCCACCCCAAGGGAGAGATGGTGAAGTTTCTCATCTCTGTCGTTCACTATGTGACAGGCAATGTAATAACTGCTTTATACGGAACAGTTCCATGCGTGATCATCAAGTCTTCACAGCGCCAAGAGATAAATATTGTTTCATTTAATAGAGGAGGGAGCAGGCTTTTCCCATAGTACTCAGCAAGCAGATGAGAGATGGAAACTCACACAGAAGTCTACCGTTTCCTCGCTACAGTACCGCTCCACGTTTTCTTGCATATCTGCAAAATACTTTGTAATAGCATCCTTACGTCCAGAGGTTGCATCAATAACCACACCCGAGGTGAATTTGAAAAGGGAGAGAATTCTCCCACCCATCTTGGTTCTGTACTTTTCTAGGAATCTTGTCCATCAGTCCAACCAGGTAACTTATTACTTCCCAACTATTTCTTGAACTTTCCCCCCCTATGACCCCTCAAAGCATCAAGGCTGATGATAGATCACACATCACTCAGCCCCTGGGTATCGTCAAGTAACCACCAAGTCATATGGTTGGTTGGCTGCGCATGTTCCTGAGCGCACCTGGGGCACCCTTAGGGGAAACCCCAGAGAAGCGTATGCCAGACCTCCCAAGGAGCTGGCTATATTAAAAGACGCTGTACAAGTTGAAAACATCCTCAGTCTATGCACCAGGCTTCTTAATTATAAAGGAGAGTATTAATGCAAATTGGGATTTAATAAAAATCCTGCTTCTATATAGGGTTATTAAAAAGCTAAGATTTCTTGGCTTGAGGTACCACATTTAATATTTTTTTATTTGGATTGCAGTTAATTTTTCACCTTTCTTTATAACTTAGAAATGAATTCACCAGTGGAGGAATGGGAAAAAAATGGAGCCATGAATTATAAGATTAGAATTTCAGTCCCCTGATGAGACTCTGTTGCTGAAGATGTCATCCAACATACTTGGATGACAGGACGTGAAGAAGTCAAGTTGGTACTAGAGAAGAAGCTTCCTCCCTGCTGGCTGGCTTTCACACTACCTGAAGACACTGTGTAGGCTGCTGTTGGGGGGCGGGCGGGGGCATCAAAGCTTCACCCCGCTGTGAACCTGGGTAGCTAAAATAATCACCGGAGCAGCAAGACATGCCCACAAGTGAAATAGTGCATACATGTTAGAGAAGGAATCGACTACTTTCTAAGTGGATTTAAGGCTCACCTGACCAGAGGAAATGCAAGTCTGGTACTGAAAATCTGACCTGGAACCCATCGTTGTGGGATCTTAGGATCCAGGGATAAATATATTACTATTACTTTGCTAAATGGACAGAGTGGCAAATTGCCCTCAAAACTCCTCTCGCCACACCCATAAGTTCATGCAGCTCTCAGACCACGTCAGAGGAGCTTCTTTGTGTGGTTGGTGGTAGCACACATAGAAGCTCACAGTTGGTCAAAATGCAGAGAACAAGTCACAACGTGAAGGACTTAGCCACAAAAAGGACGTCTATATAATATCCCCATCACCGAAGCTCAGAGATGGCCACTGAAGAGGCAGCAGCAAGATCATAAAAGTCAGGGAAGACCAGAGTAAAGCAATGTCTTCTGGACTTGATGGGACTGCTACCATCATGAACTCACAGAGGGAGAAGTCGCCCGCACAAGATCTACCCAAGATCAAGTCAATCAAGAGGAGGAAGGGCCGTGGAGGCCCATGAAGGTGGACGGGCCTCACAAGGCCCCACCCCAAGCTGAGGTGTTATTGATAGATGAGGGCTTCTGGTAGGGAGTCATTTTTTTAAGGTTGTGGCCTCTGATAGGTTGCCCCATGTTGTAGTTAATGACCCCACATTTGTGAGTATATGAGAAGCACAAATTTGGAGTTAGGAGGGGGATGAGGGTAGATCTGGGAAGAGTTAGGGGAAAAAGGAATGGGGAGTAAATAAGATCAAAATACATTGTCTACATGAAATCCTCAAAGAGTAAATAAAAATTGTATCTTTTAAAAAGAATCTCAGTTCTACATTTACTGTTGTTTAGACATGGACTTTGGAATGTGGTTACTGGCCAAACCATATTGTTGCAGTGGACCAACCATTTCCTAGGCTTGGCACTTCATGTTCAATTCCAGGGAGTAGGACCACAGTGAAGAAAAATCACAAAAAGCTCAGATGTTTGAGAAGCTCTGCCTATTGTAACATTCCACTTGATGTCCCTGTGTGGACTATAACAGACTCTGGTTTAAAAGAAACACGTAAATAAACAAAAACCAGGCAGAGCTAGGCAGGGAAGAAGGCTCATTAGAAACTGAATGCAGCTGGGCTTGGCGCACGCCTTTAATCCCAGCACTTGGGAGGCAGAGGCAGGCAGATCTCTGTGAGTTTGAGCCTTGTTTGGTCTACAAGAGCTAGTTCCAGGACAGGCACCAAAGCTACACAGAGAAACCCTGTCTCGAAAAACCAAACAAACAAACAAGCAGAAAACCCAAGGACAGTCTTCAGCTGGTACCAAGGCCACTTCTTCAGAACAGGATGTGCTCCTTCCTTGAGGTGATAGGTTACACACTGAGGTTTTTTTTGTTTTGGTTTGATTTTTTTTTTCATCCCTATTCAAAACAACTCATTTGCTGCCAAACTCTACGTAAGGGAAAGAAGGGAGGCCTGCCCGCAAAGGCTCCTCAGAGACCGAGACCAGAGAATAGCCGGACACACACGCGGTCCGAAAAGTCTAAATTAAACAATGGCTTTACAAGAGCACCTTTCCGTGTGACCCTGAATCAGAGTGAAGGGAAGTTCACAAAAATCAAAGCTGTAAATGGACCTTTATTGGGAAAGCGCTCATTAACAAGGCAAAGCCAAGCTTTAAGAATTCGATCTATGAGGAAAAAAATCCTCTTGGCACTGGAACCGGGGCTTTGATTTCGACTGGTTCATAAAAGAAGTAATAATATCCCCTTGCAGCTCTGTGTGACTTTCCGGTTTATAAAGCAGTTTCCCATGTATTATCCTACTTCATCCTCACAGCGTGCTTGCTAGGTACTGAGTCCTAAGTCTTCCCACTGAGACACAGCGAACAGATAGGATTTGCTCAAGAACGGGGTCCCTGTCAACTCTCAACACAGTGCTTGAGATGCCCATCATCACCTAACTGCTCGCACCCACGCCAAAGAGCTCAGCTAACGCAAAACAACTACCTGACAAAGAACTCGTTCGTAAGCAAGCAGATTGGACTTCTCTAGCCTGGAAGTCCAGAAATTAGCCTTGTTAATTGCGATAATAAAACCAAGTTGGTGGGTTCGGGATTTGGAGTCAGGGTTGGATCCGTCCCGGCAAAAGCTTCACTGGGACAAAAGATAAGGAGCCGTAGAGCAGCCCCTAAGAACAGCGAAGACACGGAAGTGGGCGGATGAGCCTAGAAAAGCAGAGCCAGGAGTTGCTGATTGCACAGTTTCCGCTGGCCTTCCCGCTTCCAGATGTTTTAAAGATGCCCTGGTATCCTCTCAACGCGCCGTCTTCATCAGCCTCTGCGTGCTTCTCCATCCCTTTAAGACAGAAAGCCTTAAATAGAGCACACCCAGAAAAAGGCAGGGTATCATTATAGTAAAGAGGCGGGATGATAAGGGGGAAAAAATGTGGAAAAGTTGAAGAGCGAACTAAAAACAACACTGGATTGACAAAGATAAACAGTGAACATACAATCATAGCTGGGTGAGGCTGGCCAGAGCCCTTGACCTAAAGAAATGAACCAAATCCTGTTTGAAGAAGCAGAGAGATCCTGGCAGTGAGGAAGGTATTTATAAAACTATCTGCAAAAGGGCAATAAGAACTCTAACCACTGGGGTAAGTTCTGAAGCAGCCTCATCTTTCAAAGACGTGAAGAAATGGGCTGTTTCCTAATTGAATCTTCGAATTACTGAATTCCTTTACACTGCACTTTCTTCAATTCCATGAAAGCAGTTGTTTTGATAACTCTTGTTCATTCTAAGACCATAATCAAATGTGGCCTTCCTTCCTATCGGGTTAGCCTCTCTCATTGTCCACTGCTTCAAGTTATCACGTGTTAAAGTCCTGCTTATCAGACGCAACGTGGATTTCCTACTTCGTGTGTTAACTACAAAAGGAAGAATTATCTTACGATGACCACACAGCCGGTTTTAGTGATAATGGTTATCCGTTTTAACATTTAAATTTAAACATTTTGGCATAAGGAGACATAGGCAAGCCAGGCAAGGTGGCATATGTATTTAATCCCAGCGCTTGGGAGGCAGAAGTAGGAGGATCTCTGTGAGTTCGAGGCCAGCCTGGTCTACAAAGTGAGTTTCAGGACAATCAGGACTACATAGTGAAACTCTGTCTTAAAAAAAAAAATAAAACAGAAAGAAAGAAAGAAAGAAAGAAAGAAAGAAAGAAAGAAAGAAAGAAAGAAGGAAGGAAGGGAAAAGAAAAGAAAAGAAAATATACATATTATTTGTTTCAAACTCCAGCATTTTCTTTTGTCTTAAAAAAATGCATGCAGACATATATCTTATATTAGGAGTATGTGAAGATGGGCTAATACCCTATGACAGTCTCAGAGCTGTGACTGTGTGTGATACAAAAGCTGTGTGTCACCAGCACGAACAGAATTGTCAGATCAGTCAATAACACAGGCAAAATTCATAGCAGGTGAGGAAGGGGAAGGACAGAAAATGGCTAAGTAAGCTTTTCAGAAGAAAAATAAAGTCCTAGGAAATCACAACTACAAGTGCTAACTTCTTACTTGTGTTAGCTCCTCGTGGAGGGCGCTTCAAATGCGCAAAGTTAGATCGTGAAGTCATTCATAAGTTTCCTAAGTATTCATGGGTCATCAATCACATGCCAGGTTCTAGGTATAGGTTACTGAGTTGAGTTCTCCATGGTTGCTGTCTTAGTCAGTGTTTTACGGCTGTGAAAAGACACCATGACCACAGCAACTTATATTTTAAAATTATTTAATTATATATATATATATATATATATATATATATATATATATATATATTCATTACATTTCAGAGGTTTAGTCCATTATCATCGTGGCAGGAAGCATGATGGCACACAGGCAGACATGGTACTGGAGAGGTAGCTGAGGGTTCTACATTTGGATCTGAAGGCAACAGGAAGAGAGAGAGAGAGGCTGCAGAAGAGGGGAAGAAAGAAATATAGGAGCCAGAGTGGTCACGTACACCCAAGAAAACCGACAGAATCAACAAACTTGGGCTCATAAGGGCTCACAGAGATTCACACAACAATCAGGAAGCCTACATGGGACTGACCTAGGCACTCTGCATATACATTGTATAGCTTGGTCCTCTTGGGGAACGCCTAACAGTAGGAACATGGGTTGTCTCCGACTCTTCTGCTGACTTTTGGGACCCTGCTCCTCATGCTGGGTCTCCTGGCCCAGCCTTAATACATGGGAGGTGCTCAGTCTTACTGCAGCATGATATGGCATGGCATGTTTTGTTGATATCCATGGGAGACCTGCCCTTTCCTGAAGAGAAACAAAGGAGGAGTCGATGGGTGGGAGTGGAGGGGCTGGGAGGAGAGGAGTGAGGGGAAACTGTGGTGGGAATGTAAAGTAAATAAATATGTATTTTTTTAAGAAAGAAAGAAAATAGTGAATTCTGTCAAACTGCAAAAAGGTTTTGAGTTACGTCAAGGAAGAACCATTTATCCCACATAGTCTTAGGAGTTTGGGGACAAACGTAGTGACGACCTGAGTACCTTAGGAATGTGATAGGTTGTTCTTCACCAACTCAAAAGTCTGGGAATGCAGTCACTACTTTTGATGGCAATCATGCATACTCATATAAGAACTTGCACGTGTGCATACACACACGCACGCGCGCGCGCGCGCGCACACACACACACACTTTTTTAGTAGATATGTCACCTCACTGTTTTGAGCACCACACATCCAAGGGATCATACAATTGATGATCCACTGAGGAATTAAAGCCAATGCATTTTAGTTTCGGAGAAAGAAATCCTCTCCACAAGCTGCACGAGTGTGAAATTTTAACAGACGATAATAAATAACGTATCACATGTCTAGGGCCTGGCTTATGCCGCATTCTGTTGGGCGACAGCAGAACAGCCTGGCCTCCTGATTTAAATGAAAGTTTAAGACGTATGCAGCCTGCCTGTGGCACTGAGAGAGGGGCTTTAATTTATGCCCAAGTCACTGCTGTACAATGTGAACTCCGAGCAAGCTCTGCTCCTGTCGTTCTGTTACTGTCATGGGAAAGACATCTTGGTAGAGCAACTGGACACCGGAGGAAGAAAGGGCCATTTCTCCGTCACCATGGGTTCTTTTCTGATGCTAAGCCATTTGGATTTGAATCAGTGGTCTAAAGTGCCAGAGGATCCTGGAGAAATAGCTATGTATAATTGAAAACCAGCAGGGGAGCGTTCAATGGTTTCAAAGCCTAAAGGGGACTGGGAAGATAAAATAATGTGATGGGCTTTCTCAGCATAAGGATGAGAAGCCAAAGATGGCATAGCTTGTCTCTCAGCAACACATCCATCACCACCTGAGTCCAGGCACCCTGACACAAACTGGTCAGTACAAAAACTAGGTCCTCCAACCATGAACTTGCAAACACCAAACTGTGGATAAAGAATCATCGTTACTGTACTTGGGTTATTACAGACAAGTAGAGTGCCAGTCTAGTCTGAAGATCACCCTTTCAATATCACTGGTTTGAAATTCTTGGAGATTTTCTGTCTTTTGGTTTCCTGAAAGGATCAAGCAAGATGGCCAAAGGATGAACATTTGCTCACAATTTGCTAGTAGTGGTCGTCACTCTGTTACATTTAGTATAACTGATGTAGAAGTTAAAAGGCAGATTAACAAGGGACTAGCATTAAAACTAGACTATGGACCTGCATAGTGGCACATGCCTTTAATCTCACCAACCACTTGGGCAGCAGAGGCAAGTGGCTCTTTGTGAGTTCAAGACCAGCCTGGTCTACATAGGGAGACCCTGTCTTAAGGAGAAAAAAAAAAGTAAACAAACAGATAACGTACACTATTTAGAGTCACTGACGGGGCAGCAAAGTACACCTGCTAATGGCAGTAGCAGTATCTGTTTCTCAGGATACATATCTAGGTTCCAAGATGAGTCTTGCCCACAGGGACTATATCAGGAGTATTAGAACATGTGCCCCTGCCTACTGTTCTTGGGTTTTCTCTCACTGCCTTCAGTGAGAGATAAATTTACACACAATGAATAATAACCACCGATTTACTGTACTTAAAGGAATATTTGCAGAAATAATCTATTTTAAACATCCACCCCAGCCCATCCAAGCTTCTCTTCAGAATGGCTAGGATGAGAGAGACAGCGGTAAAAGACAGAAGTTCCATCTCTCCTGACAAAATGAGTCGCCTCTCCCAGGAACCTCGTGGCTATTTCCATGACATCTTACAGTGGAATTGAAAAAGAATATGCAGAGGCTTACCCATGCTTCATCTCTTCATACAGAATAGTTCAGGCCATTAAAGCTCTGAGGAAAAACCACCAAGTGGAAAGCCCTGATGGTGCCTCTGTTCTTTCTCCACGCTCTTAGCTCTCACTTGGGGAGCCGCAGACAACGGTCTTGCTACTTGTTGACATTTTGAGACAGCTAAAAATCCATCAACTCTTCCCCCTGCCTCATCCTTTCGGAGACCAAGTCTAAGAAAAATTACACAGAACCGAACACTCTAGAAACCATCCTAGCCATTTGTCCTTGGCATAGATTTCCAAGTACTCTGATGTATCACAGAAGCGTTCCCAAAATAAAGTTCACAGAAGAGTAACATCATGAAGCAGCGTTCAAAGGAATCTTGTAGACAAAGAACTTGGGGAAAAGGATGTATAGCCTTTTCCTGGATGCTTACAGTACATGTAACAACTTCAAAATATCCTCAGGAAGTAAACATACGCAAACTTTTACCCATCATTGCCGAAATTCTTTGCTAGGAAATAAAGCTCTTACACAATGCTTAATACCCTACATAACAAATACACTACAAAAGTGTCTGGACAAATGAACATCAAGATAAACAGAAAGTGGGGTTAAGACCTGTTTCCTTCTCGGTTCACCAGGCTGCCCTAGGGGAGTGTCTGCCTGACCCAGAGAGATGGACAAAGAGGGTCAACCTATCCATTATCTAACCAGGTCAGTTGTGCCCCGGATTTCATCTGAGAAGAGAACGTCTCCTGCACCGGAACTGTCTGTGGAGAAAAATAAGAGCAGTCCACAAACACTGTCTGATTGCAAAATAAGTTAAAAGGTAGAATTCTCTCTAACCTCAGCTGACTAACCAGAAATCATTTTAGTATCTACAAACGGTGCATAAATAGGAGACAGGAAGTCATGTTCACAACTGTAAAGGGGGTCATTGTCCGAAACTGACCCCATGTGCCAACATCTTAAACTTTTCAATTTCATCAAATATGCAATATAAGACATACAATAGCCAAAACACATTAATGGACCTGAAATAAGTCCCTTCTAAAATAAAAAAAAAAATCTCATCCAAAAAAAAAACAACCCTGATCTCAGAATAAATCGTACAACAATGTGGTCACATTCTTTGAGAAATAGACACTTGTCACATTATATAAACAATTCTAGGATATACAGAAAGACCTAATCCTCCTTGCTTAATTTACAAAACTAGTATAAGCCTGATATTAAACACAATACAACACACACACATGCACACACATACACACATGCACACACATACATGCACATGGCAGGGGAGGGCTGACATATTTAGCCAACAGAATAAAGGCAGCTTTATTCCCAGAGTACAAAGCCTATAATTCTCCAGTGTACACATATGAATTTATGCTTAAACTCTTTGATAAGAAACTGTTGGTGCCCCATTCTTTTACAGTACATGTAACTTTTCTCAACTTTTTTATAGCAACCTTTTTCTCCATAGAAACCATTTTGATTATTATATAATATATACTATTATATAATTCGACATGAAATGTTGAAGAAAACAACTACACAAGACTCTATTGTAAAGACAATCCAATCTCATCGTTGGCTTTCTTGTTGTCGGGACTTTGGAATTGATATGAACCATCCCACAAGCTTTCTTGGTTCTCCAGCTTGCAGATGGTGGACGATGGGATTTCTTGCCTCTATAATCATGTGAACTAAGGCTCTTAATAAATTCCTTCAGATGTCTACATCGTTAATGTCCTTGAATATACCTATATCTGTATTATATTGTTCCCATTGGTTCTGTCTCATTGAAGAACCCTAATCAGTACTCTATCATACTTGATTTCAGGTCCTGTAATGAGTATGTCTAACTTTTATCTTTCTGAGCTTCTCGTTCTAGTTCCACCTGCTTTTCTCTTTTCTTTGGGAAATAACTGTTCCTCACAACTACCACAGGCATCAGGACAGCCACCAATTACAATAACCTCTGTATATCTTAGACATGCTGGACCCTCTGTGTAAGCCAAAGATGGTGCTTCATGAAAAAGGACCATCCCTCTTAGATACAGAGGCTGAGGAAGATGCTAAGCTGAAAGCATAGAAGAGGTGACCTTGTGAAAAAGACCCCGATGAGCATGTGTTGGAAAGAATGAGGCTAGAAGAGAAGGAGGCTTGGCAGTACCTGGGGCCCTGTGTCCGGTGGCCCTGTAGACCCAGTGACATTTTCTGCTCTTCCTTCCTCTTGCCTACACAAGCTCAGCTTGCATCTCCGTCACTTGCATGAAAAATCATAACGAATTCATATCATATCATAATCCCCCATTGAGCCAGCCCATTTTTTTTTTTTTTTTTGGTTTTTCGAGACAGGGTTTCTCTGTAGCTTTGGAGCCTGTCCTGGAACTAGCTCTTGTAGACCAGGCTGGTCTCGAACTCACAGAGATCCGCCTGCCTCTGCCTCCCGAGTGCTGGGATTAAAGGCGTGCGCCACCACCGCCCGGCTCCCATTTTTTATTTAATGAACCAATCAGCCACAAAACCTTTAACTTGACAGCCTCTCCTGCCTGCAGAATATGCTAGGGCAACGGTGGCACAGAACTTATGGGAGTAACCAACCAATGTCTGATTGGACTTAAAGACAGCTCTACAGACAGAACCCATACCCAACAGTGCTTGGGTAACCAAGAACCAGAGACTAGATAACCCAGAGATCTAGGATAAAACCAAACACGCGCGCGCGCACACACACGCACACACACACCCCACAAATGATTCCTAATGATATCCTGCTACATTCCTATATCGGTGCCTTATCCAGTCACCATCAGCGAAGCTTCCTTCTGCAGCATATGGGAACAGCTGCAGAGACCCACAGCCAGACATTAATATGAAAAGAGTCTAAATTAGAGATTGCCATCAAATCCCGCCCCCACTTAGAGCTCATGGAACCCCACAGAAGAGGGGAGATGGTAAGAATGAGAGAGGATGGAGTCCACAAGGAAAATAAGGCTCTCTGAGTCAACTAAGCAGGGTGCATGCGATCTCACAGAGACTGAAGTAGCTAGCACAGGGCCTGCATGGGTCTACACCAGGTCCTCTGTACATATAGTATGGCTACTAGCTTAGTATTTTCAGGGACTTCTAACAATGGGAAAAAGTGGGTCTCTGACTCCTTTGCCTGTTCTTGGAACTTTTTTTCCTCCTGCTGGATTGCCATGTTCAATGTCAATATGAAGGTTTTTGCTTCATCTTGTTTTATTTTGTCATGTCTGGTTGTTATCTCTTATGGATCCAGAGGGGTGGGGAGGGTGAGGAAGAACTGGGAGGAGTAGAGGGAGGGGAAACTAATCAGGAGGTATTATATGAGAAAAGAATCTATTTTCTATACCAACAAAAACAATAAATAAAATTTAGTGAAAGACACTCTGAACTGCCATCCAACTGAAACTGAACTGAACACATGTTGACAATTTCAGAGACATGAGTCCTGGTCCCCCATCCAGAAGTCAGCACATCACCCAGGCTCCAGTATTAGGGACCTGCAGGTCCATCTCCATATGGTAACACGCTTTGCTTTTCTAGCTCTTGACTTCAGATGAGGTCACCATGGTGACTTCACTTGGATGTTCAGATGAAAGGAAGTATGGCACCAAAGAGTCAATGGCAGAGGCGAGACGTCCTCCTCTAAAGTTAAGTTTCCAGGCAGAGAAAAGGCTAAGTGTGTGTATGTGTGTGTGTGTTTGGGGGGGGGGGGATTCCAAAGCCAGCTCACTGCATAAAGCATTAAGCCATGTGTTACTTCTCTGGAAGATCCGCCTGGAGGCCCTGGAGGTTTCTCCACAAACTGCTCCACCACTCCCAGCAGCGCTCATATTTTCTTGCTGCAATAACAGCCACTCCTTGCTTCTGGTTTGGGTCCAGCACACACTCTTGGCCGTCCTTAATGCCAGCCTTCTACAGTGAGCTCATGTCCTCTCTCTCTCTCTCTTCCTCTCCTTCTGACTCACCGCGCTCAAAGCTTAAAGACATAAAAACTTGTTGGGTCAGCTAGACTGGAATTCCCAAGCACCAATGGACCAGCCTTCTCTGAAAGGGAATCTCACTTTCATTGTTTGTTCCGAGGCTCTGAAGTTACTGAACTTGATCGTGAAAAGCCCCAGCCCCGGCCCGGACTCATTTTTCCACTGCCAGAAACAAAAGAGTTCTGTCTTCAAAAGGTAAAGAAAACATGCCCTTAGTAAGTCAAGTTGACTCTGGCATTCCGTCATCTCAAGAAAGACATCATCCGTGTACTTTTAAAACTGAGCAGCAAGGAGGCGGCTTCTTCTCTGAGACTGATTTTTTTAATATAGATTTTTTTTCCCCCTTGGCTATGATTCAAATGGTTTTAAGGGATCCAAATGCAGAAAGGTCAGAATTGCCAATAGAGGGACATTGAGCTAGGGTGGCCTCTCTCCTACTTCATGATCTTTATTCCTGCTGTGTTGTGTTGCATTGTCTTATATTAATACTGTTATGTTTGAGACAGGGTTTTGTTAGCTAGCCCAGGTTGACCTAGTGTTTGCTAGGTAGCCCAAGATATCCTCAAGAAGTGATCATCTTCCTGCTTTCAATTTCTGACACTGTAAGTATGTACTGCTTATTACAAGACCTGTATATTTTAAATTTATCAACAAGTACTTGTGGAGTTTATCATAAAGTACTTTGCTAGTAAAGAATCAAAATTCTACACTGAAAAATATTAAGTCCACATCCAGAAGGTAAATGTCCACACCAGAAAGCCATTTGCCACATCCCACGGCTTGCAGAATTTTTCTTATGCACCTGTATTTTTAATCATTTTTTTTTTCAAAAACATATTCATCTTAGGTATCAGGACAAATAAGCACATGCTATTGGAGGTTTTTATTTTTAAAATTGAGTCGGCATTTTATTATCTAAGTCTCCCAATCCACAGGTTAATAAATCAAACAATTCTTAGCCAAGACTCGGGTCAAGCCCAGTTTGTTCTTGGCTCAGAACACATACTTTTGAGATCTTGACAGTTACCAAGGCATTTTTCATGTTACTTGGTGTTTATGATTTTTTTCCAAGACATGAAAATGGGATAACTATTTGTGATTTTTTTTCAAGGAGGTGTAGAAAAGGAACTGAAGTGGGGAGGAGTCGGGATGGGAGACAGGAGAATCACGAGTTCAAGGCCAGTCTGACCTATATAGAAAAATCTCAGGAAAATCTCAGCTACATAAAAAGATCTTGTCCAAAAAGAGAAAAGA
This sequence comes from Arvicola amphibius, assembly GCF_903992535.2. Classification (NCBI taxonomy): domain Eukaryota; kingdom Metazoa; phylum Chordata; class Mammalia; order Rodentia; family Cricetidae; genus Arvicola; species Arvicola amphibius. Next base: position 14,563,398 of record NC_052063.2, on the reverse strand, counting down.
AGGAAAGAAAGAAAAGGGGAGAGAGAAGAAGAGGGAGGAAAGAATTTGCTCAAGGATAAAATGCTGGCCCCCAATTTGAACCCACAGCTATCAACAGGCTATAAAACAAGATGCAATCAAAAAGATTAAACATAATTATATTTTCTAGACCTTACTGGCCTGAGCCCTGCGGATGGTTTTAAGTCGTCTATTCTAGAGAGCCGTTATCCATGAAGACATTAGCTATCAGTTACAGTCTACAGACATTCAAGTTTCCAGCCCCTTAAGACAATTTAGTTCTCCATAAGCCATCTCAGCACTTGATCATCAGAATAAAATAATAAACAAGGAAACACGATCATATGACTGTCAGTATTTTGGTAAGCTCTCAGGAAAAAAAATTATACCCACCAAATAAAGCTGAAAATGGTCTGGCAGCTTTCAAGAGACCCACAACCCATGGTTCTGCCGTACTCCTCAAAGCCCTATGTTGCCAGCAGGCTGGAAGTTGGGCATTATATATCCCTAAACACAAAGCAGAGGGTTGGGTGAGTCACGTTTAGGCCTCATTGTCTAATTTGCTACCATAACCCTTCCTCAGACAATTCATTTATGTCCATTTTACTTGGAAAGAAAATCCAAAGTCGACAATCAGATGCTAATGTACTAACGTAAGATGACACAGTCAGAAAATGAAAGGCGTAGACAGTTAGGCCCAAGTCTTTCTGAGCCCAGAACCCACACAGTGTTTTCCTGCTTTGTCTTTCAGAGATGGTGCGGGATATACACACATGGAAGATCTTGGGGAACCACAATCATGAGAGAGCAGGGCATAAGTAACTGTAAAATGCTCAGCCTTAAACGGGCACCTATAACCCCACCTACAGCTAAGGCTCACAGACGAGAAGAACAGAAAAATGCAGAGGACCAGAAGTATTGCTGTAGAATAGCGTTGTCTAGACACGACCAGGGCATTGAACAAAACGTCACCCGTTGACTACCAACCTAGAAGGGAAAAAGGCTTACGAGGCCCCACCTGTTAGTGAAGGGCTATGGCCAGTCAAGAATCAGCTTTCTTCAGAGAGGAGCGTTCTGATAGACTGTCCCATCCTAAATGGGCAGCCCTAAACCCATGTACAGGAGGGGAAAGAAACACTAAAACCGATTTAAATCAGTAGAATACATGAACTGAATCAGTAAAAGTAAGCATGAATTTGAGAGGGGGCGAGGAGGAAGGGACATGGGGCTAGGTGAAGGGAGAGAAGGAACGGTAGAAGTCATGTATGTACAGTGTATCAATGTGTGAAATTCTTAAAATGTAATAATTAGGAGGAATTTTAAAGTTCTTTGGTTTGTATTTGTTGTTTGGTGGGTTTTTTTGTTTATTTTTCTCTCCCATCTTACTTTTAAGACAAAGTACACTATGTGTAGCCCAGGTTAGTCACAGACTTGCTGTATCACCCAAGCTGACCAAGAAACTGTAATACTTTCCAATCACCTATTGAATGCTGGGCTCGCAAGTGTCCAATATGAGGCCCAGCAGGTCAAGCTCGGCGATTTTCAGACCCTGTGGTTCTTTATCGGATAAGAATTTCTACAGCCAAATCAGAGTGCTTTCCTTAAGGTCTTAACAGAAAAGCGTCTTAACAGACCCCTGGAAAGCCAATTTCCCACTCATCCTGGGCCACGCAGCTCTCGCTTCTCTATTTCAATCCAAAGTAGCAAAGCTCCAGCCGCTCTTGTCTGCCTCCAGCATGGACTTTTGTATTTGGAGGGTCGCAGCGGCTCCTCTGACAGCCGTTCTCTCGAACTCACGTGTTTCCAATGAAGCCTGGCTGTGAAGGAAGTCGAAGGAAGTGGGAAACCGCCTGTGATTGCTCCCAGCTCAGCTCGGCTCGCTCCATTCCACACACAGCTGGCCCGCACATAAAGCCCTGTCCTAAATTTAGTCTGAAAGCCATTTGAAAGGCTCTTTCAAGTCTTATCACCATCGAGTCGGGTAGCTGTGTGGGCTTTTAATTTCCTGTTCTAAAATTTTACACCATCCAAAAATTAAATCAAAATGTTTCTTCACAATCATCTCTCTCTCTCTCTTTCTCTCTCTCTCTCTCTCTCTCTCTCTCTCTCTCTCTCTCTCTCTCTCTCTCTCTCTCTCTTAATTTGATGAAGCTAGCAGCTTGCATCCATTCACCAATGTGGTGAAAACAAAATGGGAAATGTATCTAACCACTATTTATATTTAGCACCCGGACGGGAGCTGTGTTTTCTAAGTTGACGGAAAGGGCTGCACACTTGGCCAGCACTACCAGCTGCTCTCAGATTTCCTGATGAGAGGGTTCGCTCGCTCTTTCTTTTTCTTTCTTCCTTCCTTTCTTTCTTTCTTTCTTTCTTTCTTTCTTTCTTTCTTTCTTTCTTTCTTCCTTTCTTATGTGATTATCTGTCTTTTGAACACAAGGAGGGATCCCTCTACCCTGGAGGTGTTAACCTAAATATTTACATGTGACCATAATTAACACAGGACTACTACACAGGACTAACCAAGAGCAGACTTCCGTGTGTGGGATAGCATCGGAGAGGCTCACAGATGTTGTGCAGAACACAGAGATCGGCTCACTCATAGAATTCTGAGCCTCATGATGGGAGGGCTGGGTGCTGGTGATGAGTGGATGATCCAAGGAACGCTTATGAATGTATGACTTGTGCACGCGCACACACATGCGTACACACGCACATTCATGTACACATTTAGTGGGCTGGATACTTGATATATTATTCCTTCATATCTTATTCAATGTCTTTATGTATGCCAAAGTAAAAATATTTTATTTCCTGTTGAAAGAAGGGCAAAACGATTCATATTGTTACTACAACTCCATTTTCTACAGTACTTTTTGTTTTGTTTTGTATTTTTCTAGACAGGGTTTCTTTGTGTCGTCCCAGCTGTCCTGGAACTTGCTCTGTAGACTGGGCTGGCCTTGAACTCACAGAGATCTGTCTGCCTCTGTCCCCACAGTGCTGGGATTAACTATTCCTGGGTCTACAACCCTTTTTTAAAATGGAACTTCCTTACTTGTTATAAAATCCCAGCAGCTCTGAAGCAAAAGTTGCTCACCTGCGATGACACTAAGAACTTTATCGAGCATTCTGCCACATGGAAACATCAGGTATCTGACTGCTAATTTTTTGGTTGTAGAATGTTGTTATAGCTCATAATGGTACCACCAAATAAATGGCACATGTACTTTGTTACGGTGCCACCAAATACGCAAAATACACATACTTTATTACCTTTGTAAAAATCCAAATCTGGTCTAAATTTCAAGATGCACCTAGCCCTAATAGTTTTGGGTAAAGATATTGTTAAACTTCATTTCTCTAAAGGTGCAAGTCAGCACAATAAACCATGGTTGCACTGATGCAATTGCTTAAGATGAGGCTACTTTTAAGTAAACTGAGTTAAATTTTTTTTAATTGGGAAGACAATAATAAGGTGATTCGCAGCCAGTACTGTGAACATTCACAACGACTGAAGTTGGCAAAACCTCTTCCACACGTTGTAAATGATGTCCACATGTCCAGGCGGAAAGCCCGCCAGTTGCAGGAGACATGGGAAAGCAGCCATGGCTTCCTTTGGATCTGCCCTGTGCCCAGCATAACTTTTCCGTGTTACACTCAACAAAGATTCTCTGGGTTGAAATGAATATATAACAGCCCCGTCCTTTAACTTCTGCCGCACCCATTCCTGTGGAGGGAAAATGAAACTCTTTGAAAATAAACTGTAAGATCCGCGAGAAATCACATGTAGGTGTTTTTCAGTTGATGATAAAGAAGCGGGGAGAATAGAATCGTGCCTTGGGTTTATCTTCTAACATCACGGCTTGTCTCTATCCAGAGCTCTCAGGGACGCAACTAGATCATTAATCCCTGCTGGGCATTCTGTCCACTCAAAGAAAAATCTTACAGACACATCAGAGGCTCAGAAATACCGCGGGCTTACTGGGGACAAATATTCTCTCTCTCTCTCTCTCTCTCTCTCTCTCTCTCTCTCTCTCTCTCTCTCTCTCTCTCTCTCCCCCCTCCCTCTCCCTCCCCCTCCCCCTCCCCCTCCCCCCCCCCCTCTCTCTCTCTCTGTGTGTGTGTGTGTGTGTGTGTGTGTGTAAAGCATGCCACTTCTGAACTACTGATTTTGTATTTCTCTTTATTTCCTCAAGGAAATGGGCTCCCTTGTCAGTGTTCCATCTGAATACTTCCAGGAAGCGCTGAGACTGTCTGCCTCCTGCTCCTGCACCAGGGGCGGGTGATCATATATCAAGAGCCTGGGGGTGAGGTACTGCAGACCCCCAAACATCCCTTTGAAAGACCCTGCAGCATCTCTCCTCAGCAGCTGCAGCCTTTTATTAATGGCTCCGGAGTCTTTCACACCTCCTTTTAAATCCAATGCATTTGAAGTCATAAAACAGGGAACAGTTTATAGGCAGGAAATATTAAAATATTTAATTGCTTTTTCTCTTGGCATGAGGTGGACAGCCTGAAGCTTTCTATAGCTCATGAAAAAGGGGACACCTGCCCATGCTTGAACAGACATGAAGCAGGGACTTGCCAAATTAAATACATCTGTGACTAAACCCCTGCTTTTAAACCCACATCAAGCCCTTTTCTCTTTTTTTATTAGTTCTAACCATTTCCCTCCAATTACTTTTCATTTTCTTCTTCCTTCTCCTCATCTAGGCTAAAAGAAAAAAAAAAGAACTAAACAAAAGTAAATTGATACCATCATGTTGAAAATGATTCTCTAAGCTGGCCCCAAAGAGAGTTGGGACACAACTTGAACCTGAAAAATCATTCCCGCTGTCTGTTCTGTGGATAATAAACCCATCAAAGCCTTCTCGGAAAAAATGCTAAACGTTGTAACCGCGGGAGGAAGCACTGAGTCTTTTGACCGGTCTAAACAGTGCAGTAAAGACACCCTTTGATTTAACTCTCAGCTGTCAGCTACAAGTCGAGTGAACTTAGTTGTATTAACTCGGCGTTTCCGGGCTTCAGTTTTCATCTCTAACCCTGAAGATAAAGCACGGTTTCGCTCACGTGAGTTAATTGTGGGCACTAAATCAAAACAAAACAAAGCCACCACTGCCGAGAATTTGGGGTGGCCTGTGTTCCTTTGTGAGGCCCCTGGGCTAGCTATCATTTTATGATGATTCCAGATAAGAGCAATAGTGCTCAAAGCAAAAGAAGTTACAGTGAGCATCCTTCCATGAACACAGTATTGCCTCGCTGAAGTGTACCTTGGTCAGTGTGGTGTGTGTGTGTGTGTGTTGCACATTTGGGTGTACACATGTGGAGGCTAGTAGTCAATGTTTAATGTCTCCTTTAATCACTTTGTTTTGTTTTGGTTTGGTTTGGTTTTTGAGACTGGGTTTCTCTGTGTAGCTTTAGAGCCTGTCCTGGAACTCACTCTGTAGACCAGGCTGGCCTTGAACTCACAGAGATCTGCCTGCCTCTGCCTCCCAAGTGCTGGCATTAAAGCCATGCACCATCACCACCCAGCCTTTAGTCATTCTTTTACATGGTATATTTTAAGATGGAGTCTTTCTCTAAAGCTGGAGCTTTCCAGTTGATAAGAATGACTGGCCAGGGAGCTCCTGGGGATCCTCCTTGCCCATCTCCCCAGCACGTAGCTTAGAGCTATGTGCTGTTCCACTCAGTGTTTTACATGGGTGCTGGAGATGCAACTCAAGTCCTCAAGACCAGGCAGCAAGCCAGTGTACGGGCAGAACTATCTCCCCAGTCCTCTTGCAGTGTGCTTTTGTTTTCCCAAATAAATTTCCACACCATTTACTTCTTGAAACCACACACCTTGACTAGCTTACAGCTCTGCAGTCAGGCATCTGACAGGACACAAACCCATGAGTGGGTTCTCCTCTTGGCATCTTACAAAGCAGAAAGCGAGAACTGGGCTGAGTTCCGGACTAGGCCTTTGAGCACTATCTCCCCCTGCAATCCCACGGTTGTCTCCGGAGTTCATTTCCTTGTGGGTAGCAAAGCAGTTTTTGTTTCTTGCTTCCTGTCACCGTCTCTGCTCTTATAGGCTATCCTCAGCCCCTTTTCACCTAACTCCCTCCACGATCAATATCTAGCATGGGGAATCACCTTCACAATGTTTCCCTAATGCTTTTCCTTTTCTTTGACTTCTCAGATCAGTCAGCAGAAGGTTTGTTTTTAGAGTGACCACGTGATCAGGTTAGATCAACCGTGATCATCTAAGGAGATCCAAGAAAGAATGAAGCCACAAAGGAACGTCTCTTTCTAGTCTCCATTGTTGCTGCCCTCGGATGCAATCCAGTAGAGTTGTTTGCTCTACAACAAGCAGACCTTGTTAGCTCCCCGCAGCCTAAAGTTTTCCACATGGATAAAAGGCTGCAGCACTGATTTCGCCTCTATTCTTATTCAAGCTGTTCTCTCAACACGGACACAGTGTGTTCATTTCCCTGTCATCTGGGGAACTCCTTCCTAGTCTTCACTTAGTTTTGATCCTGTCGCCCAATTTGCTCACTCATCCAATCAAACAACCACCGAATATCCACTTTAGACTAGAAACCAGGGAAAACCGCCTGGCGGGCCTCCGTCTTCAGAGCGTGGACAGTACCATAAGGATAGAGGACAGGAAATAACTGACCACAGTCCAGCGGTAAGTTGTGCCTGGAGGGGGCTAGAGCATCTGCATGAAGAGCTCAGCCAAGAAATCAGAAGCCTTCTGGGGGAAACCTGTATCCAAGCTGCTGTGTATCTAGATGTATCTAGATGTGACTAGATGTATCTAGATGTATCTAGATGTGTCTAGATGTATCTAGATGTCTCTAGATGTATCTAGATGTGTCTAGATGTATCTAGATGTCTCTAGATGTATCTAGATGTGTCCAGATGTATCTAGATGTGTCTAGATGTATCTAGGTGATAGGCCTTTCACAGGTTCATGAGCTACAAGCTTGGTCCTCAGCACAGCAGGTAGACTTTATAAGTTGGAGTCAGGGCAGACAAAAGGCATTGGTTGTCACAAGACTGGCTAACAGTCGTGAGAGTGGATGGTTATAATGCGAAGCCACCACCTGCACTTCATCCTTTCTGTTCCTGGCCAGTTCGTTTTCCATTTCTCCATGGTGCTGGAATATACCCAGCAGACACCCTCAAGGGCACCACTAGGGTTTGTGTTTCTCAGCCTCTAGCATTATGAACCAAATTAACTCCTCCCCTTTACAAAGTCACCTTTGTTGTTTTTTGTCAAAGAAACATGAAGCAGATGAAGGTTCAAGTTAAGAATCAAAGCTTAAGCGGAGACAACAGCGCAGGTCAGAGCAGGGGGCGGTGCCCACGGCACAGCAGTGCCAATGGAGCCTGGCAACGTGGCACAGGCTTCTTTGTATTCCTAGCACTGGAGGGGCAGAGGCAGAAGATTTCCACAAGCTCAAAGCCAGCCTGGCCTACAGACCAAGTCTAGGCCAGCCAGGGCTACATAGTGAAACTCAAACTCAGCAAAGCTGAAGCAACCAGAAAAGTCTGCAAGTGGAAGAACCTAACATGTGTCTAGAATGTTGTCCCTTAGAGGAACTCAAAATCCGTTTATGGCAGAGTGTATGGGCAGCATTAGAAGTGCTTTCCCTTGGGCAAGGAGGAGACCCCGAAACTCTAAGATTACACTTCTGCTTCATGATATTATTATCTCTGTCTGATGGTATTATTAACAACATACCAATATTATATTGTTTATGCCCTGTAGAAGGGCAGGCTGACAAAAAAAGGAGAGACAGAGGAGCCATTCAGATGAGAGTGACTGGTATCAGGTAGAGGCAACAGAGGCTGAGAGAAGAGACAGACCGGAGAAAAGATGTCACCACCCGGAACTGGGTGATGAATCAGATAGCAGAGAAGAGGGAACACAATGTACACATTTCTGGTTTGGGCAACAGGGTGACTACCAGTGCCTGTCACTGACACTGAGAACATGGGCGGGGAGTGGTTTGTGGGGGAAGATAATTGTTGCGATGGTTTCTCGGATAGCCAGACGATTCCAAAGACAATTTCAATTCCTTCGAGCCCACCTGTATGATTCAACTACATTAAGCAAGAAAAGAAGCCCATTGGATACAAGGTCAAGAAGGGAGAATACAGAAATGACACCAGTCACTTCTTCCCCTAATTACCTAGCTCACATCCCAGAGTGAAGACTCATCATCTGGAATCTCCTTCTCGGTACAGATGACAGGGATGATGGAGGATGATGGTAGCAACACTCTCTGACAATTGAGCTCTTCTTCTGAATACACGCTTGGCTCGCCGCCTCCCTCGCTCACACAGGTCTCCACTTTAACCTCATCTGATTGGAGGGGATTGGCTCATTACTCTTTATAAGGAGCAAAACCTTCCAGCCATATCCCAGCATTCTCTCACTTGCTTGATTTTTCTCAACAGCAACTGGGGAGAGAAGGGAGGGAGCAAGGGAGAAGAAGGCTACACATTCTGTAGTCTGCTTGAAGAAATTGCACACGCCGGGTGGAGGTGGCGCACGCCTTGAATCCCAACACTCAGGAGGCAGAGGCAGGTGGATCTCTGTGAGTTCGGGGCCAGCCTGGTCTACAAGAGCTAGTTCCAGGACAGGCCCCAAAGCTACAGAGAAACTCTATCTCAAAAAAAAAAAAAAAAAAAGAAAAAAGAAAAAGAAAAAAGAAAAAAAATGCACAAATGAAAGGACTTTGTTTCCTGCTTTATCTCCATCTCCAAGACAGTATTTTCTACCTAGTGGGAACCAGCAATTACTTACTGAATAGGTGAAAAGGATACATGAATACAGTCTAATGACCAGAAGATACTTCTCAGACAGGAAAATCGCATAGGTATCATCACGTTAAAAGCCATATGGAAATCGTAACTGGGAAGAGACAGCCTTGAAAGAAGTCCCGAGAAATTCCAACATTTACCAATCTTTAAATTGTGAGCTGTAGAAGAATTGGCAGGTAGCCAGGAAGAGCTAGCTCCAAAGCAAAAGGAAAGCCAAGGAAAGGAGGTGGATGGAGAAATCAAAACAGGAGATGGATCATGAAGGATACAGCCACAGTCGGGAACGTAACCGAGCAGGCGAGTAAGGAAAGGGCTGACAGCTCAATTGGTTAAGGGCTTGTATGAGCGTGAGGACCCGAGTTCAATCCCTAATACCCATGTAAAAAGCCAGCATGGTACTATACACTTTTAGTCCCAGAATTGGGAAAGCAGAGGCAGGAAGCTCCCGGAGGCTTGTTGGCCAGCCAGCCTAGCCTAATTGATGAGCCTCAAGTAACAGTACAAGAATCTCCCCCAGCCCCCGACCCCCACAAAACCAAGATGGAGCTGGGGAGGATGGCTCAGAAGGTACAAGCCTTTGTTTTGCAAGCATAAGGACCTGTGTTCAAATCTCCACACTGACAAGAAAAGCTGGGAATCGCTGCGTGTGTCTATAACCCCAGCACTGGAAAGGAAGAAACAAGTAGATTCAGAGTTTGGGGACCAGGCAACCCAGCAAAAGTGAACAGTTTCCTGGTTCACTGGGAGGCTCTGTCTCAAAGCAATAAGGTTGAAAGTAACAGAGGGAAACCACCTATGCCCTGCTCTTGCCTCTGTATGCATATCTAAGTGTACACTTGTCCTCGGACACATATACATAGCCTCGTACACATACACATATGCACAAAGTCTCAGGCGCATGCACAGCCTCACAAACACACACACAGTCTCATGCATCTACACACAGCCTCACACATGTACACACAGCCTCATACATGTACACACAGCCTTACACACATATACACAGTCTCTCATACTCAGTCTCAGACACATATACACACACTGAGCCTCAGACACAGAGTCTCATACACACACACAGCCTCAGACATGCACACACACATATGCAGACAGCCTCAGAAACACACACAGAGTCTCAGACACACACACATAGCCTCAGTCACATACACATAGCCCCCACAGGCTCACACACATATGCACAGCCCCCCCCCACAGCCTTAGACACATACACACAGCCTCACACACACAACCTCACACACACATACACACACACACACACACACACACACACACACACACACATGGACCACTCCACAAGCTGGTCGTGTTTACCAACTGAAATATCATTATTAACCTCTATTGAGAACAATTTGGAGGCAAAACCAAGATGTGGGCCAGACTTCAGTTGGTTTACAAGTCGAGAAATAAATAATGAGGGAAGAAAAAGAATGTGTGGATACACACACGCGCGCATGCACATACACACACACACACACACACACACACACGCACACACACAAGCGGGGCAGGGGGGAACAGTAACTGGAAGGATCCAGGGCAATGAGCACTTGTTTTTCTTAAGATGGTGGAGGCTTAAACAAACCTAAAAGCTGGTGGGAAAGACTCAGTAGACAGGAAGCGGTTTAAGATAAGAGACGTAAAACAGATAATCAATACCGGGAGATCTCTAAAGTACAGGAAGGGAGGTTTCCTCCTTCCGGAAGCCTCCTGTGACCTCTCCTGCCACATCTCCATCCTTCCGGCAGCAGCCTGTATCTGGTGTGAGCGCGCCGAGGTCTATTATTGTGGTTACACAGAGCAAGTCTGATCCTGTTCGTGCCGTGGTTTCGCCACCGGGTTAGAGCTTTATTAGGGAAGGGGCAGCTTCTGGTTTGGTTTGCATTCCCAAGAAATAGCACAGAATCCAATTCATTAAAAAAATATTAAATAAGTATTTTATAAAATAACACAGGAGATAATGAGTGTTTGGATGTGTGGGGAGGTGGGGAGAGGGACAAATGGAGTCAGCAAACAGCTACGGAGAGGTGTGTGCCAGCAAGCAAGATGAAATACATGAACAAGTGAACCCACAATGACAAGGTTGGAGGACAAACCAAAAGCAGATTTCAGCCAGATCAGCATCGTGAAGCAGCACATTACAAATTCGGGGAAGTCGGTGCATGAGCTCAGATCCTTGCTCCTCTTAGAAGACTATTTTATATGGGAAAGGGAGGTGGCGTTCCCATTCATAAAAATTGATTACAGGCTTGCTCCCTCACTTCCTGCTTTCCATAACTGTAATCTATGAATCACTTGTCTGAATTTGCCTGTCTCCATAACCTTCAATCCAAAGCTTCACTCCGCTGGCTTCCACATTCTTTACCAAAAGAGACACACGCCCAGGCTCTCGAGGTACCGTGTATAAGACCCTGCCTGTGGCTTATTCCAAAATGCCCTCGCAAGATCCCATGTCACTGCATTCTCCTCCCGGGACTAGGCTTTTTAAAAGATGAGAACAGAACCATAGGAAAATCCCATGTGGACATTCCCTTACAAAAGGACCACCAAAAAGCGGGGCATGCAGAACTACTGTTCAAACATTCCCAAATAGAGTGTCGAAGTTTGAATCACCAGTACACAGGCAGGACTGTCCCAGGCCTTGTGCACCAGAGTGACCGAAGTCCAACACGCTGAGGCCCTAATGCCAGAACATCATCCAGGTCACTTATGCAACTGGCAAAAAGTTATCCAAACAAACATACAAGGACATATGACAGTCACCTTGGAGCGTTCCAGAATCTACATCTTAAAGGCTCCTGGATGGCAGACGCTAATCGGACACTTGTTTTCTTTTTACTGACTTTCTGTCTCACTTAAAACAAACAAGAATTAAAACCCTTTTGGCTCCCCTTCCTCGGAAGCCAGGTCTCTAATCTTGGCTTAGCCTTTCACTCCTGTCCAAATACGCTTTCCCCAGTCATGTTACTTGGTTGAGAAATGGCTTCTGCACAAATTGCTCCCAATTATTTGGTCATGGGCTCAGACCTCCATTGGAATCTTCCAGCTGGATATCCGGATGGTCGCTCCAATACCACAAGCCAAATATGTTCAAAGCCAAACAGATCTTCTTCCTTCGCAAAGCCTGTTCTTCCACTTAACTCCCCAGCTTCTATGAATGGTGCCACTGTTGAGTCAGAAACTTCAACTGTCTCTCGCCCCTTCCTCTGCTCAATGCATCTTTTGCTCTCATCCGTTCTTATACTCTATTACAAAAGTCTCTAGACTCCATTTCCTACATATCATTCCCGTCGAATAGTGCAAGCCTTCTTCCAGCTCAGTACCCTCATCCGCTGGCTCTCTTATCTTCTCGCATGCTGTACTGAGAACCCCTACTCATTGAAGAAACTTGCCGATATCAGATACATCCAAACCCTGTTTTTATCTCTTTCTAGGGGCATGATCTTGAGTAATTTCCCAAGCCCTCTAAACCTCAATTTTGTTTCATAAGATGGTCATTCATTACAGGACTATCAGAGGATACAATCAAAGTGCCTGGTGTCTAAGTGCTCAAGTAATCGGTTACTCTTGCTGGAGTAGTGCTCTGATTATGTATTCCCCACAACCCTGATTGATTTCCCTTTCTCCACAGAAACAAGATAGAGCAAGGATGCTCTGCACAACTCCTCTCAAACTGTTTTCGGCTCCCACACGAGCCTCGGTGTTCCCTAAACGTACAAGGCTTCGCCTGCTGACCTTTCTACATCGCAGGATTCTTCCCCTTCATCTTTATCATGCAAAATCCTCCCGCTCTTAAAAACAACGTGAATGTCATTCCCTGGCTCCTAATTCTGATAACTCAATACAATCTCTTTTGACAGAGGAAACTGAGCACATCCAGCGGGGTACGGCCATAGACTTCTGCTTTTGATTCCTTGATTTGCTTTCTTACAATACGTATTGTTGAATCTGAAGTATTTGCATTGATAACTGGCTTCTATATATCTTTGTCTAAGCACCGGGCTGTGAACTAACTTGGTGTTCCTCTCTGAAGCCTGATGTTTTCCTATTGTACTCAGAGAATCAGTTCGTTGGGTTTTAAAAACACATCCCTGGAAGAATAGTATGTGTATGGTAGGCATACAAAATTGACAGAGGCAATTAATTTTGTTTATTTTAATCAATGATTTGTCCTGATTACCCAGGACCATGCTTAAAATAGAGTTGCTGTTCACAAATGAACCATTGAGTGACTTTATGATCCAAAATTACCCTGTAAGCCAAGAAAAGACCGACCCCATCTTAATCCAATCTTTTTAACGTTATGCCAATTACTAACACGGAAACTCTGCATGGTTTCATAAGCTCATATCAGGACCGTCATGTCCTGCATCATTGACAGGAAATGAGCACCAGCTGTCCACTCGGGGAGTGCAGCTGAAGAAGTAGGGCCCTGATCAATGTGCCCTTGGGTGCTCTTACCTAAATAGGCTCATATACACCAGCCTGATACCTCCAGTCACCCAATACCAACCTTGGCTTACACCCAGGGCCTTCAAGTCAGCCTTGGTATAAGTTAAAACCCAAGAGAACAATATAAGGCATCCTAGCCTGAAAAGCACGGGTTAGCCATTATCTTGACGTAGGCACTCACTACCACCCCCCTTAACTTCACTTGGAATACTCAGAGGGCTCTCCCACTAGCCCCACGAGGGTCTACAAAACACTGCTACACTGTTGGCCAAGATCCCTCAGCCAGCAACAGACAGGTTTTTCCAATTCCGATATAGCCTTGAACTCTGCATGTGGCTCTATTAAGAGCCTGTTTGTTCCAGGTTGTGTGGGCTGGAAGAAACGGGATGAGGAGAGACCTAGCTTTGGTTCCACTGTCCAGCTGTACACAAAGTGTTGGCCTCCTAGGCTTAGATTTATTGTCTAAATAATCTCTGTCTTACAGTATTGCTGTCATCGTTAACACTAGGCCATGTGAAACACCAGAGCTGGCTGTTGGTGTTGCTGTTGGTATCGGTGTTGGTGTTGATATCCTGGCTCCTGTTAAATCACAGATCAGGGAGGGCCAGTTCACCTAACACCATCCTAAGAATTCATTTTGGCCAGTTCTCTTAAATATGGTTCGCTTAGTTCCTTTGAAAAAAATAATGACAAGTTTCTAAGAAAAAATTATCAAATGTCCATGCTAAGCTTTCTGAAACCCACTGGGCAAAACAGCTTTCAGAGTAAGCTTCAGAATTTAATCACTTGCAGAAAGTTTATTGATAGAAACTGATTTTCCCCTCACCCTTTGAACCTCCAGATTCACCACCACCTCTGGGTTTCCTTGTATAAGTGGCAGTATGTCCACTGGCCCCACACTAACCCACTCCCCTTCTCTCTCTATCCAGCATACACTGACAGATCTCTCCCTCTGCCAGGCTGCCCCATTTTTAGCTACTATTCAAAGCCACTCACCCTCCTTCTGGGGCTACCAGGCCCCAGGGAGAGGTAAGAAGGTCAAAAGAGGAAACCCGGTGTCCAAACAACCACAACCTGCCAAACAAATTTGGCAATCCCAGTAACTACACACTTATTCAATGGCCACCCATTGTCTTTGCTCCAGTGAAGGAAAAAACGGAGCCCTTGATCTGATTGCTTCTAAAATGTACTTTTTTTTTCCTTTCAGTTCTGAGAGTCATACCGAAGGCCTTGCACACGTTAAGCAAGCTCTCAACCACTAAGCAAGAACCTTTGGGGCTTTTTTTTAAGACAAAGTCTCATTATATAACCCAGGCTGTCCTTGATAGGGAAGTCTCTACCTTAGCCTCCCAAGTGCTGAGATCACAAGCTGCACCAGCATGCCTAGCTATGAAATATGTACTTCTCAATATGTGCTTTGTGCCCTATATCACAGACATGTAGACCCTATATACTTAAATTATGAAGACTATTACATGGTATAGTGACCCATTTGTGGGTCAGTAGGGATGGTGTAGTCATTTGCTGAGTTGTGGATCTTCTGTTGACCTCCTTCCCTGAGTGTCGGGTTGGAAATTTAACACTGATTCTGAAACACTCTCCCTTTAGATTTTACCAGGAGGCGTTGTAGCTTTTCAACTCTGGAACCTCAAGTCTGGCAGAGCTATCTGGTCTCCGAAACCTGAAAGTAAAATCAGGAGTTATGTGGGGATTGCAGCTCATCTGTCTTGTGTCCACAGATTCCGTATCCACAAATTCAAAATCTCCAGAGAGAACCTGGCCGAGATTTTCCTTGTCATTATTCTCCACAAAATACCATCGAAGAACAACCTGAAACCTCTACATTCTATTAGGTGTCATGTATAATCTCAGTGTGGTGACTTAGGATGCTGAATAATGGGACTGCTATAGACTGAGAGCCAGTCCAGTTCACAGAGAGATCCAGGCCAGCCAAGGGTGCATATCCATCTGTTCTCCTCCAAGGCTGGACTCACCAGACCCATGTCATTTCTCATCCATGGAGCACAATCACCTTTTAGCTATCATATCTAGGCCAACCTTACTTCAGACCCGTCCCTATCTAATGCGTTAATCTCTTAATTTATTATGGACTGCTACTCTTTCTAAACTACCACTCATAAATACATCACGTTCTCAATTGCTATAAAGAATCCAAATCCTTCTGAGCATCACATGGGCTCCTCTGGAGTCTTCTCCCCTCCAGCCTTGGGGCCTGCCATGTGCTCATCAAATCCTAAGCTCACTGAAAACACCCAATGCTCTTGCATGGCCTCATACTGTTGCCTTGCCAGGAGAAACAGCACACTTCCTTCCCTACTTTCTAGCGACCATTCCCAATTTCTTTAGGAAGTACATTGAAGGCATCTGACTTTAAAACTACATCTGCTTGGGAAGTAGAAAAAGACAAGATCTCCTGAGTAAATTGGGAGCATGGGGACCTTGGGAGAGGGCTGAAGGGGAGGGGAGAGGCAGGTAGGGGAGCAGAGAAAAATGTAAAAATCAATAAAAATTATATATACATATATATATACACACACACACATATATATATATGACATCTGCTTGAAATGACTAGTATTGATTTGGTTTCAATGGCGAGAGGAGGATTTCAATCCCCCCCCAAAATGTCTTTTCTAAAATATGTTTTTCTTAGAAAGTTGTCTAATTTTTGGCAATTTGAATGAGCCCAGGAACTTTGGGTGTTTGAGACAGAAACAACCTTTTTCCGTGGACTTGGACATGGTTGAGAAAAGACCTACAGAGATGATTAAAGGCTACAAAGTCGACTAAGAGAACTGGAGGGAGAAGCCAAAGGCAATCTGACAATCAATGTCAACCATGTGACAGGTTGTTATTTACAAGGAAGATGACTAACTTGTGATGCCCATACCCTCTGAGAAGAGAAGCAGGAAACAAGATGAGTTACAGAATAGAAAACAGGGTTAAATCATAAGCCACCTCCTTGGCAGAAAACATTGTGAAATACTCTTAAGTCTTAACAGGGATGATGCCTTCTTCGTCTTTTCTTCTTCTTCACATATGTATACAAAACATGCAAGATTCCCCATGTATACAAAACATGCAAGATCCCCAACTATCTGGAACGTTCTCTTCTCTACATAGTGCTGCCAAAATCTTAGGAGTCATACAGTTCTGGGAGCAGTCCTCTGATCGATGGATATAGATTTCTGCCACTCAGGGTCCTTCCGATTCTGAGATCTTGGGGAAGGTATCTAAGCAGAACTGAATTTAAGTCGCATTTTCCCCTAAACCTTTATTAGGCGGCTTTTCTAGGTCAAGCTACCAGGCACCATCATAATACTGCAGGCAAAGTTTCTGCTCACAGAGGAAAGAGTCTTGTCATACATCACTCACAGGAAAAGCGGTGGGGGCTCAGCTCTCAGCAATCTGTCTGCTCTAGTGCACATCCACATTACAAAGCAAACACCAAAGCCACACGCATTTCCTCTGGGTGACACCACGCCCCGCCTGCTTTAACCTCTATGCATATACATATGCTATTTCCTTAGCCTGCCATGCCCTAGCCCAGCTTATAAGCCCTGACTTATATAATTATCCTTGTCCTGGAAGTCATGGATCAGGCATTGCCCTCTTCAGGTTTCTGTGTTGTCTTAGCTAACATTTTCACCCTGGACTGTGCCACGGCTTCATGATCCCTGACTATAAGCACTAGAAAGTGACTCAGAGTTGGTATCATGTAAAAGAACTTACTGGACAGCTATCAAGATCTGAACAGTAGGTTGTCGTCCTCAAAATGGCTAAATTTCAAGAAGGTTGATACCAAATGGCAGAAGGCACAACTGTCTCATGTCCAAAAGAACCAGAGCTATGCGCTTGTTCCTAACTTGAGTTGCATGTGACTCAAAAATAGGCCTTCTATCCCCGTCCTCAAGACCTAGAAAAGGATTTAACTTGCCCATTTTAGGTCTTATGATTAGCCTGTGGCTACACCATAATGACAGAATCATCTCTTTTAGTCTCCTGACGAGGAATCAGTCAGTAGAAATCACTTTCCCCCTTGTACATCCAGTACGGAGGGTAGTGGGGTCACATCTGGGTGAGGACCAACCCAAGGAAGCACAAACAGAAGATTAAGCGAAAAGAAAGATTTACTGCCTGTCTGACGTGAGGAAATCACTGGGATTACTCCCTGAGCAACATTCTTCCTAAAGAAGCAAAGCAAGGGGGCTGGAGAGATGGCTCAGTGGTTAAGAGCACTGGCTGTCCTACAAGAGGACCCGGGTTCAATTACAAGCACTCACATGGCAGCTCACACTGTCTATAACTTCAGTTCCAGGGGATCCAACACTCTCCCACAGATATACATTCAGGCAAAACACCAATGCACATGAAATAAATAAATAAATCTTTAAAACAAAAAACCAGGTAAGCATCAAATGTAGTGACGGTTGCTTACTGCCTTCTATTACCTGCATTTCTCTTAACTTTAAAAAAAAAAAAAAGAAAAAAGAAAAGAAGCAAAGCATGGGGATTTTAGTTGGGGAGAAAATGTACTCAAATAGGAATGAATAAAATAAATAATTTTTTAAAAGAAGAAGAAGACATTAGAAGAGGAAGAGGAAATTTGTGGCAGGCAGCTCTTGTTCACATTTACTTATCAAACCGCAGTCCCAGCTCTGATGTTTCCTCTCTGTGTTCCCTCGGGGTAGGAACTCTACATCTTCCTCTTTCTTCTAACGACGCGTGCAGAATCAGGAATCAATAACCTCCTATAGAATGGATTAGTAATTGATATTTGTTGACAGACTCACAAAAGGCAAAGCTGTTCATCTCTGTGCTTAGCAGCCAAAACTTCTGAGTTGTTACACTATGTTAGAGGGAACATGTGGTAAATTTTAATCTTGCTGACAGTCTGGGTGGTGTTTGGGATTAATTCCAGGGCTTGATTCATGCTAGGCAAGCACCCCACCATTGACCTACATCCTTAGTCCTTTCGGATTTCCTAATAAATTCAAATCAATATAATAAATCTTGGTTACTCAAAATATTCCCAGAATTGAGGGCTATGATGTAGAAACGTAATACTTGAATATTGAGACAAACTGACGTACTTATCCAGCTTCTCAAATGATGATACTCAGCTGATTTTTTTTTTTAGTTAGTTAAGGGTGAGCAGAAGAAGAAATCATAAGAAAAGCGATACCAGAAGGTTGGAAATAATCTCTAAACACAGTGAATTAACTAAACATGCCAAAAGTGCATGAGTGTCTCCATGGTTACAGTCAAAACCAGAAACATAACTGGCTCACTAAAGGTCATTTCACTACCATCAATGTGTAAAAGTACATGAGTGTCTCCATGGTAACAGTCAAAACCAGAAATATAACTAGCTCACTAAAGGTCATTTCACTACCATCAATGTGTAAAAGTGCATGAGTGTCTCCATGGTAACAGTCAAAACCAGAAATACAACTGGCTTGCTAAGACCATTTCACTACCATCAAGGTTCACTGACATCTATGACTGTTGAAGGCTAGGCTGTAACACAGTTTGTTTACTTCAATTTCCAGTTGATACTAAATCACACTTGGCCCTACGATGGGGATTGCTGGACTGGGGTGAATAAATGTACACCTCGTTCAACGGTGGATGGAACGGTCCTTGGGATTCATTTGTAGAATTTCAGTCATGAGAAGATTAAATAAGAGGTACACTGATATTTCTTTTCTGCTTTTGCTTCGTTTGTTTGTTTGTTTTTGCTGTTGTTTTGTTTTTATTAATTTTCAAGACAGGTTTTCTCTGTATAACAGCCCTTGCTGTCCTGGACCAGGCTTTGTAGACCAGGCTGGCCTCGAACTCACAGAGATACGTCTGTCTCTGCCTCCTGAGAGTGCTGGGATTAGAGATCTGTCTGTCTCTGCCTCCCGAGTGCTGGGATTAAAGGCGTGCACCGCCACCACCCAGCTTGATATTTCTTTGAGAATGTACTATCATAGAGAGTGAGGATTACAGTCAGGTTTTTGGCAATGAATTGGCAATGTGCTTTGCTCTTCTGTAATATCACAGATAGGTTCAACGTCAAGGGTGTGCCGAGTGTTATTTAAAAATGAGTTTTGAACTCTAAATTTACTTATGTACCTAGAACTCGCCTAGGAATCCATTCTGGGTCCTTCAATGAGCATTTCACATGAAACTTGCATATCTGCAAAAGATATAGAAGTCACATGAAATTTTTTTATATATTCAGTTGACTAGATTATATTCTAAAGAGCCTCAGGAGGCAAGGTTTGCTATCAAGATCTTCACAGGGATGGTACATACCATTCTCTCCTATTTTGAAGGACTTGACAATATAGAGAGATTTTTTTCAATTCAAATCTAAGTTATAGCTAGTATATTGTACTAATTTTTGCATGCCTGCATCAAAATTGCTCTCTGTCATTTTCCATGACAGAGAGAACTTCATTTTAAAAGCAGACCAGCTAGAGAGTTCAGTGTGGAAGGGCACTTGATGCCATGCCTGACAGCCTGAGTTTGATACCTGGGACCCTCATATGTACACACACACACCACACATGAAAATAAATAAATATAATTTCACATTTTTTTAAAAAAAAATCACAAAAGATAGCTATTATGTATCCAATCATGAATTCATAGATTGACTACAGTCTGGACAAAGGGTCTTGGAGAAAACCATCAACCACCCTGAGAATATCTCCACATGACTTCTGGGACGCTCATCTCTTTGGTGGATCTGTTGGGAATGTGCGATTGTTTTTGCTGCAGCTGTAGCTTACCTGTGGATTCAGAAGAACTACTGTGTAAGCATTCTTTATTTGATCCTCTCTTCCTGTTGGAAAACCAGCTGGAGAACAGACATCCTGCTATTCAGAGCCTAGGGCCTTGGGATATTAGCAGGAAGCCACATGAAGCATCCCCATCCCCTCACCTGTGGCAGAAACGGCACCAGGAATGGAACTCATCAGAAGGAACTGATTTAAAACATAAGCAAGCAGTTTGTAGACCATATGTCCTGAAAATCCCAGTAATTGCCGTTTGCCTAATAAATTGGCTTCTTCATGCAGAATTCAACCAGGGAAGGAAAACAGTCAGCTTCCAAATATGAAGGCAGAAAGGCAGGCCTCAAGAGCCGGAGGCAGTTATTAGAATGAAATATCTGTGCCCCAGAACGAGGGGTAGGATCACATCGTTTTTATCAGTTGCTTCGGTTTTTAGCGGAAGATGTAGGAGGGGATGGTTAAGGGACTATGGATGAGAGGAGGGAGCTAATAACCCCACAAGGTACTTCCACATGTTCTTCATCATAGATAATTACTCATCCTAAAGCAAATAGAGCTATTGCATAAGCATCATTCCAAACATTTTCCCTCTTCCTGGAGGAGGGAGAGGAGATGTAATTACAAAGAATGAACGCTTTTATTCTCCAGATAAGGAGATGGGGTAGGGAGGTTATATGATCTATCTAAGGCTCTTTATGTAATATCTGAGTATAATAGGGCCAAAGAATTCCTGGAAATGGAATTACCTCGTGATTATCTAGCTTCCATTCTGTAAAAGGAGACTGAGAAAGAAATATTCAGGAGAGAGAATTTCTCCTTAAATGTAAATTAGAGCTGCTGAGCAGAGGAGGAAAGGAAGAATAATACATGCAGCATTTATTATTGAAGACACAGTTGAACTCCTATTGTGCTGGGCCTAGAAAACCTCTTATTTATCTGTATGCCTGTAGGTACATGATTTCTCAGAGCTGTGCATGGGCTCAGTCTACCGACTTTTGCCAGACATTGTTTAGAAAGAGGAGCTAAGCTGGGGATGCAATTCCACCCTGCATGTAAAGACCCAGGGTGGAATAAGTGATGGGCATATAGATAGACTTACAGAAGGAAAGAGCACAAATATAAACAATTTCTTTAAGACAATCCTCAGAGATAGGGTTCTAGAAACCCCTCATTCTTTGTAACATGATGAACCCATGAAGTCAGACAGGTCCAGGCTCAAATCCCGGATCTCTCTCTTTCAGCTACACACAGAAGTTACAGCTAGTTCCTGGGGATAAGAAATGTGTCCATAATCCCAGAAAGAAAAAAGGGCCAAAAACATTTTCTAGTAATTGGAATTGTATGAATTTTACAAATGCGGATAAAATAATGTCATGCCCTTTCATAATTACATAGTCATCTGTAGGCTTAAAATCGTGTAAATAATTCTATCACTTGAGAAGCAGTTTGACATGCTCGTTTAAAGAAATGGTTTTCTTCTGATTCTTATTGACATCAGCATTACAGAAGGGTCTTCACAGTTCATCTTCTCCGTTTCCATATGGAGATGATGATGCTATCTTGAGAAATGTTATCCCCAACCACGACTACCAATTCACATTGTAGTAGGGAGGAGCGAGCTGGCTGCTTGTCACTGCCCAGCTAGCTTACATCCGAAATAACCACACGGAAATTGTCTTAATTAAATTACTGCCTAGCCCATTAGTTCTAGTCTCTTATTGGCTAACTTTCACATCTTGATGCAACCCATTTTTAATAATCTGTATGTCACCACGAGGTTGTGGCTTACCAGCATGAGTCTAACTAGCATCCTTCTCGGGCAGGAGAATCTTGGCATCTGCCACACTTCCCTTCTTCTTAGAATTCTGTTCTGTCTACTCTGCCCACTTAAGAGCTGCCCTATCAAAAGGCCAAGGTAGCCTCTTTATTCAGCCAATGAAAGCAACACACAAACAGAAGAACCTCCTACACCATCACATAATTAGACAACTGAATGAATGTTGTCGGAGGCTGCTCATCCGTTTCCTGGCTGCCCAGAACTGAAATAATCACTCAGAAACTATATTAATTACAACACTGCTTGACCTATTAGCTCAAGTTTCTTATTGGCTAGCTCTTATATCCTGAATTAACCCATTCCTATTAATCTGTGCATCACTATGAGGTCGTGGCCTACTGGCAAGGTTCTGGCATCTGTCTCCTCTGGCAGCTACATGTCATCTCCTTGACTCTGCCTTCTTTCTCCCAGCATTCAGTTTAGTTTTCCTGCTATTCTGCTAAGCCACTGGCTGAAACACCTTTATTTATTAACTAATAAATGCAACATATATACAGAAGAACTTCCCACACCAAGTGAATGTGTGATCTTTTGTGTTCACTTAATATAATGCAACTGATACGTCCTCTTTACAGGCATTTTATTTTAATATGCCATCCCAGTAATTATGAAGATACCATCTCGCCTCTCACCCAGGAACAAATCCATCAAACGCAAGTGACTTCTACAAGTTTTTGAGGTTACATCAGGAACATGTGCCTTAACTGGTTGAAAATGAGTCCAAATTTGATAGGCTTTATAAATATTAGTGCATAAAATGATCCTCTCCTAAGGAGTAGGTTTAGAAACTAGCTCATCTTATTCTTTAGCACGGTGCTTAATCTCCCCCGAGGATCTGTTTCCTCCATTGTAGAATGGAGCTAATAATAGCACTTTGCTCATGAAGACCAAATAAGATGACGCACTACAGTGACACCACACACAATGCCAAGCCCCTGGAAGGTAATGGCTATTATCCACTAATACTGCCTCGGACCTTCTACTGATTTAAAAGATGTAAATCCAAGGCTACACAAAAGACGGAAGGGCAAGCAGCTAAAAACAAGTTATTAAAATGTAGATTACAGCCAGGCGTGGTGGTGCACCACCTTTAATCCTAGCACCCAGGAGGCAGAGGCAGATGGACCTTTGTGAGTTCTAGGCCATCCTGGTCTACAAAGTGATTTCCAGGAGAGTTACACACTGTCTTGATAAACAAAAAACAAGCAAGCAAAAAAAAAAAAAAATGTGGATTATTAGCCCAAAGGAGTAAAACTGAGTAATGGTGCCTATCTTCCCCTGAAACAGAAAAGACCCTTAGACAAAGGACAAGAACATTCCTGTTGTCTTCGCTCAGTGACATGGCCACACAATATATCTGAATGACAGCACAAAAGGTTTACATCTACAGAAGGAAGACTTTCTATGCAGCGGAAGTTATGGAAATCATGAGTCACGTTGAGACAGAGGAAGAACTTAAGAATGAAGGATTGTTTGGACATGGTACTTTTTCAGTTTTTAAGAAATTTTGAGACTATCATATGATAACAATATTACTCCCTTCCCTTTCCTCCCTCCAAATCCTCCCATGTACCACTCCTCACTCCCTTTCAAGTTTATGGACTTTTCTTTCATTAATTGTTATTGCATGCATATCTGTGTGTGTGTGTGTGTGAGAGAGAGAGAGAGAGAGAGAGACAGAGAGAGACAGAGAGAGAGACAGAGAGAGAGAGACAGAGAGAGCTATCTCTGCTGAACAGTGTCTGTGAAGGAATGCTCTTTCAAGATCCCAGATTATTTCCGTTTTTCTGCACATCAACATGAGCTAACATACCAAAGAAAAGCACAAAAATTTAGCACCAGTACCTTAAACCAGGACAGAGTTGGAGACTAAGAAAGCAAGCTCTTTGGTTGATGATCTTGCTTATCAAGGAAATGTATTTTTATTATTTTTATAGATTTGTTACTCCTGCTAGAAAAAAAAACAAACAAAAATCAGAAACTTTGTCAACTTTGGAACCACGAAGACCTGAGCTCAAACCCTAGCTTCTCCTCTTGCCCCAGGTACATCCCAACCTCGTTGGCACCTCTGACAGCATGTTTCAACATTGGCACCCAATGCAGAGAAGCAGCAACAAAACTCTCTGGAACACTGTAGATTCTTTGAATATCGAGTCTGTCCTCCAGACTGGACTCCAAGCCCTATGCCAGTTTCCAGAAGTTTAAATGACAATGACACAACGCGTTGTCAGCCGAATCCCTCACGATGGAAAAAGTTTATTCCTCCTCCCATCACAAAGCTACAGCACAGGTTGTCTTAGCTTCAAATAAGAAATTCTCTGCCGGGCGGCGGTGGCGCACGCCTTTAATCCCAGCACTCGGGAGGCAGAGGTGGGCGGATCTCTGTGAGTTCGAGGCCAGCCTGGTCTACAAGAGCTAGTTCCAGGACAGGCTCCAAAGCTACAGAGAAACCCTGTCTTGAAAAAACAAAAAACAAAAAACAAAAAAAAAAAAAGAAATTCTCTGACCATGGAAGTGGACAAATTCGAGCAATCGTGGGCTGAGTGCATGAGACTTTGTTATGAAGCACTCTCTTCAGCAGCGGTGCTAAGAAGGGCTGAGCTGTTTGGGCACACTCTTGAAGGGAATCTCTCTCTCTCTCTTTTTTTTTTTTTTTTTTTTTTGGTTATAAGACTTCCTTACAACTAGTTCCAGCCTTTGGGAAGCAGAGGCAGGCTGATCTTTGAGTTTGAAGGCAGCCTGGTCTACGGAGCAAGTTCCAGACATTCAGGGCTACACAGAGAAACCCTGACTTGGAAATCATAAATAAATAAATAAATAAATAAATAAATAAATAAATCCTTACGACTTCTACAAATATCTCTTCATCCGGTTACAAACAATTTGGAATGGTTGTGAACATTCTAGCAAGGTATATTAATTGGGGCTCAGTGACATAACAAAAGACACACACCCCCAAAAAACCACAGAATCCAAAATCAGACAGAAATGACTTCTTTTGATTTCAGTATATGAAGAGTTGACAGGACATTGACGTGATCCTCAAAATATGACTTCCATCATAGGATTTATGCAAGTTCATCCAGTAAACATGGCAGAAAGATGGGAAGGACAGGTGTACAGCCTCCTAATAATCGCGTGTGCTTGAAGTTAAAACCCATTAGCCAAATTTAGTCACGCTGCCACATTAGCTACAAAGGAGACAGGGAGATGAACTGTCACCCTGAGAAGTCAGCTAACCAGCAAGAGCCCAGAAAATGGTGGGAGGAAGACTATGACAGAGAGTAGCCATGTTTGTGTCAAAAAAACTGACAGGGGAGCAATCTCAAGGCCTACAGACAGCATACCACAGAATTTGCAGCTTGGTGTGGCCTGTATACATATCACTCTGCAGTAAAGACCCCAGCCGCAGAAATCGAGGCAGTAGTACAAACCTTATTGCTTATGTAACAGGAACCTGAGTCACTGAGTGGTACTGGGGCCAGGCTACATCTGGGAAGACCTTTAATATGCTGACCCGGAAAAGCTGGAGTAAGAGCTAAGCTGGAACGCAGACAGCACTTAGCATTAATCTTTTAAAAACTCAAAAGTCGTGGGGAGGGCACCCTGAACAAGCCTGAACCAGCCTGAGGAACGCCAAAAGAAGAAAGAGCCCCACTCTGATTCAGGGTTCATGATTTATGAAACAACAGGTCAGATGAAGTAACAGTACCTCTGTTTGAGTGTGCAAAACCATTTCTAGTGCCACAATTACTATTTTACCTCCTACCACAAGGACATGTGCTCAGCTATGTTCATAGCAGCAATGTTTGTCATAGTCAGAACCTGGAAACAAGCTAAATGCCCCTCGACCGAAGAATGGATAAGGAAAATGTGGTACAGTTACACAATGGAGTACTACTCAGTGGGGGAAAAATGGCATCTTGAAATTTGCAGGCAAATGGATGGATCTAGGAACATCATTTTGAGTGAGGTAACCCAGACCCAGAAAGACAAATATCATATGTACTCACTCATAAGTGACTTTTAGATATAAAGCAAAGAAAAAAAAAACAGCCTTCAATTCACAATCCCAGAGAACCTAGACAACAAAGAGGACCCTAAGAGAGACATACATGGATCTACATTGGGAAGTAGAAAAAGACAAGATCTCCCGAGCAAATTGGGAGCATTGGGGACCATGGGAGAGGGTGGGGGACAGAGAAAAATATATAACTCAATATAATCAATTTTAAAAAATGATTTTTACCAAATACCATTTCGTAAAGTCTCATGGAAATCTTTACCCACAGATTTGAGAGAATTTGTTAGTTTATTTCCTTGTCTCAGCTGCAACTCTCCACATCTTCAGAAAATTCACAACATTTATTCACGAAGCACTCACTCAACTTGGGAAAGTTGATCCTAATCTCATTGTCTTCATTAAGAGTTGGCTCTCGCATAGAGTGGGGAACCCTGATGGCTCCTTGGCCTTGAGAGGGAGGGAGAGGAGGTATGGGTGGAGGGGAGGGGAGGGAAGGGGGAGAAGGAGGGGAGGGAAGGGGGAGGAGGAGGGGAAGGAGATGGAAATTTTTAAATATAAAAAAAATAAACCATGAGAAAAAAAAAAAAAGAGTTGGCTCCCTTCTCTACTGTATGAATACCTGAAGGGAAGTTCTATACCACAAAGCAAAAAAGTGTTTCCCCTCCCCACCCCCGCTCCAAAACACAGACCCACCAAAGATGAGTCTCAATTGCTTGTTTAAAATCAACATAGATGAAAGTATTCCCCTTGAACAACTCCAAAGGAGAATCGAGGAAATCTGTTATGGTATTAAGCAAGGAACTGCCAACTGTGAAAATTTTAGGGAAGGAGAAAAACTTTCTTTTTTGATGACACACACACAAACACACTCACTTATATGCACACACACACACTCATACACACACATATACACACACTCACTCATACACACACACAGACTCATACACACACTCATATGCACACACACACATACTCACACACACACTCACATACAGACACACACAGAGCCAAAAATTTCAACCCTGTTTCCAGAAATGCCTGTTCCTTGCTATACAGATGTGGGTAAACCCTGTATCTTTCATTTCATTTACCCCATTTGTAAAAGACAGTAACCTGAAAGACATTATTTCTATCAATAAGGTCTTTCTCCCTGAGTTTTTGAAACAGATACCTAACAAAATTTTAATTGCAATTTCATGAATAGCCCAAAATCAGATTTAAAAGATTTCCTACCTCACACCCAAATTTAGTAAGTGATGTCTTCCCCCAACAGTTCAAGAAAATTTTAGATTCTGAAGATTCCTTGCAAAATTAAATATTATAAAGGACGTGGATGAGGTCTCACGCCTGGACTCTATCCCATAGGAGTGGGGTGTGGAACAGGGACAAGGACAAAAACGTTTTGTTTTTATTGGCACCTTCCTTTCCACGTGCAGGTGTTATTGGTGCTGTCCCCTCCACCATGGCTTAATTTATTATTCATATCCTGGCAATAAAATGTTTAGAGCAGATGATCTCCCCATTAATATTAGCATCAAAGGATTAAAGCTAATTGTGGCATTGGTTGTGATTACACTTCCACTAACTTAGATTTGCTCTAGGACGATATTGCGTTGAACCAGAGGGCGGTAGCTATTTGCTACTCTTCCCGCATGGACATTCAGGATCTCGCTAACGCTGCAAACCCAGGTTGTTAAATTGATCCTGGCCAAATCTATTTACCATGCTTGTGTGCTCATCCATCAGCATCAAACTGGGGTCCACATCCCAGAGGCACACCGACTCTCCCTCCATTCTTAGGGTGGTAGCTGACCAGGCCATGTGAAGAGGAAGAACCCCAAGCAGGACCAGGGTGGTGCTGGAGCCAGCGATAAGGAAGAAGAGGGTTAAATCAACATCTCCCTGGACTGGGGGATTGTCTAATTTTCCAGCTGACTAATAAAACAGAATTAACCCTCCCCCCAAAAAAATCTTGACACAACTACAGGTATATAGGTATATAAAATAGGTACAGAAATAAAATATTTGCTGATAAGAAATTTGTTTTAAATGAATTAATTGGTGTACACATAATTTTACTGCTTATTAAAAATAAAAAGGCAAATTTGCTTGACCATGAGGCAGGTAAATTTACTTTTGCACAAAGAATGAAATCTTGGTCAACCCAAAAAGAGCAAAGGGACCAATGATGCAAACACCATCTGAGGCTGGAGGGCCAGATCTCTAGAGCGATGTTGGCATGAGTCCTCATGCAACGCCTGGGGAAGATGGAGCCTGGTATCTGTGAGTTAGAGATGGAGCAGAAGACACATCTGCTCAAGAGGACCAAGCTTGTAAGTCTGGCTCGGTTTCCCCACTTCCTTTACTTTTGTCCTATCCACACCTCTACTTTATTGGATGTCATCTCCCACATTTCCCCCCTCGGTTACTGAAAACCGTTCTCACCGACACAGCCAGAGTTGAACTTTCCCAGTTCTTAGGCATCTCTCAACGCAGCCAAGCTGGCCCGCGATCAGCCATCTTGCTGTTTCTATGACCACCGGGAGCTACTCTTCTGTAGCTGAAGTAAGTGGGAAAGATTTCAGACAACGGAAGAGCAGATTTTCCTATTCGTAAGAGAGATTCCAGTTGTCTCTTTGCGGTTAGTCTCCTTCCTTCCCTAACGAGAAAAGTCTCGAAACCTTTTCCACCTAAAATATACTCCTATTTCCCTGAATCCTTCCCAATTAGAGCAATTGTATGATGTGAGTAGGATTGCATGAGGCATCTATTTTAATAGAAAACGATCCCATCTCTAGTCCCATTTATTCTTGGAATACGGAAGTGATGTCTGCAGCCCAAACTGGAGACACAGCAATAGAAATCACATCCAAGAAATGGCTGAGGAGAAAGTTAGAAGTTCCTGGGTCCCAGACACGTGGAGAACAGACCCAACATGTCGGCTCTGCCTTGCCAACAGCTGGGCTTTCCAGGAAGGCAGAAAAAGTACTCCTAGCTAATTTAAGAAACTGTGAGTCCCATCCCAAATGCATTTAAAGTGTGGCACTGGCATATGAGTGTGGTGTCAAGCAGCAAACATACACATCCAGCAGGCTAGCAACCAGGAGCCCGATGTTCTATATTAGAACATGTGATCAGACTATCTCCCGCTTTATCCCCCACAAGCACCCAACCTTTGTACCTAGGCTGCACGTTATTACCATGCAGAAGGTTGCTTCCTGCCCCCTTTTAATAAAGAACTGTGTAAGAGATTAGCTGCGGGTCCAGCTAACCACTTGCAGAAATGACGGTGGACAGACACATCTGTCCAGAGTTTGCGGCCCACATCCTTGGAGCAGCGGATTACATCTGGAGACTTCTAAGGATGAAAAGCTGCTCTTTTTCCTCTCTTCTCACATGGAGCTCTTTTTAAAAAGACTCTCTAGACTTGGCGAGAGGGGGGAAGGAAATCCCACTTCTAGCTTCTATCTTATGAGAGCTTCTGGCAGATGCGCCTATCCAAGCCTATTTTCTGCAGAAAGGGGGGATAGTTTTGGGGGGTTGAATTGTGCCCACCCTCATTTGTGTCAGTGCCTGTGATAATTAAAACTGATTGCCAACTCAGTAGGACCTAGAATTCTAGGAGTCACACCTCAGGGCTTGTGTGTGAGGGAGTTTCTAGATTGGGCCAACTGAATTAGGACCTACCCTGAATGTAAGGGATGCCATTCTGCGGGCTTGGGTGCAGGACGGCATAAAAAGGAGGAGGTAAATTGAACACCACATTCTTCTCTTTCTGCTTCCTAGAGGCAGATGCAGTGGGGCCAGCTACCTCCAACTCCCGCCACCATGACATCCCTCAAGGATGCTCCAGGAAGCCCTCCTCCCTAGAATAAATCCTCCTATCCTTCATCTGCTCATGTAAGGCATTTTGCCGCAGCAAGTAACTAACGCATCTCTATCTCCAAATGGGACTGTATTTGGAATTAGTTTTTAAGGATATAATTAATTTAAAATGAGACCAATAAGGGTGGGCCCAGCCCCAATATGACAAGGGATAAAGGAGAAGAAATTAAGTCACAGACAAACATAGAATGAAGGCTGAGTTTCTACAAGCCAAGAAGGAAGGCCTCGGGAGAAACCCTGAAGGCCAGTTGATCTTAAATATCTAGCAAATCTGGGTCTGAAAGGAAATAAATTTCCATTGTTTAAGCAGCCCATTGTTCTGTTCTTAAAAAGAGAGCTCACTGTCAGGCAGAATGGCAAGCCCAACTCAAGGATCAGGAAGGGGAAAACAAAGCCTTAATACACATGTGTGCACACGCACGTGCACACACACACACACACACACACACAGAGAGAGAGAGAGAGAGAGAGAACAAGAACAGAGAGAGAAGAGAGAGGAGAGAGAAGAGAAAGAAAAAAGGAAGAGGAGAGAGAGAGAAGAGAGAGGAAAGACAAGACAAGAGAGAGGGGGGCTCTCCTTGGCTTTGCCTACTAAGAGGTACTAAGCAGTAACAAATACATCAGACACTAACTAATTTGGGGAAGGAATTGAAAGCACAAACCTGGCCTTTCAAAGCTTGTGACCGTTCAAGCCATAAAGAACTTCTGGAGCCCAACTCTCCCACCTGCACAAAAGAGACTGGAGAAGAGGGCAGTTGCCCGGGACCTGCTTTTGATGAGACCAGAAAGGCTAATGTGAGGAGACAGCTCCTCACCAACAGCTTCCAGATGCAGAGGGCAGGAGAGTCCCTCCTCTCCCGGGACACGGCTTCTTCCTAATTCTGTTCCAGCCGGATTTGTGACTGCCAGAGCCTGGTGCCTGGTCAGTCTTTGCCTTGCCTCTTTTTCCAAATGAGTTTCCCTGGCAGTTAACATGTTACCACTGCACTGAAGCATGCTGGGTAATGTAGGGCCAGGCAATTATGGAACTAAGCAGAACTCTATTCTGACAGAATATAAGAGTCACAGATACAGGTGGTCATGTTTTCACCTGAACGGAACGTAGTAGAGACTGTTGGGTATTTCTAAATGTGTTTCCCACTTCTCCGTCATGACAAGAGTTCAAACACTTAACTGACTACCTGATTGTCCAAATTAGAGTTCTGCCTCAGCTTCTCCTGAAATCTTGAATGGCAAGCATTATATGAGCAGACAAGATGGGGACTTCTGTAGGTAGAATACGTAACCCACCTTCTTATCCTATAAAGCTCTACCTATCAGGATAAAGTTCCACCAATCTTGATAAGATGGCAACTCAGAGCCGGGCATCATGGCACACAACTGTAGTACTTGCACAAGGGAAGTAGGGGCAGAAGAATCAGGAGTTCAAGGCCAGCTTTAATACAGAGTGAGTTCCAGGCCAGCCTGGGCTACAAAAGAACCTATCTCGAAAAAAAAAAATTAAAAAAAGATGGAAAGTTAGAAGCAACCATGTTCCAAATGACTAAAAGGCCATCATATATGTTTATTTTATATGAAAAAAACAAATTTTTATCTTGTGTAAACAAGGGATAATTTTAGATACCTATTTTTCACAGTAGGAAGATAGATCTAAAAGAAAAAGTATTGGCTCAGGACCCCTAAGATCAAATTCTCAGCACAAAGGAGATGCTGGGACAGATGCTGGGGAATAAGAGACAAAGACAGGAGATAGAAAATGGGGGAGAAAGAGAAGGGAAGAAGGGGAGGGGACAGGGATGCTTGTCCCAGATGGAAACAAAGGATTGCCTCTGGATAGAGAGGAGACAGATGACAGACGCGTAAGACAATGGCAATTTATAAAGCCCAAAGGGGAAGCCCTGTGTTAGGATGAGGTGTTTAATTTTAATTGGACACGTTAATTAGGTGAACTAAAGGGGACTTTTGATTGCTGGATTTCAATACTTTGATAGCTGGACCTTGGTAGTCATCCTCAGGAGGAGGAAGTGGCCAAATAAGGGAATAAACCTTGGTGGCTAGCTTTAGGAATGCAATCTTACAGTTTTTCCACAGGCAGAGGAGATAGGGGAAGAAGGGCAAGGCCTGCCAGAGACATTTTTGTCATTCTTGGGCTGGCTAGAGTCCCTTCAAGATTTATCTGTTTCCTTTTATCTCCGCGTGTGACAGAAAAGATTAAGAATAGAGGCAGAAGGGCAGGGGTGGGGGTGAGGGGTGTTGGCTCACGCCTCTAAGCCCAGCACTAGACAGGCAGAAGCAGGTGAACCTCTATGAGTTCAAGGCCAGCCTGGTCTACAGCGTGAGTTCTAGGACAGCCAAGGCTACATAGAGAAACCCTGTCATGAAAAACCAGAAAGAAAGAGAGAGAGAGAAAGAAAGAGAGAGAGAGAGAGAGAGAGAGAGAGAGAGAGAGAGAGAGAGAGAGAGAAGGGAAAGAAGGGAGGAAGGAAAGAAGGGAGGAAGGGAGGAAGGAAGGAAGGAAGGAAGGAAGGAAGGAAGGAAGGAAGGAAGGAGTTGGCAGAGAACACTTACATCATTCTTAATTCCATTCTTCTGTTCTCATTAGGGAATGTATCACTTTACATCCCTACCCTACATGTGTAATAAATGAGTCTCCAAAAGTAAAAGAGGCTGAGCAGGAAGCTGAAGTCAGAGATGGAAGAGATGTCCAAATGGGTCAATGCCGAGAGGCAGACAATGATGACTCACCTCTCCGAATGCTGCCCTGACAGGGAGTCAAGAGAAAGTCAGATCTGCAGCCTGACATGGGCTGTGTCATCTTCTCCATCATCCAGGCCCATCTTTACCCACAAGTGCTTGCAAAGAGCAGTGACCAATTGCATCAATACTCAGCTCGGCTCTGAGGTGAAGGACAGAAGAATGGCATCTTATTTTCTGTGTGCTTGGTACAGACACGCTCACCCAGAGGGCAAAAGTTCTCACCAGCACCGTTCACTTTCTACTAGCAAGAATCACCAAAAATCCAGTCATCACAATGCACGTTTTGTGTGTTTGTGTGTATGTATATGTGCGTGTTCACATGTTTAGGGACACACGCGTGTATAGATGTGTACGTGTGGCTGTGTATTCATGTGTACATGCATGCATATGGAGGTCCGAGGACAGCCTCAGGTGCTGCTCCTCGGCCACCGCCCACCATAGGGCTTTGTCTTGTGCTGGCTTTATTTTTGCCGTTTCTGCTGTTGTTTTGGGGTTTTGTTTGTTTGTTTGCTTGCTTGTTTTTTGAGACAAGGCCTCTCACTGGCTTGCAGTTTGTGATTTAGGCTTGGCTGGTTTCTCAGCCATGCCCGAGGATCTGCCTGTCTCTGCCACCCCAGTGCTGGGATTCCAGGGATTCACAACCACACCTGACATGTTTTGGCACGAGTTCTGGGGCTTGAACTCAGGTCCTTGAGCTTCTAGGGTAAGCACCTGAGCTCTCTCCTCACCCCCTATAAACCATCTTTTACTGAGTGTACTTCTTTGGTCTTAGTTAAGATTTCAATTGCTGTGAGGAGCCACCATGACCACCATGGCAATTCTTATAAAGGAAGACATTTAATTGGGGTGGCTCACTTACAGTTTCAGAGGTTCGGTTCGTTATCATCATGATAGGGTACACAGCAACAAGAAGGCAGATGCGGCACTGGAGAAGGAGCTGAGAGTCCTATATCTTGCAGGCAGTAGGAACTGATCTGTCTCCCAGGGAGTGACTTAAGCATAGAAGAACCCAAATTCCACCCCCACAGTGACACACTTCCTCCAACAAAGTCACACCTCCTAAGCGTGCCACTCCCTTTGCGGGGGGGGGGGGGGGCATTTTCTTTCAAAACACCACAGCTTCTTTGTACAATGCTTCTGAAGAGTCCAAGAATAAGAATATAAAAATGTAGAGTTCAGAAATAAGAAGGTAGAGATAAAGAAATATAAAGTGGTAAGCCTAGGAGAATGAGAGCAGACTGTGAGCAGCTTTCTCAGCAGCTTAAGGACTAACTATTCACAGTGGGTTACTTTCCTTCACAACCCATAGCTCTATTTGCAAAGCTAAGGCAGTCCTCTGCAAACTTAGGGTCGCTCTGCAAACTTAGGGTTGCTCTGCAAACTGCAGATCAGCTTTTAAATACTCCTCCCCCACCCCCCCGCCTTGGCCACTCATGATAGGAAATTGATGTAAGCTGAGTTAACTTTTAAATGATGGGATGTACATGACTTCTGACTTTTTGGTCTTATGTTGTCCCATACCCTTCCCTGCTGTGTGAAATTGGCCGTGTCAGGGGAGGTGGAGTCTTGGTAAACGCTGTCAAGGAATGCCAGGGGAAAACAATGGACTAAATACAAACACTAGCTTAACTTAAAAAAACTCTGTTAGTGGAAACTGCAAAGAAGGTCAATTTGTATCTGAGTTTTACCTTGATATAGCAAAGATTCTTTTGTAATTGCCTAACGCTTGCTATAAAAAGAGGAGTTCAAAAAGCGGCCTTTACCACGGCCTTACAGATCCATCTCTGGCTGTGGTCTCAGCTAGCTGAGAAGCTTTTTGTGCTCCATGGAGATTTTTTTTAATTTTTTTTCCCTGGAATAAAGTTTGCTTCTGATTTATTAGATAGACTTTGGTAGTCTGTCCCCATCTTTGCACAACCCCCATGGACCTAACACTTAGAAATCTGCCTAACACTTAGAAATCACATATAGTGATTATTCCACCAAAGAATATATGTCCTCATCCAAATTATACTATATAATCCATAGACCCTACTAGTCAAAGCCTTTTTAGACATCTTTTTTTGGCCTAGCCATTTGTTAATAGTAATTGACTAAACAAATGTATGTTTGCCTGTGAATTAATGAAGTCTTGGGTAAAAAGGAAAGAAATACACATTATTTAAAGAAATTAATTAAATTCAACTACAAGTCATTCCAGTGATCCAGATGAATACTGTTCTTATTCTAGCCTGCTGTACTAACCACAATACTTTTTACCCCTAGCTATAAGGGTGCTTACAGCCAATTTCAAATCCCTTACACAAAATTCTCTAGTAACTTGGCTAAAGAGCACACGGTTTCAGTCACCTGCTAAACATACGGCATGAAGTATAAATTCATTTATTTGAACCATAATATGAAAGGATTTTGTTGAATTTCAATCATTCAATGCCGGGTTACGACTTCAATCCAAAACAGACATGCCCTGGAAAGTTAAGAGAGCTTTTCAAAGACAAAGAGGGCTTCTGACCTGCTCACAATTAGCTATTACATGCTTCTAGGAGCTGCTTAATTGGGACTGCCATTCTCAATTAACCAACAACAAGTGAACGAAGACGGAATAAGCCAAATGAGGCACACATGTTACCAATTATTCCCATTAAGATTGTAATGAAATTGCATTCTGCTTTGGTTTTTCTTTCTTTTCTGGCTCCAAGAACTTACATAAATTAAACTAGCATGGAGGGGCGGGGGAGCGGATGTTAAGCGTAAGTTTTTTCTTTCCACAGGGCGAGAGAACTTCGTGCATCTCAACTCCTGCAGCCCGTAGCAAGGGTGTGTTGGCTCCTGACTTCAGCATTTGTTCTGCGGTGGACCTGACCCAGATTCCAACCAAGGTGCTCGGAGAGATCCAGGTGGAGCTTAGTGACGCAGCCTGGGCCCCGCTCCTCTTTCTTTTAACACTGAGCAATAATGGAAGTTTTAGCCCCCTCCCCCCTTGCCCCAGATGATTTCTCCCAGTTGTTCGCTTGAAAACAAGAATATTGGGTTTCCTTGTTGTGATTTCCTAGGTTTCTGACTGGCAGTCTTTAAAGGCTACTTATTGGAGTGATGAACGGAAAAATGAAGAAAGTATCATACACCAGGGTGAGGCTTTAAGCCGATGTTCTCAACCTGCGGGTCGCCCTCCGCCCCTTTTTTGTCTTTTCTTTTTTTTTTAAATTTAGTCTTCTCTCATACAATACGTCCCGACCACAGTTTACCCTCCCTCTATTTCTCCCTATTCTCTTCCCACCTCCCCTCTCCCGAGATCCACTGTGGCTCTGTTGCGCTTCGGAAAAGTGCAGGCCTCCCAGGGATATCAAACAAACATGTCATAACAAGTTACACCAAGACTGGACATAAACCCTCATATCAAGGCTGGACTAAGCAACCAGGAGGAGGAAAGGGGTCCCAAGAGCAGACGAAAGAGTCGGAGTCAATGCCTGCTAGCACAGTTAGGAGTCCCCCATCAATACTAAGCTAACAACCATAACCAACATCCAAGAAAGTCTATGCAGACCCATGAAGGCTCTGGGATTGCCAATTCAGTCTCTGCTTAGTTGATTCTGTGGGCTGTGCTCTCCTGGTGTCCTCAACCCCTCTGGCTCCTACAACCCATCTTTCCCCTCTTCCACTGATTTGTCCAAGCTCACAGAGGTCACCTAACACCACCTGAAAACACAGATATCTATGATTCATAACAGTAGCAAAATTATGAAGCACCAATAAAAATAATTTTATGCTTGAGGGTCACCACAGCATGAGGAACTGTATTAAAGGGTCTCAGCAATAGAAAGGTTGAGAACCACTGCTTTAAGCTAAAGGATTTGCCACTTAACCTCTGCTTTCGAAGCCGGTGTTAATAGCCATCTCCCAGAATTCCACTTTATATTTGAATTTCCTGGATTCGACAGCTTTAACTTTTATATTTAAATGTGCATTGAAATATACATATTTAGACGTGCATATATTTAAGCATGGGTTATTTTTAAATTTTTAGTTTGCACCAAGCTTGTGATATGAATTGAGCAGAATCCAAAACGGACTATAAGGGTACTGTGAACTTGAAAGTGACTCAGTGATACTAAGTATTAATGTATTTTGTAGTTGCCTTTAGAAGTCGGAGAACTTCAGATGTATCTGGAAATTATGATCTCTATTCTTGAGAACATCTCCAGATTTTTCTAGATAACACCAGTGCAGCAGCGCCACTGGGACTGTGTGTATGCTGGTTTGAGAACCTGAAAAAGAAATGGAGAGCCTGTCGGACTTTGTCCCTAGAACATGGCGTACTCTTACGTGCACCTGAGCTGAAACTCAGTAACTGCCACCGCTCATCTCTATCAAAGAGCACTGTGAGTTTGAGTCCAACCCTTGGGAGCAGGGTCTAGCCAAACACGGGAACCTTTCTCCTGAAGGGGGTGCTGAGAAGATCAAGAGTCTCAAAGCATTTTCTGAAGAGCCAGATGGGAAATATATTATTAGGCTTTGAGACACTTGAAGTCACAGGTTGCAGCTACACAGCTCTGCCTTGGCCGTGAAAGAGGCCTTTGGCAATAGGTAAGCAAGTGAATCTGGCTGGGTTTCAATAGAACAAAGTAGGAGGAAACCAGATTTAGCCAGAGGGGTCATAGTTTGCCTGTGTGCACCCTCCCCATCCCCACCCCTTATCACTCTAAAACCTCGGATTTCTTTTGATCTTCCATTTCGCCATCCCAGAAAATACTTTGATGTTAAGCCACACAAGGGTAGAATTGAATGGAATAGTCTAGAATCATGGGAAGAACTTGATTTAAAAACAAAACGCACACACACACACACACACACACACACACACAAAATTGATCCATGTGTCCTTTATCCTACGTTTTAATTTAGTACATCTTAATTTCCAGAAATAAGATTTTTTTTCCTCTAACATCTCCCCCAATGGGTTTTAATTCAAAGTTAGATATGAGACTTTCTGTTCCAGGTAATGAGCCCAATTTCTCCAATAATTTCATAGCATTTAGATAGATTGCCTGATATTTGAGTAAGAATAATTAATGCTAACTGCTGCAATACCAAACCCCAAATCTCAGTGGCTTAACTTGGGTAGAAGTGTGTTTCCGTTTCACAGTACTCAGCCCTCCTATTTTATGCCTACAACTTCTGGACTCTTGAACAAACAGTGAGAGTAGCACTCCCTCTCTCCCTACATGTCCTGGCAAAAATGCGACGCGAGGTAATTCGTGTGTCTTTTGCTGTTCAAATAAAAACAATGACATCGCTTTTAACCGAAAAGGAGACTGGGAGAGGAAAAGGTGTTTCATCTGGTGTCTTTTCATCTGAAGCATTTGTTAGTCAAGACCGCAGCCCGCCTCCTCTAGACTCCACAGCAAAGCAGACATTCAAACATTTGAGATCACCTGCTCAAGTCAGGAGAACAACTTGGAAATAGCTTAATTCCAAGTTGGTGACTTAGACCTCGCATTTGGAAAGATCACATCCTTGACATTCTAGACGTAACCGATTTTCTAAATCAAGTTAGATATTTAAAAAAAAATAACCAGAAATTAGCAGTTGGGTATGGGGGCACACCTCTTTAATCCCAGCGCTTAGGAAGCAGAGTCAGGCAGAACTCTGTGAGTTCGAGGCTAATCTGGTCTACAGAGTGAATTCCAGGACATCCAAGGCTGCACAGAGAAACAAAAAAAATGACCAAAAATTTATCATGTAAAGAAGAGGCTTTGGCTATCTTTGGCTTCTAAACTGGATACACACAGATAGGCGTCATGACAAAAGGAAACAGCATAGACTGGATTCAAGGAGTGTCTCTGTGACTGCAGTCCCAAAGGTTGAATATCAGCTTGTCTAACAAATCCCACGTGTCACTATGGTGTGCCAGTTTAGAAGGGCAATCGGAAACAGAAGTTACCAGCTCCAATTTAGTATGACAAACACTATTCCCAAATCCCAACGGTGGGGACAAATGACTGAATGTGATAGAAATTCTTGACTGTTTAGAGACATGGACAGCACTTCAAATATTATGGCTATAAAATTTTTCAAAAGGAAAGGGTGGAGATCGCTCTGTTTACAGAGCTATAGATCTTAAAGTATGTATAAGAAAATATAGCTATACACGAAGAATTAGCTCCAGATTCATACACAGCAGAAAAGGATGCTTAAAATAATGTATTTCTTATTTAAAAAAATCATTGAGAGATAGGATTTAGATGTATTCACCATAAAGAAATGATACAACATTTAAGGTGGTAGATATATTAATAGTCTAAATTCAAATTCCCCAATATATACATGTGCTAAAACACCATACTCTATCAAGTACTGGTCTTATGTACTATATGTACAGATCTTATATCAATAAAGAAATAAAAAGAAGAGATTTCTACTAAAAGAGAAGAGATATAAGGTAGGTATTGGGGGTAGGGTCTAGATGTTTAGGAAGGTATATCTTATATGGGATCTAGATACCATATAAAATTATTGATTTAGAAAGATTTAGGGTTCTGGGAGACACAAAAGGAAGTGTTCATGAAACTCATAATTTCATTTCATGTTGAAAGGAATGATCTAGAATGACAACTTACAATCTATAATTATCCATATACAATATCTGATTTTTCAAAGTAAAAAAAAAAATTAAAAGGCTAATTTAGAGTGTTGTCCTTCCATGGGTAAGCCTTGTTGGTGATGATCTCTGACCGTAAGCATTGCACAAGAATGGTTTCTTTAACAGACCTTTGTGTGGTTTCCACGTCAAATTACTGTTTACACCATGCCTCTCAACCTTCCCTCGCAGGGCCTGGATCCAAGTCCTCTGTTTGTTAACCTGATCAAACTCTCAACCTGCAGTTGATCTTTCCGGGTACTCAGCCACAAAACATTTGCTCAGCCACTGGGCTAGGATGTGGTTGTTTCGCCATCTCGAGGGATCTGATTTATGAATAACTATAGCTATGACAAAGCTATCTATTATCATGTCAGTGTTGGCCTCGTTGCCTTAAATCTGAATCTCCTTCATAATTCTGAAAACTCGCAAGGCCTATCAACTGCCTTTTTTTAATATAATGGGTTATTTCTGATCCATGTTACAAGTCACTGTTACGATGCTATAGTATACAGCCAGTGACTTCCACAGAATTCCGGATGAATGACTTCAAAAGAGATATAAGTAGATTCCCGGAGTATTAATACAGAAGACTTTTTATCTGTTTTATTGTTGCTGATGACAATGTTGACGTTGTTGCTGAAAATGGTGAGGGGGAAGAGGATGTTCCTTAATTACAGATGTTCATCACCCGACCCAGAAAATATTTTTATCTGTATAACAACAGGGAGGTTTTGGGAAGACATTGACTTTCATTAGAGTGCTTTTATATCTACAAACTTTGCATTTCACGGCTTCAGAAAGCTTTTATGTAAAGCTCATTTGCAAAAGAAAACAGGACAATACTTTCCCACAGAGAAGTCGCTGAGAATGCTAACAATTATCTAGCAGAAGCTCATCGAAGTGCTGGCTTCTGCATGGTTTAGATATGTGTATGGGAAAAAAAAGATACATCAAAAAGCCTTGTGCAAGCATATCATTATTAGACAACTTAGTACTATCATTTGTTGATTAAAGCGTATTACAAAAGTGCCCTTTCACCCAACCATTAGAAAGACATTGAGATCTTACCACATTAAGGCCACTAGGTTCGCAAATCACAAACATCGAGAACAGATGTGATCAGATCTTGGTGGGAGTCATAAAAAAAAAAAAAAAAACAACTTTGTCTTACAAATGAAGAAAAAGATGCCGAGGAAAACTAAAGACTTACGGAAAATGGCAAAATTGAGACTAGTCGTTCTCAGGGTCTCTTCCTGCCTCCTCTATGTCTGACTTCACAAAAATGGCTGCTCATCCTTGTGCACTTGGAAGAACTGGAAAGATTTTTGTTTGTTTGTTTTTGTTTTCTTTTGACACAGGGTTTCTCGGTAGCTTTGGAGTCTGTCCTGGAACTCACTCTGTAGACCAGGCTGGCCTCGAACTCACAGCGATCCACCTGTCTCAGCTTGGAAAGATATTTGAATGATAGACTTTCATTAAACACTCCTGAAGGATGCCAGGATTATTGTCTTTGAAGTCGTGTCATTGTTCTTTGCAATCACTGAACGACAACTGTTTGTTCACTTATTGAAATTTAGTTACCATAAAAATAACCTGTTTTCAACATGTCCTTAACGTATTCTCATTGACAATAACAGATGACTCATTGAGAAATGAACTTTGACAGCTTCCGATTGACTGGAGGATTTTTATGATAGCCTTTTACAGGGTCAAGGATCAGCCATGAGCAACCCTATGGGGCCCGTTATTGGGTATAAAGTGTGCCAATTGCACAAGCCACATCGCTCATTTACTCAGTTCAAAAAGAATGCCAAGGAGACCAAAGTTAACGTCTTCCTTCTCCGTGTGCCTCATCCCAGTAGTAAAACCAAGTGCTCCTGTGAGAGCCATGAAGGAGAGTACGCAGACAGAGGTGGGGAGAGCACTACCAATACTACAACTTAGTTCCCAGGACACAAGGGACGCTTCAAAGCCACGTGTCATAACCACATGTCAAAGCCTGACCATGCATTTAAACAAAAAGGTATAAAATAGAATTATAGTAAGAATGCCGTTTGTTGGTTCCTGCAGCTCAGCCCTCAAATAACCACACAGAAACTATAACACTACTTGGCCCATTAGCTCTAGCTTCTTATTGGCTAACTCTTACATATTAATTTAATCCATTTCCATTAATATGTGTATCACCACGAGGTTGTGGCCTACCAGCAAAGTTTCAGTGTGTCTGTCTCCAGCAGAATTTGTCCCGAAGGCAACAAGGACTCTATCCCTCTGTCCAGGCTCAGCAATTTCAACATTGAAGTCAAAGGGAACTTAAGACAAACCCTGATATGTGTCATTTATGATATAAACCACATATATATCAGTTTTCTGGCCTTCAGTTTCATTGTCAAAAAAAAAAAATCCAGAATGTTAATGACAATTCTGCAGAAAGGAGCACCTGGCTACCTGACAGTACTCAGGTATGACAGTGGCCCTCCTCAAGACTGTGCAGGATTTCCCTCTATTTCTTTTCATCTTAATCTTAAAAACAATTTTTTCCAGCGTTATCTTCTACAAATAGAATCAACAGACGTGGTTTATAATTTAGGAAGCTGACTTTGAATACGTTGGCATTTTAACTGTTAGAGACACTCCACTCCCAGCTGCTATATTTGTGCTACCTCAGAATTGTCAGGATTAAATAAAATTTAAATAGCACATACAATCTGACTTGCAGATGTACAACAACCACAAGCCCCCTCCATCTTTCCTTCTTTTACCCAAAGCCTTCTAAGTCTCCTTAGTGTATATCTGTGGCACATCCCAGCCCAGCTAGCCTGGATTCTGTCCTAGACAGATGAGTGACTTAGCAATATTTATAATGCAATGATGATATATAGTTACTATAAGACATTAGCTTATATATTTCAATGGAGCAGACTATAAAAATGAAATTAGATATTCAGAAATTCATTTTACAGGAAGCATCCATTGTAATCATTCCAATTATTGATTATTTAGCTAATGGAAATATACACTCTAAAATTCTTCTTCTATATTATTTAAAAGATTATTACAGGAAGATCTTGAAACTAACTTTCATAATTCTGTTGGGTCCAAACTTAATATGCATATCCTCCAAATATGCTTTATAAACTTAGGATAGATCAGAATTTTGGAGCTTATACTATTTTTGATTTCTTATTTTGATTTTAAAGTATGTTTGCATGGTGTTGATCCTCAAAATAGTCGAGAAAGAAAGAACTGATAGAACAATAACATGTGAAAAATAGGTGGTTTCAGCATCCTCTTTGTGGTAATGGAACTGATTAGTCCAAGAATAAGCTGAAAATGTGAAAATCCCAACACTTTTACCTAAGCAGGGCCAGTGTCTATATCTGCAGAACTTAATCTAGAGGGCTTTGCCTACAACATTTCACTGGAATATGATACTAATCACCCTGTAAGGCATGAAGTATGACAGGTATTAGCTCATATTTTCTAAGTGAAGAATGTGACATTCCAAGAGATTATGTAATCCAGATAATTGTGAAAATAGAATAAAAATTTAAGTAGCTTGATTCTTTAGCCAGTGATTTTTTCTATTATCCAAGCTACCTAATTAAGTGACCCTTTTATTAGAATAGCACT
Organism: Arvicola amphibius; assembly: GCF_903992535.2. Taxonomy (NCBI): domain Eukaryota; kingdom Metazoa; phylum Chordata; class Mammalia; order Rodentia; family Cricetidae; genus Arvicola; species Arvicola amphibius. The sequence continues at coordinate 14,520,538 of NC_052063.2, read as the reverse complement.
AAAGGGCTGATTAATATAGCCCACCTGTTAAATCACAACCAGTGTATAAAGTAATGGCGGCCAGAAAGCCAGCCACAAAGCCCAGAGACTATCATAAGTGTTCAGAGGCAGCAAGAAGACAAATTAGATTCCATTATCTAATGCCATATTTCTGAGCTCTTGGATTACTTGCTACCTTCTGCAATTTCACCAGTCAATGGGAATCTAGACAGAAATCATACTGAGTTTGCAGATGGTACAAATTAAGAAGAAATGGCAAGAACACTGGGGAGCAAAATGAGGATTCAAAGGCGTTCCCATTAAGTCCTAGGCCACATCTAACAAAAGGAGAGGATTAATGATATATATTATGGGCTGGATTTATATTGAGGGGGTTGGAAGTGTAGCTCCATAATAGAATACCTGTTTATCATACATGGGACTCACCACAAAAAAAAGTCTATGTGTCAAAGAAGTAACTATTAACTCTTAGTTCTTCAGAATGTGACTGCATCTATATCTGATGGCTGGTCACTTGTTCTAGTTTCATTTCTGTGGCTGTGATAAAACATCTAACAAAAAGTAACATAGAGGGAGGGAAACTCATCTGGCTTACAATTCCAAGTTGTGGTCAACCATTTTGGCGAAGTCAAGGCATCAACTCTAGCAGCTAGTCACATCACACCCACAATCAACAGCAAAGACAAAATGATGGCATCCTTTCTGGCTTGATCTCACTTACCTTTCTCCTCTTATAAACTACCCAGAACCCCCTGCATAGGAAATGGTGCCACCCACAATGAGCTAGGTCTTCGACATTGATTAGCAATCAAGTTACAAACAGGCCAAACTGATTTAGATAACTCTTCTTTGAGATTTAACTCCCAATAGTAAAAGTCAGAGCAGAAATTGATGAAATAGGACTGAAAAAAGAATACAAAAAAATTAAAGGTCTAAGCATTAGTTTTTGAGAAGATGAAGATATCAACAGAAGCTTGACCCTGTTAACCAAAAGAAAGAAAGAGGCAGTCCAAATTAACAAAACTAGAGATGAACAGAGAAACATTACAACAGACACACAAAAAAGTATCAGAGTATTATAAGGGAAAACTTCAAGTTAAAATTTAAATAAGAAAATTTCTAGAGTCATCCAAACCACTAAATTCATTCAAACCACTAAAGGTTAACCTAGAAGAAATAAACCCAAACAGACATATACAAATAAGATAGAAACAGTAATAAAAAACCAGAAAAGAAGCTCAGGTCCAGATGGTTTAAATCAGAATGCTACAAGATTTCAAATAAGATCTATTCCCAATACTTCTTAAATTATTCAAAAAATAGAAACAGAAGGAATACTTCCAAATTCCTTCTATGACACAAGTATAACTCTAATACCAAAACAAAGCCAGGTAACAGTACACACACACACACACACACCCACGCACGCACGCACGCACGCATACACACATGAAGGCAGGAAGGCAGGCAGGCAGGCAGGCAGGAAGGAAGGAAGGAAGGAAGGAAAGAAAGAACTACAGGACAATATCTCTGGTGAACATAGATTCAAAAATTCTCAATAAAACTTTCAATGTGAATTCAGAAATATGTCAAAAAGATCATTTACCATGATCAAGTTGACTTCAATCTGGAAATGCAGGAGGGTTTAATACACAGTAAGTTAATAAATATAATAAATCATATACATGGACGTAAGGCAGAAATTCCATGATCATCTCAATAGATGCAGAGAGGGCTTTCACAAAATTCAGAATGCCTTCATTTAAAAAAAAAAGTCCTGAGGACATAGGACCAGAAGGAATATATCTCAACATTAAGGACTATATAAGATAAACCCACAGTCAACCTCATTCCAAATAGAGGAAATTCAAAGAAATCCCAATACAGTCAAGAACAAGATAAAGCTATCTGCTGTAGAAAAATCCTTTTGTATACTGTGTTACTCTCATTGGTTTTTGTTTTACTGTATTACTCTCGTTGGCTTAATGAAGGGCCAACTGGCCAATAGCTAGGCAGGAAGAGGTTAGGCAGGAAAGCCAGGTCCAGAGAATGCTGGGAAGAAGGAGGGCAGAGTCACCAGCTAGAAGCAGAGAAAGCAGAAGGTGATCATTGCTATGCTGAAAAAAGTGCGATTTGGTAGAGCACAGACAAGAAATATGGGTTAATTTAAGTGATAAGAGCTTGTTAGTAATAAGTCTCTGTGTGGTTGTTTGGGAGTGGGCTTGTGGGCTAGAAAAGTCTGCCTATAGCTATCCACTGTCGCCGGTCATTTTCAATATGATACTTGAAGCATTAATTAGGTCAATAAGACAGGAGAAGTAAATGAATGGAATATAAGTAAGAAAAAAAGAGATCTAACTATTCCTATGTACGCATTAAAAAAGTCCAAATAGTCCACCAGAAAACTTGGAGAAATAGTCAACACTTTCAGCACAGTAGCAGAATACAAAGCCAGCACAGCAAAAATTAGTAGCCTTACTACATACCAGTAGCAAGCACATTGAGGGAGTTCGTGGACATCCTTCCATCCACAATAGCCTGAAATAAAGTGAAATGCCTTGGAATAAACCCAAACAAGGATGTGAACGACATCCACAATTAAAACTTTAGATCTATGAAAAAAGTGATGAATGTGGTAGTTTTAATGTAATTGCTCCCCATAATTCCATAGGGAGTTGCACTCTTAGGATTTCTTCACATACACACACACACACATACACACACACACAATTCCACATGATAATTTGCTGCAAAAGTTATATTCAAATATCCATTGTGTATTTATGACAGATGACATCTGGGGTTGCTTCAGTCCTGGACCATGTATGGACCTTTGTCTAGGCATTGGAAGTCCCAGGCAACAGCACTCCTCGAAGCAGAAGATAATACATCTGCCTTTATCGGGAGTATAGCAAAATCAATTACCAGAAAGAGAGTATAGCAGACATCTAACCACAGGGACTAAGCTGGAGGACTCTGGTCTCAGAAGAACTGGAGCTCCAGACAGGGAAAGAAGGAAGGCTTTAATAAGAGGAACCACAGCCCAGCATACCTCCTGCACCACAAGTCTTAGGCGGAGGAAAGTATATTCAAAAGGAGATGGTTCCGTGGCTCACAGGAGAAAATAACGTACGTCCAAATTTTCGGCCCAGTACTCACCAGCTGTGTGTCTTTGGCCACATTAATCACTCTCTAAATGTTGATTCACATAAATGTCATTCCTAACTACATATTTTATATCAGGATATGGATAAACTCAAGGTTAAACATGTTACCCTTTCTCAGCAAGACTGTAGCAGTACAAAAACGACTTCTGTAAACCATGGAACTTTTAGTCCAGAGGATATAAAAAACCTTTGCTTCTGAGAGCCAAAGCCCATCTCTGAAAGTTTCTGTACTTAAGGGAGGGATAAGCTTAAAAATTGTGGCTTATAGTATCTTGCTACAGAGACTTTACATGTGTAAATTAATCCAAAATGCATCTGTGGGTAGCAAAGATTAAGGATATGGATTCCACATTATATTGTTCATCTTTGAACTCTGTCAGGATCATTAGCGACAGACGATTTTGCCCACTTAATATCTCTGGACTTCAGCCCAGTTGTTGGAGAATAAAAAAATGATCGTATCACACACTTCAACAGGTCAGTATAAGGCTTCATAAAGCACACAGTACTTGCTCCATAGCAAGCGTTGCTTATTACAAGCCTAACTGACCCCCTGGTGTCAAACACCATCAACAAAGGAGACACAATAATAACTAAGGAATTGAATCCTGGCCCCTGAGGAGCCTCTGAGCTCCACAAAGCAGGAAGAATCAAAAGAGGACTTCCAGGACAGGTATGCGGACACACATCTTTTATCCCAGCATTCAGAGGCAGGCAGACCTCTATGAGTTCAAGGCCAGCCTGGCTTAAATAGTAAGTTCCAGGCCAGCCAAGGCTGTATGATGAGAGCCTGTCTCAAATGAAACAAAACAAAAACAGAATTCCAGAAGATAGTAAAGCCTATGGATGGGCATAGTGGAAGAGAGAAGAGAGGTAGCTGGCTGAGCCTGGTAAGCCTTCCTGGGAGAAGCAAAATCTAAGCTAAATCTTCAAGGATAGTCAGTAGACGGCAAGGTTCTTACAGTATCCTTAATATCTCTTAGTTCGTTGTGTTTTGCTTAGAAGAAAAGTTCTTTCTGAATGCCCTAACCTTATATAATAAGAATCAGCTAGAAAATTTTTTTAAAAAAAAAAAAATCCTCAGAGCAGTTCAGGCCAACATTTCTGCACTACAAGAGCTAGTGGTTACCCAACAATTCACACAGATACTATTTTGGTGGGAAAATTTTGCCCAGATGATGGAAGAAGCAGAAGATCATTTGCAGACAGGTGCTAAGCCCACACTGAGTGTTTCGGGGAGGAAAGCACGCACACATCGACTAGCTAACACGCCGAAAGCAATGCCACAGCTAGCTAAGAAATTATCACCACGATCCCGCCAGTGGAACTGGAGCCTCTTCAAGAACAAGGAGTCTTTCTTGTCCACCCCTAGCGCCAGCGCTTAAAGCAGTGCTTGGCAATAAACATTTGATGAGTAAACACATAAAAAATTGAATCACAGGAATGGCTTTTAGGAAACAGAGAGTGATAAACCATCTGACCACGGGAAACGATAAACGCCGACTGTCCTACGCATGCGTGGGGTGTGAAGCATCGCCATTTGGGACTGTGCGCCAATGATCCCAATTTCGTCTCAGGAACGTCTCTTCATTCCACGCTGCCCGCCTGTTCATTACTTTCACGAATCTTCACATGGGCACTTGACCTTCCAGACATGATGCTAGAAGCTGTGGACAGTCTCCAAAACAAACAAACAAACAAACAAACAAAAGACCCCGCAAACCCTTGATTTCCCAGAGAGTGCATTCTGATAAGGGAGGCAAATAATAGTCACTTGGCATCTACAAGGACTGGTTCCAAGATGCACTTTGATACCAAAATCCTCAGATGCTCAAGACTTTTGGGGGGGGGCAGGAGAAAGGGGGTGGTTGAGACAAAGTTTCTCTGTGTATCTTTTGGAGCCTGTCCTGGAACTAGCTCTGTAGACCAGACTGATCTCAGACTCACAGAGATCTCTCTGCCTTCTGGGAGGCATGCACCACAACCACCCAGCTCAAGTCTTTGGTTGCATGTTAACATGACACATATCTTCCCAAGTACTTCACATCATCTGCAGATTATTTATAGTGCCCAATACAATAAGTTTCTATAAACCTAGTTACCTTGTGTAGAAAACCGTGGCAAAGGGGAGACATAGGTATATGTGTTTGATACAGTTGCAAGCTTTTTGGAAGAATTTCCCAGTAAGATGAGTTGAATCTATGTAGGTAGACTCCATGGATTTGGAAGGTCAACTGTAGTAAAATGTGATGTTATAATATGGCATAAAGTGCCATAATGCAACATAAATACTATTTATAATAGCATTATTTAATATTATGTACCTCAAGATCAGAGAATAGAGGATGTTTGGATTGAGATTCAGTCTGAATGAAGCCATTAGCCACCCCATGCCCAGAGTGACCGTAAATTTTGATAGCCCTTTGGAGCTGCACAAGTTGGATTAGACATCTGGGCCCTTTCAGTACTGCAGGGACCAGACCTTGCACGCAGGCTGGACTGGCAGGACAGGTACACGACTTTGAGTAAGGTAGCTCTCTCTGGGCAAGGGCAATTCCCAAGTGGGCTAGCAGAGGAAGGCTGTGTCTGGCGAGCCTCCCGGAGCTAGGGAGAAGTCCTTTAACCTCAACTCACACATATGTGATTTATTATCAGCCTCTTTGCCCGCTAGAATGTCAGTGCCACAAGGGCAAATGTTTTTTTTCTAGGTGCCTAAAGAAAAACCTCCCGGAAGGCACTTAATGTTGGTTAATTTAATAAATTAATAACAGTACCTAATTATGCCACAGAACATACTCCCAAACCAAAGTTTCTAATGTATGAATCAAGTTAGAAGACAGGGTATTTTTAAATAATTTGTACTGGAATGGGTACAAAACTTTTATAAATACATTTCTAAAAATCTTGGCTAAGCTGAATAGGGACTTAAGTCTGTCCACAAACATAATTTCAGTGGCCATTATTATTGGCTGAATTGTGTCTGTCCCCACCCTCCATTCATGTCAAAGTCCTCAGCAACTCCCAGTGTTATTATTGGAGAAATGACAATGAGGGTGGTCATCTTTAAGCCAGGGAGACTCCGTGGAAGGAGCAACCAGGCAACCAGGAGTGTTGACACTTTGACCCCACCAGCCTCAGAGCAGAGGGGGCACAAATGGCTTTGGTTTACTCTAGTGTGGCTTACTTTGTTCTAGCCATCTCTAGCAAATGACATATCTATCCTACCTGAAAAGGGCAAGTAGCAACCTCACAGGATAGCAATTAAATATAAACTTGGGCACTGTCTTTGTTAGGGTTACTATTGCTGTGGCATCATAACCAAAAGCACCTCGGGGAGGGAAGGGTTTTTTCTGCTTACACTTCCACATCACTGTTAGTGAAGGCAGCTAGGACCAGAACTCAAACAGGGGAGGAACCTGGGGGCAGAAGCTGATGCAGAAGCCTTGAAGGGGTGCTGCTTAGTGGCTTGCTCTTCCTGACTTGCTTAGCCTGCTTTCTTAAAGAATGAAGGATCGACAGTGGGTTGAGCTTCTCTTCCATCAATCACTAATGAGGAAAAGGCCCTACAGGCTTCCCTGCAGCCAGATCTCAAGGAGGCTTTTTTTTCCTCTAAGATGACTGACTCCGGCTTGTGTCACGCCAACAGAAAATGAGACCGCACGAGCACCATTGATCAAAGATGGATTTAAGTCAGTATTTTAAACATTATTTCTGGTGACTCGGCTGGTAGCAGAGCCGACTCAGTCAGTGCCAATCTCCGTCATAAAGGCAAGCAGGCAAACACCCATCCTTGCCATCTCCGGCTCCGTCTTTTCCCAAGGTATTTATCTGTGTGGTAGGTATTCATTCAGTTACAACAAGAATAATCTGTAGATTTATTGTCTGGGCTCTGTTTCATACTGCAAAAGTCTAAAAGCAAACAAAGGAATGGGAACAGAGGCCCATTCCTGCTGCCCTCTCCCTTGGGGGACTCTACTCCCCGTCTCGGGAAAACTTCCAAGCTCTTCGGGACAGAAAACAGCCCGACACACAGGTCACAGAAGGGTGCCGGTCATTCTACACATCCAGTAAACTTCATTTCCTTCTTACATTATTAGGCAAAAATAAATGGTAGTTGCAGTGTTCTCTCCGGGCCCTAGCTGATTGCCGCCAATCTTTCGGCGCACGCATACCGCCTTGGAAACCATTCTGCTTGCACAAACAAGCTGTTTCTTGAATCACTCCGTAGACAAAAGCCATCTCTACCCTCGGCTCTATTCTGTAAAGAATTTTGCATGCCATAGGTGGCCTGTCACTCTGAAGGACATTTTGAACATTAAATGCCAGCCCTCCCCTTGCTCATTCAAGGACATTCTCTGTCCTGCAGTTGTACCACCCTGAAATGCCCTGGTGCCTGCCTCTACCTGGCTGAGACAACGTTGTGAAATCATGCAGTATTCCACCAGGAACCCCATTACCTGGTACTGGGACATCTGAGTTCCACCGAGAACATCTAAAGAAGCAAGGCAATGGCTATTTACAAAGCCAATGTGTTTGTAAAGGGTTTGAGAAGCTACTTCTCCCCAGGTCCCGCGTTAACTATTACAGGACTGCGTTCTTGTCTTTGTTTGGACATAAGAAAGAGCTGTGATGATGCTGGCTTTGAACTTCCCAGTTGTCCTGCGTGTTTCTCTCATGTTCTGGGACTCCAGGCATGCACCTTTGGGGTGACCATGTTTTGTTCTGTTTTGATCACTCAACAAGATTCCCTTTGCATTACAGGGCCTTAGCTGTTAAAATAATCTGCACTTACTTGGTTCTAACCCATTTGTATTTCAGGTTTTCTTCTGGCCATTGTTAAGGTCCTCTTTTGCCTTCTTGTAGACCACTGAAGTGTGAAAGTGTGGTCTTGTCTTCAATTGTTTCACCTAAGCATACTTTCTTGTAAATGCCCACAGACAAAATGAAGCTGGATAGCTTCTAGTTCACCATCTTTAAAACAGGGAGAATAGGCCGGGCGGTGGTGGCGCACGCCTTTAATCCCAGCACTCGGGAGGCAGAGGCAGGCGGATCTCTGTGAGTTCGAGGCCAGCCTGGTCTACAAGAGCTAGTTCCAGGACAGGCTCTAAAAAAACTGCAGAGAAACCTTGTCTCAAAAAACCAAAAAAAAAAAAACAGGGAGAATAAGCCGGAGGCGGTGGTCCACACCTTTAACCACCCACTCGGGAAGCAGAGGCAGGCAGATCTCCATGAGTTCAAGGACAGCCTGGTTTATATAGGATAGTCAGAGCTACACAGTGAGACCCTGTCTCAAAAAAAAAAAGTCTGCCTGTCACAATTATTTTGTGAATTAAATTATACTAACAAAGATGAAATAGCCAAATAAAATGAAGGAGCATAGTTCAGATGAGTTTAACATGAATGTGTTGATAGTGAAAATCTCATAATTATAGTTTTCAATTAATAAGCTCTTCATGTTATTTTGAGACAGCTTATTTATCTAGTTTATTGCCAATACAAATGGAAGTGCTAAACACTGTTACTATTTATCAATATAAATTATGTCCCACATGCCTCTGAAAAAACTGTCACCTTTTGTTGTTTGATCAGTTAACAAAAAAAAATGGAGAGAAGCTTACCTCTGTGCATTATCTTCTCATCTGCAATATTTTCCCATTTACTTGAACCTACTATAAGCCTTCTAAGGTTAATAAATATTATTCCTTACTTTTGAAAGATTAAGGAAAAATTTGAATTTCAAAAAGGTAAAACCTTGCCCAGCGTGTGCTCAGCTAGATTTAAGCCATTAGACTTTGAATATTTAAAATAATAATTATTAAATTAATTAAATAATTAATTTAATATTAAATAATTATTAAAATAATTATTTCTAAGGTAGCAAACAGTCTGAATACATTGCTTACCAGATATCTATGCCGTTTCCTCCAAGACTCAGAGAACACCACGGAAGAGGAGGTAGGAAGAGTGTAAGGGTCACACTAAAAGGAGGAGTGTTGTGGGATTCTATTTTGTGGGCAAGGCACAGCCATTGAGCTGATAGCTCACAGCAATGATGGTTTTCTTCATAAGTCCTGTAGAAGACCAGACCTAACAACACTCAGTCATGGATGGTAAAGGACCTCGCTAGGCCTCCTTTAGAGAAAGCTGATGTTTGCTGGGGGAGGGGAGGCATTGCCTTTAGTGGCGTAGTTACCTGGAAGTTTCCTGTGTTCCTGTGAACAGCCCCTCACCAAGGCTGTTGCATAAATGTGGTGGTTCGAAAGAAAATAGCCCCCATAGGGAGCAGCACTACTAAAGAGGTGTGGCTTTGTTGGAGTAGATGTGGCCTTGCTGGAGGAAGTGGCTCAGTGTGGGGGTGAGCTATCAGGTCTCCTATGCTCAAGCTACACCAGTGACACAGTTCACTTCCTGTTGTCTGCAGGTCAAGATGTAGGACTGTCCAGCTCCTTCTCTAGCACCATGTCTGCCTGCATGCACCATGATGATAATGGACTAAACCTCTGAAAATGTAAGCCACTCCAATTAAATGTTTTTCCTTTATAAGAGATGCCATGGTCATGGTGTCTCTTCACAGCGATAGAAACCTTAACTAATGCAATAAGCAACCTTAATTTAATTCTTTGAACCAGAAAAAAAAAAAGAGGGGGAGGAGAACAAGGAGGTTAGGATGCCATAGTTCTTCTAGATATTTTGTTCTGTGACTTACCACAGGTGAGCCCTACTGCATTTTCTGTTCCATAAACTATCTACTTCCATCAACAGGAAGTAGAAATTTGTGTTGCGTTCTCATGAGGCTGGTCCTTCCCCCTTAGAACAAGCAAAAATTCTTTTGCCTTTTTTTTTTTTTTTTTTTGCCATGTTCAGTCCAACTGTGATGATACCCTAATGGAGTTAGCTTGTTGGAAAAGCCAAGGGAGGCAGGGAAACTCATACGAAGCCCTGGAAACAGTACCTTTCTCTTATGCTGAACTCTACAGGTCAGCCGGCTGGAGGCTCAGCTCTCCAGAAAGTTGGCTGCATCTGTTTGTACAGACACAGCTGAAATCCACCTTTGCGGTTGCCTTTCTAGCCACTTTAGCCCTGCTCTAGGAGCCTGAACAGGTTCCCCGCGTGTTTTTCACGGAGGCTCACTGCTGCTACCCCAGATGCCTGGGCTCCCAGGGTTTGTCGAGAGCCATCTAGCCTTTGAGTTTGGAGAGGAGAAGGGATTAGTCGGCTCCTGGGAGCGCTCGGCCCCTATGGCTACCCCAGAGAGAGATTGTTCACTGTTTGCCCCCAAGCTCCACACCCTGCTAACTCCATCCAGCATTAACGCTGTCATGCACGATGACGTTTCCCAGTGGGACAGAAACAAACACTGTAACAAGAAAATCGCTCTGCTTTCTACCTTCAGACCTTATTAAATATTAGAGAGAACAGAAACTGCCGACAGTTTCAACCGTGTTGAACACAATGAGCCAAAATTGACTCTCAGCCCCAAGTCTTGGCTGCCTAACTCAAATGATTTTTTTCCTGCTTACTTTTTACAAAGGCCTAAAAGAACAATAAATGTTGTCATTAATTCATCAAGACGTAAAAAGAAACAAAGAATTGCTTAAGCAGGAGCAGCCAGCATTGTAGGCGAACACATTTTCACCTATGACTGTATGTGTCCAACACAACACTGATAGCAGTGTTGATGATCTTCTTAAGTGATATATGATTATTTAACTTCTTTTTTTAAAGAGCTATTTATCTTGGTTTTATTATTTATTTCATTTTATGTCTAAGATAGGGGGGTTTTTTTGTTTTTTGGTTTTGGTTTTTCGAGACAGAGTTTCTCTGTAGCGTTGGAACCTGTCCTGGAACTAGCTCTTGTAGACCAGGCTGGTCTCGAACTCACAGAGATCCGCCTGCCTCTGCCTCCCAAGTGCTGGAATTAAAGGTGTGCGCCACCACCGCCCAGCTAAGAATAGTTTTCAGGCATGTATATATGGGCATCATGGGCAAAGCTGATCAGAGTTACAGATGTTTGTGAGCCAGCATGGGATGCTAGGAATCAAACCCAGGCCCTCTGCAAGAGGGTATGAACCTCTAAGTAGTCTAAACCACTAAGATCTCTCTCTAGCCTATTATTTAACTTCTCTTTACTGTGTGCTTTGATGCATCATTCTTATTTACTCCTATAGGAGGTTGTCAGGGAGAATTTGCTAATTTCTTCTTCTATTATTGCTTTTTTGAGACAGCATTTCTTCTTCTTTAAAAAATAATAACAGAAAAATGGAGGTGCCAAGGTGTTTTACCCAGAGTCACAGTCTATTAGCAAATAGAAAACTAGAAACTAATAGCATCACTCCTGAGTTGATAGCCTACCAAACCTTCCACACACTGAAGGAAATGATGCCGACTATGTTCCCTTACCTCTATCTATACAACCTCCAGATAGCATATTAATTCTGTGTGGGAGGTTTTGTTAATGCTTTGTTTTTGCTATCCTGTTAGGAGCTTTTAAAATAATATTTTTGTTTCTTTTGTCGGTTCTGTTAACACTCTTTGAAACCCTAATGGCATCCGATAAAAAGTGCTCACATTAATTAGATAAACAAATTGATTCTAAACCTGAAAGTACAGTCATAATTGATTAATATGATGGTTCCATGGGTGGCTCTGATGGTTAATGAGCACTAAGCAAAACATATCCACCACTGCTAATTGATTCAGCATGAATTATGAAGTATGAATTCGCAGTAGTCTTTTTCCCCCTTCCAGATTTGATAGTTCTATTTTTAAAGCTTTCCCTGCTTTGCTTTAAACACAGTCTTTTTAGCTGTGCTTTCCTGCCCATCCCCCCCACCCCCCGCCGTTTCTACGGGAAAACATAAAGAAAATACCAAACCGCCTGAGTATTTCCACCTGAGAAATTAGAGCAATTTTGTTCCATCCTTCGCATTCAAATGCTGTTCCTTCCTGTTTGAGTTGGATGACTTTTCCCTTGCAGGAACCGAATGTAATCCTCTGAGCTCTTCCGCTCACAATCTCCACCATGTGTGGTCAATTAAATCCCAGCAGTATAGAGGCGTTCTCCCCTAAACGCCTGCACTCCCTGGGAAATCGAAGGGCTAACATCTAGTTTCTAAACATTACTGTGGTTCGGTGGGCACAATGGCTTCTCTGCAGCCTCAGCCAGCACGGAACACCTCGAGGGCGACAGCACCCCACCTCTATCCCCTTTGGCAGCGAGTCACTCTTTTAAGAAACCACACTGTTGTCATCAAAGATCCCAGTCACTCCTACTCATCACAGGATTCTCTTTATCTCCTGCAAATGCTTTCATGCATATGTGCACCTGGATGGTAAAATGAGCAGCATCCGGAAAAAGTCTATGTAAAATTGTCTCTAGCCAAATACCACCGAAACCCAAAACAGATGCCCCGGAGACAATCGTGGGGGGAAAAAATGAGAGTCAAATGGTAAAAAGATACTTTGTGCTTATTGTAATGAGAATTTATATTGTTGATAGTGATTTTGAACTCTAAAACAATTTTTAAAAATTTAAATAAGATAATGCAATACTTTGTGGTTCTTCTTAGAAAATGTTCCTCAACGCCTTAGTTTTGACAAAGAAGCCAGAAATATACACTGGGGTGGAGAGAGAGAAAGAGAGAGCACATCTTCAACAAATGTTAATAATCAAACTGGATGATTGCATGTAGAAGAATGCAAATAGATCCATATTTATCATCCTATACAAAGCATAACCCCAGATGGATCAAGGACCTCAACATAAGGCCAGATACCCTGAATCTGACAGAAGAGAAAGTGGGGAATCATTTTGAACTCATTTGGCACAGGAAAAGACTTTCTGAACAGAACGCAATTAGCATAGGCACTAAGATCAACAATTGGTGCATGGGACCTCATGAAACTGAAAACTCATACATTGCTAAGGACACCATAATATGGACAAAGAGGCAGGCTACAGAATGGGGAAAGATTTTTACCAATTATACATCTGATAAAGGGCTAATATCTAAAATATATAAAGAACTAAAAAAAAACTGGACATCAAGAAAGTAAATAAACCAAAAACTGTACAGAGCTAACCAGAGAATATTCAAAATAGAAAACTTAGATGGTTAAGAAATAAGAAGTGCTCTACATCCTTCATCATCAGGGACATGCAAATCAAAACTAGTGAAGACTCCATTTTACGCCAGTCAGAATGGCAAGATCAATAAAACAAATGACAGCTCATGGTGGCCAGAATGTGGGGCAAGAGAAACACTCATTCCTTCCTAGTGGGAGTGCAAACTTGTACAACCACTGTGGAAATCAGTGTAGCGGCTTCTCAGGAAGTTGAAAATAATCTACCTCAAGATCCAGCTACACCACTCTTGGGCATATACCCAAAGCACTCTACGCCCTACTACAGAGATACTTGCTCATCCATGTTTATTGTGGCTACATTCAAAACAGCTGGAAATTGGAAACAATCTAGATGTCCATCAACAGATAAATGCATAGGGAAAATGTGGTCCATTCAATAAAATATAAGGAAAATCACAAGCAAATAGGTAGAACTAGAAAAAATACATCCTGAGTGATATAAACAGACCCCAAAAGACAAATATGGCATGTGTGCTGTTATATGTGGATGTTAGAGATTACATCATCTCAGTAGTCATGCTACAATCCCTATAACCACAAAGATTAGGTATAGATTAAGGGATTAGGATAATTATGGAGAAACGGGGGTGGGGACATTGGACAAGAGGATTAAATGGAGAGAGAAAGGAAAGAGAGGGTAAAGTAGGATATATGGGGAAATACAAATAAAACCAAGGCCATTTGACAGAAGCAGCTTCTTCAAATATATGTATATATGAAAGCAATCAAAATGAAATCACCAAATAGCCCCAACCACTCATGGAAACCCCCAAACAACTCAGGCTGTTGCCAAGTTATTAGTCAGCATTCTCTAGAGGAACAGAACTGATAGAACGTGTGTGTGTGTGTGTGTGTGTGTGTGTGTGTGTGTGTGTGTGTAAAAGGTATTTATTAAAGTGTCTTACAGACTGGGGTCCAGCTAGTCCAACAGTGGCTGCCTACCTACCACCTACCAATGGAAGTACAAGAACCCAGTAGTTGTTTAGACCATGAGGCTGGATGTCTCAATGGCTCTCAGTATATGCCAGGCTCCAGAAGATGAGGCTCTAATGCCAGTGAAGGAATGGACTTGCCAGTGAGAGCTAAAGCAAGCAAAAAGCAAACACTTCCTTCTTTCGCATTCTTTATACTGGCTGCCATGAGAAGGTGTGGCCCAGTATGAGGTGGGTCTCCCCACCTCAAAAGATCCAGGTTAAAGGTGGGTCACCCTATTGCAAACTATTAAGAAAAACCCTTCACAGATGTACCTAGCCACTTGGATTCTAGTTAATTCCACATGCGGTCATGTTGACAACCCAAGAATACAATCACAAGTCAGAACCTCCAAACGCTCTTATTCCTTTCTTAGCTGGTTGGCTTCAGAGGACCAGAAGCCCAAAGCAGCCAGGGAGAAGTCTGAGCTTCCAGTTCAGTGGAATTTAGTTGTATCTCTTGGCAGGAGCACCCCCTATCTCCGGAACCGGAACTTCTAGGCCAGCAGAACTTAAGGTCATGGGAACAGGAAGCAAAATGATACCAAGGTTATGGGTTGTTCCCCACAAACTGAGGGCAAGGCCATATTGAGAAGGAGAGGTGGGCTTGCAAGCATGCACCTCCTTACCTGGCTTATTTGTTATTCTGTCTTATCTTTGTAAGAAGCATTGCTGTCATAAGCAAGCTGCTGGGATACAACCCGCATGTGGCCTACCAATTCTTATTAGAATCACAAAATCTCAAAAATTCTTCACGCTAAAGAGTTTTAAGGTAAAGCCGGGCGGTGGTGGCGCACGCCTTTAATTCCAGCACTCGGGAGGCAGAGGCAGGCGGATCTCTGTGAGTGGGTATACATACCCACTCCTAAGCACTTAGTTTTAAAACTATGCTAGGGCTGGAGAGGTGACTCAGCTATTAAAGACTAGGCTCACAACAAAAAAATATAAAACTATTCTAATAAAATCAAGTCAAAACTTAACCAACAGCTGTCTCATTGGACTTATGACCTGATCAATAGACAGAAATTCACGCCTGGCCATGGGAACCTAGCCATTGTTGGTGATGTCATGGGCATGAAAGAAGGGCCCTACTACAGCTACTTTTCCTAAACCTGCATCATATCCAACTATATGATGCATCCTAAATACATATCCTTATACCCACGTGTAAGTGTAGCTCTCACACCCGATCAAATGAGCTTCTCTTTTGCGGTAGACAGAGACCATTCTAGAAATCCACAATTGAACAAAATGTAGCGAACAAGGGACCATGACATATCTGTCACAGACTGATAGATCTACGACACAACCCCTACACCTAAGGTTCAAGGAACAGCAGGGAAACTGAAGTCGAAAGAGTATCGGAATCAGAAAACCGGAACATCTGTGAGGTCATGTCTTCTATATACTACCATGAAATCTCAACAAGTCTTAAACAAGACTTGCACAATGACATCTGTTGACATGCCAGCATGGATGGATACAGCACAATGTCCCACCCCTAGGTGGGACTACAGACAATTAGTAGATGCTGAGAAAGAAACATTCAGTCTTCTCTAGGGACAAGTGCCCTAATAAGTTATCCAATCCCAGGGGCCTGCCCGAAACACTAAATGTCATCAGGTTATATATGTGAAATAATAATTAAAGAAGAGGTTAACTATTTGAGAGGGAGTCATGGAGACATGTGAAGAGCTGGAGGAGAGGGGCGGGTGATGATGATGCAAATACAGGACTTGTGGATGAAATTCTAAAAAAAATTTAATTTAAAAAAAGAAAATGTCAAGCTGTGACACTCTTTCAATTTTAGCATGTCTCTTGGTATAAAAGCTATCAAGCTAAAGAGAACTGTAGATGTGAGAATTGGGGGAACATTATATAATGAGTCTGTGCTCTTCAGGAGGAAAACAATGTCATACATGAGGACAAAACCATGCCTGCGGGCCCATTAGTCAACACATTGTCTATCCCTGGTATGTTTTCTATTAAATCCATAAATAAGTAGATGGCCAGCTGAACATGCCGCTATTTTGTGATTAAGTTTCATCTTATATTAAAAGGAATGGACCTCACTCACATAGCCAATGATTTTTTGGAACCCAGGAAGTAGCCTACATTGTATAGAATAAAAGATCAAAAAAAAAAAAAAATCAAGATTGATGCAGCTGCTCTCTCAACACACAGTTTCCTCTTAAATGTCTCAATATTTGTTTGTTGTGTAGCTAAATATATCCCGTAAACTTATACAATTTCATTAGGGATGACAGCTATAGCGGATGTGTGGTTCAATTCCAGTTAATTTCTACAAATATGCACTACCTCGTCCCACACAAAGAGAAGATACTGGTAGGTAGGCAAATCCCCACTTTCCCTTTCTGCTGTCCAGTTCTGATTGGTTGGTAGTGATTACTCTTTTGTAGAGTTTACGGTGGTCCTCTATTCCGTATTGGCTGCACTTGAAAGAGAGATGGGGCGCTCTATAGCTCAGTACAGAACAATTGACTCCCACGCACAATGCCCCATGAATTTCATGCTTAATGCCCTAGGTTCGATCCCCAGGTACACCAGGAAGAGAGGAGAGAAGGGAAAGAAGGAAGAGAAGGGGAGGAAGAACATGAAATTGTTCTTGAATCCATTTTGTGTAAGCTACATGCATTTTTCTAATTAATTGGGTAAGTTTTACCTGGGAAGTTACCGCTAAATAATACCACAGCCCCCACAGAATTCTCCACGGAAACCATCAAGGAGTAGAAACGCCTTCAACACATAACATAGTGGCTCTCAGAAAGTAAACGTACTTTGGATGCAAGCCCAGCTCTCATGGAAGTCCTCATTGATGTGTTCTTGCTTCAACCATGTCATTATGAACTGCAGTTAACGGGTGATAAAGTCGGTCGGGGTAGCAGCAGAAGTTGTGTGTTTTGGCACTTCCTGCGATGATGCTTTTACTGCTTCGTGGCAACTGCTTCTCTCCCCTTTTATTTTCATTTTGCAAACTACGGCCTTAGCGGCTCTGATGCTGTAGCAGAAGCAGGGCCTTGTTGATGCAATGAGGATAATGCCTAGGACGTTGATTGGTTGACTGATTGATTGACGATTGATTGGTAAGTTTCCAGGATACTAGACTGTTGCTCTATTTATGATAACGTAGGCCTAGCAGCATTTTTCAAACTTCCGTACACTTCACGTAAAGAAACGATGACAGGTAAAGCAAGGCAAGTGTAGTTGCTCTAGTGCCTCCCTGCTAGGTGTGAGACAGCTCTTCGCCCTTTTAAAGCAAAGCAAATAATGTTATAGAGTCGGCTCCAGATTTACGGCTCGAGCCAGAAGGTTGACGCTAACTGAGAAGTCTCCAGAATTGAATCAAATTTTCAATTCAAATGAACAGAGCAACTACACGTCTCGTGCCTCATGGATCTCCAAATTTAACTCGAAGCCTGCTCCCTCCTTCCAGATGGCTCATGCAGTGGGAGTGGGGGACAGAATTAGCAAGCAAACCCAGAGAGACACGGATCTTGGCGTCCACGGCTGTCGACCGACCCCGCAGCCAGCTTTTAGTGCAGCTAATGTTACCACGGAGAATAGCACAGGTAAGCGCTGTTTGAAGTATACAGAGGCCTTTAAACCCTTGGTTTAAAGCTACTAAACTAGATTTCCCCCTCAGAAACAAAACCATTCGGTATGCAGCAAAAAAAAAAAAAAAGCAAAAAAAAAAAAAAATGAGAAGGTACTGCCCCCCAAAAAATGTCTAGTTTCTTCTCCCTCTCCACCGTCTATGGATTCGTCTTCTCTGAGATAGGGATGAGGTGTGGCTCAGCGGAAGAGCGCTTGCACAGCACCTGCAAGGCTCTCAGCTGGACGCCTGACACTACAGTTAGTCAACACATCTATGCCAGTCCTTACGAAAGCATTATGTCTAGTCTCTGAGCCTTTACAGCTGGCAAATCACGTGGCCTTCGCCATCAGCATCTCTGGGGAAAGAGAGTGTGTGGAATCAGATCAAAAAGGTAGCCAGGAAAAAAGTGAGAGAAAGAACATGAAGGCTTTGACCTCTTCAAATCTCCACTTTAAGATTAAAAAAATAATAATAAAAAAACAACAACAACAACAAAAAAAAAACCCTTTCAAAGACCAGCTTGGTCTACAAGAGGTCATGCTCAACCTCCTTAGCAATCAGGGAAATGCAAATCAAAACAACATTGAGATACCATCTTACACCTGTCAGAAAAAAAAAGAGCTAGTTCCAGAACAGGCTCCAACGCTACAGAGAAACCCTGTCTCAAAAAATCCAAAATAAATAAATAAACGAACAAACAAACAAACACTTTTCAATATTTCTGCCCCCTCTCCCGTTATGATTCCTGAGCCTCTGGTGCAAGAGTAGTTTGTTTCCTGTTTTGTTTTCATACTTGGCTTTTGATTTTTTTTGAGAAAGGGTTTCTCTGTGTAGCCCCTGGCTTTCCTGGAACTCACTCTGTAAGGCAGGCTGGTCTCGAACTCTCCTGAGGGCTGTGATTAAAGCCATGTACCGCCACCACCCTGAAAAGAGCAGTTTGTAAGAGTCAGAACAGGAAGTTGTCTGTGAGGCTTCTTCTAGAAATGTCACAGAAACAAAACCCACAGAGTCTCCTCAGCATGGCTTGTAAACAAGTCTTGAACAAAGATCATCCCCAGAGACATGCTAACTTGAAATGAGGAAAACTAATGGGGCCTCAGCACTAGACAAAGAACCACAGACAGCTAAGGGGTACCGACACTGGGAGAAATAGTCTTCCCCACGGAAGAGCACTCACGTTGGCTGTCCAATACCAGCAATAAATATCCAATATCAGCACTAAAATCACACACATACAAGTAACACACAGGCTGAGCAAGTTGTATTTATAATTATATTTAGCAACAGATATGCGTGTGTGTGTGTGTGTGTGAGAAAGAGAGAGAGAGAGGGAGAGAGAGAGAGAGAGAGAGAGAGAGAGAGAGAGAGAGAGAGAGAGAGAGATAACAAATAGTACAGGTCATGAATTTGTAGAAGAGTGGGGTACATAGAAAGGGTAAGAGGAAGAGGAGAATGATATAATAATATTTTAACTTCAAAGACTAATATTTTTACATATTTAACTTTCTCAGGTCCTGGAGAGATGGCTCGGTGCTTCTCTTGCTGAGGACACGGGTTCAGTTCCCAGTGTACACATTGAGCAGGCTCACAGTTGCTTGTAACTCCAGTTCCAGGGGCTCCAACACTCTCTTCTGGCCTCTTCAGACACCTCACACATGGTATACGTACAGATATGCAGGCAAACACATATACATAAATAAAACAGTATCTAAGTCTTTTAAGAAACTTTTCCGTGAAAATGTTGGTAGCTTTGTTCTTTAGATGAAGCAGACCATGTCGGCAGTGAAGATAAACAGGAGCACAGGCAACAAGATGTTTAAGACTGGCTTTGCACCTGTTTCCTAGACTCTCCGGATAAATTTTCCCTGTGTTTTATGTAATATTTTCATTTTTTCTTACCTTTATTCAATCAACATATAACTATAATCCAACAAATCAGAACATCAAAGCATTAGAAATTATCCTCCAGGAGGACAATTTCTTTCTTCATAGATGACCAAGGGGCATTTGGATCCATCCCTTCTGTGGCATCTTTTCCCTCTTTCCTACGCTTCACTCCTGAACTCGGCTGGCTGCTCTTCCCGCGTCATCCTACAGAGTCCCGAACTTGCTGCTGTGCCCCCACATCTGACTCATTTCCCGTCTTCAGACTTCTCTTTGACCTTGGAACACTGTACCTTATGAATAATGTGGAAAAGAAGAGGGTGGGTGTGGGAACTGGCTCTCCCAAGGTCAAAGGCTGTATCACACATTCACATGTGTGTGTGCAGTTGAAGAATCCACACACATCTGGTTGTACAAGTTGTGCAAATCAGTACCAGCTACTTTGGAAATTTGTCTCACTGAAACAGTAACGCCGATTGTATGCACACTCTGTGACCCAGAATTCTGAATATAGATACACATTCACCAGAAGACCAATAGAATGTTTGTAATGGTATAATTCATAATAGACAAAACTTGGAAACAATCCAAATATCTAGCAAGAGCAGAAGGGACAAAGTCTTCATATAATGGAATGCCATTGAAAATTTGAAAAAAAAAAAAGGAAATTACAGCTGCACAGAATGTGGATGAATCCCATAACTGTAATATTGAGCAAAAGAAGCAATTACAAAACAGACTACTACAAAGAGAGATGCTCCAAACCCTCAGTATATGCTTTTAAGAAGAAAAGAAAAGAAAAGAAAAGAAAAGAAAAGAAAAGAAAAGAAAAGAAAAGGAAGAAAAGGAAGAAAAGAACAGCCACTGCCAACTGGCAGATGTTAATAACTAGACCAAACCATGACGGAAGTTTCTAAGATGTTGAGTGTATTCTTCTTCCTGGTTTTCAAGACAGGGTTTCTCTGTGTAGCCCTGGTTGCCCTGAAACTCACTCTGTACACCAGGTTGGCCTCAAACTCAGGAATATGTGTGCCTCTGCCTCCCGAGAGCAGGGACTAAAGGTGTGCGCCACCACCTCCAGAATAAAGTGTGCTCTTAAACCAGGGGCTGGGTGTCCCAGTGTGTTCAAACTCCACAATTCACAGAACTTAAAATCAGTAGATTGATGATACACTCCTGAGATATGAAGGCCCCAAAGGCCTATAAACTAGCATCTAAAGAATAAAGAATCAAGACAGCTACAAAGGGTTTGGGGTAGAAGCAGAAGGTGCTGGTATAAATCCCAGTAAATTTGCCCCTCTTCCACCTCTCTGTCATATTTAAGCCCCCAGTTGATTGGACAGTACCTAGCTGTATTGATGAAGACTGTTTGTCTGTTTGTATTATTCAGTCCAATGTTTCAGGTTATAGTTTCTCCCAGAAACACCCTTAGAGACGTATCCCAAAATACTGTTTTACCAACGATTTGGGTCTCCATTAGTCCATTCAAGTTGACACATAAATCAATCAAATGTAAGTTACGTGATTTTATAAAGCCATGTTAGCACTTCAATAAACTTTGCTTCTCCTTGGAATTACTCCTAAATTCCCTCAAATTTACCTTCTTGCCGTTTAACTTATCATCAGAATGATCAAACTAGCGTTGAATATAATGCAAATTTTTCCATAATATCATTATTTCACAACACAAATATGTGTCGTGAATATGAGGGCTTGGAGTGATAGCTCAATCTGTAAACTGCTTGTGCCCAGACACAAGAACCTGAACTCACTGTTAAAAAACCAAGCATGGGTATATAACCTTATAAATCCCACACCTAGGGATTTGGATCCCTAGGGCTCACTAGCCAGCTAGCTAGGCTAGACTAACCAGCTGGTTCCAAGCCAATGAAAGACCTTGTTTCCAAACACAAAGTGGATGGCGACCAGGGAACAACACCTGCCTTCACACACACCGGCATCTTGTGTGCACATACATGCTCACACATGCATGCCCACACAATAAATAAGGAAGTAAATAAATAGTTGAAAAACAGATTTTTAAAGATGATGCATGGCAATGAACTCATAGCTTTAAGTAGAGATCTTGAACTTCCAGTCTGGATCGGTTTCTGTTTGTAAAAACCCATCCAGGCTACAGAACTCTATTAACACAGCAGGTTCCAAAAGAAAAGTGGTCACAAATAGCTGCGTTTTCATTGCGTCGTGGCTGACACGATAATTCCATTTGAGCAAATATTTATTAAAGCCTAAACATCCTAATGCTCTCCAATTCAGATTGGACTCTCGTGCTGAGATTTACAATGGCCGAGGCACATCTCCTATAATCCGAAATATTAGACCAACGTTCATAGGTGACAGGGCTCTGCCTTCCTGACACCTGGAATATTGGATTTGCTGCCGCCTGTAATTGTGCTTCACAGCCACGGTTATTTTCTCGTGCGTCGAACAGCCGGATGAAATGAAGAGAATCACAGAGTTTGCTTTCCCTTCTGTTTCCATGGACACAGGTTTATAATTTCATATGAAAGTCAGAATCTGTCATTCTCATTAAGTCTGTTCTTGGAGGTACTTTGCCAACAGCCTAGACTAATGCAATAAAATAATTAGGAAACAAGGAAAACGCGCACGATGAAGGAAAGGAAATGGATCCCTTCTTAAGAGATATGAATAACTTAGGAAGTGGCTGCAGACTACCCCAGTGTTGGGAGATGACTAGTGGCTGGAGACAGGAATGAATGGAAGGTACCAAAGCGCTTGCTGCACATGGGTGTAGTGGAGAATCTGATAGCCTCTCACCATGCAACACGGATATACTTGGCTTTAAAAATCAGAAACACTCGGGCAGTGGTGTCGCACGCCTTTAAATCCCGGCCCTCGGGAGGCAGAGGCTGGTGGATCTCTGAGTTTGAAACCAGCTTGGTCTACAGAGTGAGATCCAGGACAGGCAGGGCTACACAGAAAAACCCTGTCTCAAAGAAAAAAAAACCAGAAGCCATATAATTAATGCTTCTTTAAACATGGTTTCCTAAAAGCTGGCACTATTCACACCTCCTGCTGCCCATCACAGAAACACCTTGATAGCTTGATAGCTTCACATATCTTACCTTCGAAGCATTTACCACTCCACAAATATTTATTCATAATTATCTTGGACATAATTGATTTTGTTGGTCCCCGGGCAAGCCATGTCATATTGTTTATTGAGACCATGCTATATGTGTAAAGGACAGCGGCAGATTACAGGTGGTAGGAAAGAAAATGACCCAAGTGAACCGTTTTCACATGATATATTTGAAATTATAAATAAATCATAAAATCAAAGTTCGAGAAAATGATTGAATGGTAAGGAATTCTGAGGAATTGACTTTACTATACGCCTCTAGTATAACCAAAATGATTAATGTGTCGTACTCATCATCCCTGAAGTGTCGGCTGTGGAATCAGCCATGCATGAGCTTCTGCATGGGGAACCGCCTGCCTGATTACGTTTTATTAGAGCATATTAAGTATACAAAATAATAGGATTCATTACGTCATTTTCAAACACACATTTTACGTACTTTAGTCATATTCATACTCGCCCTCGGTGCCCTCACTTCCACCTCTTCTTCTCTCCTAGGTCCTCCCCCCACCTCAGCCGCCCCCTTTTCTTTCTTGACCGTGCCCCATCCCTGATTCAATGTATGAGAGAAGTCACATGGGAGACACCTTTCCAAACCTAACTTGTCTCACTTAACACAGTCTCCTCTTCCTGCAAGCAAAATGATTTCATTCTTTATGGGAAATGGGTACCCTATTGCATATCATGGTTTCTTTATCTGTTCGTCCATTCATGAACTCCTACGCTGATTCCAAGGCTTGGCTCCTGTGACTAGTGCCACAGGGACCATGAGTGTGCATGCTGAGTAACACAAAGTCAAACACAAAGTAGCACAAAGTCAACTCATACATGTTGGGTAGTCCATTTCAAAAGAAAAAAAAAATCCCTTTACCTTTATAATATAACATAGCCTAATCGAAAGAGTGAAATATGTATTAGATTTGTCACCTACCCCAGACAAATTTGGAGATTATGTGGCTATGTCCACCAAGACATGGGAACCTCTCTGCCTAATCATACATCACAAAACGATACCTTCGCTTGACAGATACCAGTAAACTCTTATTGCAATTCTGAAGCCGCAACTGTGTCTCACTAGCCATCCAAGTCCTCCGCCACAAAAGCACCGTTACACGTTTTTAGCTAGATGTAATCGCTCCCGTACACATAGACTTTAATTAAAGGTAGCCATGGTAACTGGAAACTTCATTACAGTCTCAGCAACAGTGTCTTTCTCCCCTAAGTCTCATCCCGGTCGTGAGAAACGGCGCTTGGACGACACATGTGAGGTGTGCGGGTTGAAAGTATAAGGCATGCACTTCGGCATATTTAAATAGAAAGTTTGCCGTTTAAAATTAACAAAGAAAACGGTTCACCCGGAGTTTAATAAAGACCAAGTACTGCTCGTATGTTTTTGCATAAGAACCACTCCAGCAGCGACTCTGAGCGATCTCAGTCTCCACTGGGTGTGTATACATATGCCTATAGACATAGTAAGCGTGATTACTGAGGCCTGATCTTCATTGTACATTGTACACTGCTGACTTGTTAGGCCAGAGTTACCTCTCCTCAAGGACTCTCACCCTGACGAAATTTCTCTCATAGAAAATCTGCAGGGCTGGAGGGTAGCTCAGTTGTCCAAAGCTTTTGCTAGGCACTCACAAAGCCCTGGGCTCTGTTCCAAGTATCATACAAACCAGGTCTGGTGGTGTGCAAGTATAACCTTTAGCACTCAAAAAGCGGATGCAAGAGGAGCGTATATTCAAAGCCATCCTTGGCCACACAAGCAGTTTGAGACCGGCCTGGGATACATTAGATCCTGTCTTTTAAATGCTAATCAAGTTTTTTTTAAATCTCTATTAAGTAGCCAATCGATTTTGCAACGTTTTAAACATCATGCATAGAGTTCACGGGGTATTATTTTGGGGAACTTCTATATGACAATCACTCCATAGACCCTAGAAAATGGATAGAACCCCATTTCCTAAATGGAGTAGGGTATAAGCAAGCAAACAAATAAATGTACAGGATAATGACCCAGAAGAAGCTCAAACAAACTGATTTGATCGCATTGAACCAAAAGCAATAGAGGTGACAGAGTTTAAGTGAAACTGTAAGATTATGCCCCAAAACCAAATGGTCAAATAAAACGACCAGTGAGCAGCTGAGAGCAAGGCATTCCAAGCACAGGGATGGAACAAAGACAGAACACAAACTTCGAAGGAACCCTCTTGCTGTGTTCAAGAATACAAAGAAAGGCAGGCTGTGCTAGAGTTTACGAAAGAGGGAAGGAAGTGAGGCCAGTTGGCTGAGTTCATAGAGTTTTTTCAGGTGGTGCCGTGACTGGGGACTTCTTGCTGTCTGCAACTGGGACCCCCATCACAGGGCCGACGTGAGCCGCGCTGCTTTAAACGGGCTCAGCCTGCACACTGTGAACCAGCACTGACACAGCCTCTTCCATATCCGTTGGTTAACACTGAAAACAAAGACATGTTATTATTCCCGGGGAAGCACTCGGGGAGATGTGTTCATTATTCACTTACCTGCACCACTCAGGCCCCGGAGCTGACAAGCCTTCACTTGTCTGTCAGGTCCTGAGTGGAGGAGACAGGAGCAGGTGTTTCAGAACCAGCTCCCTAGGCTTGAGCTGCCTCTACCACTTACTAAACCACAAGAGACCAAGGCGCTTTCCATACACAAACATGGGATAATAGCAGAATTGCTTCATAAAACTTTGCTGAAAACTAAATGCATTCTTAATGTGATCAATGCAATGCCTGGCGTAAGAGAAATACTATATAATTATGCTATAGCAATAATAATTAATGCAGTTATATGTTTTATATACAATGTTACTATAAACAGTCGTACATGTGTTTTATAAAGTTTCTTCCTTGAAAGACTTCATAACTAGAGTACAGAGATAGAAGGCATCACTGTTCTGGTAAGTGCCGAAAAGTGGTAACACCGTGAAGAAAATGCAAGTATATTGTGTAACACGAATTCTAATTGGTCTTAATAATAAAAACCCAGAGTCAGATACTGGGGGATAAAAGCTGACAGATCAGAGAAGCAGAGCAGCCAGCCACTAGTTCTTACCTCTATGAAATCCTCAGACTGGGTGGGATATACTATCTCTACAAGTCTTCAGACTGAATGCCTTGAACTCCTGTCTCCTCCCGCCTTCTATTCCTCTCTCCACCCAGTCATATCCCTTCCTGTCTCCACCTCCCTAGTTCTGGGATTAAAGGTGTGTGACTCCCAAGCACTGGAATTAAAGGTGTAAGCCATCACTGCCTGGCTGTTTCTCTTTTAGACTGGATCAATCTCATGTAGCCCGAGGTTTCCTTGAACTCACAGAGATCTGTCTGCCTCTGCCTCCCGAGTGCTAGGATTAAAGGTGTACACTCCACATCCTAGCCTTCTGGCTAACTAGTGGCTTAGTTTGGCACTCTGATCTTCAGGTAAGCACAAACAAAATATCACCACAATATTGTTAGGAGGAAAAAGAAGAAAGCTATAATACAAAACATATCATCTTAAAGAACACATTCTTTAAGGTATGGCGTCCAACATTTTAGAAAATACCAGCAACTATTTCCATGGTGGGATCATGAGTTATTTTAATAGACATTGTTAGAGTATAAACTCAATAGAGAGGAAGTTAGTACCATGGTGTACCAAGGCTTTGAAGTGACGCAGATGCAGAGCCTTGTACCGGCTAAATCTGTTGTCTTTACAACTTTAAAATTCTGTCTTGCCTTTTCTTTTTTTAAGTTCTGAGACTCTCTCTCTCTCTTCCCCCACTTATGAAATGGGAAAGTACCTGGCAGTACTTGGTGGTCTATACAGTGTGGTTGCTTTGGAAAGGTAAGCGAATTCCCTGGAAGCACATGTTCATTGCCAGTTACACAGAAATAAGTCACCGGAAGTTCCTACCCCAGTCACTGGATACTCAGCAGAAGCAATAGAAAACCTTCACCTTGATCTCAGATACGCTTCCATGCTCAGTGGTGTTCAAGGTGGAAAAAATTATTCCATTTTCTACGAAACTTCAAGTTGAATATTCTAACTCCTACTTGGTGCTTTGTGATAGCCGCTGTGACTTGCTTGTCACAAGTAGGAAATTAGTATTCCATTCTCATTGATAAATCTATTCACTCATTGAATATCTTTTCGTGAGATGTGTTCACTGCTGTGTTGAGCAATGAGTGTGAAATTAGCTTGTTCCCAATTCATTTCTTCCAGCCTCGTACAAAACCAAAATGCGGTTTGGCTCGTGGTTTCAAAAGGAGACCTAAAATTGTATTTCCCTTTGACTATGAATAGCACAGGGATAAGCTCAGGTCAAATCAATTCCCACTGATCAAATCTGGGAAGCTTCTCCATGACATTTCAATCTCTCTGTGCTCTTCTTTCTGAGCTATTTGAGTTGAGGCGTGTGGAGTTCGCTTCTTTTAAAAGCCCAGCTCAGACACTGTCTTTTCTTGTGTGGTAATACCAGATGCTGTTGGAGGGTACAGAAGAGATATTTCACAGGGCCCTTTCCTTACTAAGTAGTTTAATGCCAGGAAACCAGGGCACGGATGGAACAGGAAGAGCATGGCCTCCCTTTTTCCACCATAGATTTCAGATGATAACTTTTTCCTGAAATCTGTACAAAAATTGAGTAAAGAAATGGATCCTTTGGGCACTGGTGACATACACCTTTAATCCCAGTACTTGGGAGGCAGAGGCAGGAGGATCTTGGTGAGTCTGAAACCAGCCTGGTCTACAGAGCAAGTTCCAAGACAGCTAGAGCTACACAGACAAACCCAATCTCAATACACAAGAAGAAAAAAGAATGTACTCTTTATACAAATGTTATCACCCTCCTACAAAGGTACTCTTTGTTGAGTTAAAATAACAAAATATCTTAAAATAACCTAACTGCATAGTAAAATGGGGCTGTTTGCAAATAGGATTATATTTTCACACAGTAGAATGTCAAAAGGCACTGAAAATAGTATAGATTGGATGAGCTAGGAAATTGCTTAAGATAAATTTTCAACAAAAAAAAATCAATTTGCAAAGTAAAAACTACAGAACATTTCAAATCTTCAATTTGACACTGCTGTTTTTGTTCCTGAGGAAGTTGCAACCCTAAGGATATTTATAAATTAACTCTTTTTGCTTTCAAGTTTCTTCTTCCATTGAAATTATTTTTGCAGTAATAGCTGTTTTCCATTAAGAACAATAAAATTTTAATTACAATGCTAAATATCATAAGGTGATACTAAAATTTCTTCCGTTGGTAAGGTTTTTGTTGTATTAACTTTCATGAATTCCTTTTAGTCTGTGTGAGTTTCCTTTTATGTCCATTGTTTTCAAAGTCCAATATCTCTGGATAAGACTTTTTTAAAATCTAAACATTGTGAAGTCGGTCTTACTCCTCGATTAATATTTAGTCAGTGACCTTTTAAGCAACCCTTGGAAGTCAATAGTATTATCTGGTGTCTAGAGATGGAGAAATGGAAGCACACAGAGCTGAAATAAATTTTCCAAGGTCATATGCCTTATAAATGAAGTAAGATATTAGAATCGTAATCTGATGCACATCCTATTTGCAAGAAAAAGAAATCATGCTTCAATAAAGTTACAGAAAAGATCCCTTGGGTATTCCAAACCACACTGAATCGTCTTAAAAGTTTATCCCAGGAAATTTCCATAGCTTCGAAGAAATTCTCCCCAGGTAAGTTATGGAAGGTCACGAAATTTTCACTAGGTGGTTGGAGTTGCCTTGAAGTCTTCGAATCCTGGTTAGATCTGAATTGTCTATTTGCCCAATGGAGTCTTTTTATCAAGCCTGTTTGTGCAGTCACTTTCTATGACTGCAACAAAATACCTGGGATCTGCTGAAAAATAGAGAAGGCTTATTTTGCGCCACAGTTTGGGCCCTATTGCCCCTGGGTCTGTGATAGAGAAGTATATTATAGCAGGAGTTAAATGGTGAGCAACGTTCACCTCGTGGCTAGACAGAAAAGAGAAAAAAGGAAGACCTTAGAGTTCTAATAGTCTTGTCAGGAAGAACATCCCATGATATAACTTTCATCTCTTCCTGCTATACCATCTTCTTGTAGCCTTGGGCCAGGGACCAAGTCTTTCATACCTGGGCTGTTAGGGAGAACTTAAGATTCAGAGTACGGTTCCACTGAAAGAAATAGGTCCTACCTCCAAAACACGGTTGTCAGGATTTTGCTATGTATCAGAGGAGAAATTAAAAAATAGTTATTGTGCAGGGTGGTGGTGGTGGTGGCGCACACCTTTAATCCCAGCACTCGGGAGGCAGAGCAGAAGGATCTCCATGAGTTCGAGGGTAGCCTGGTCTACAAGAGTTAGTTCCAGGACAGCTAGGACTGTTCCACAGAGAAATCCTGCCTCACAAAACAAACAAACAAACAAACAAACAAATAGCTATTGCAAGGAGGTTACAAAATACAACAAGGGCTTTAACCTGAATTTTGAAGAACCACTATAGCTTTGTGAATTTATTCAAAATATAAAAGCTATTTATATTGGAGTAGCTAGCACTAATAAAAACCAAACCTATCCTCAGTGTTGATAACTGAAAGATAAACATACTGAAACGGCTCTGCTCAGGAAGCTTACGTTCTTGTGAAGAGAGGAGATACTAAGAAAGAAAAAAAACAGGTACTGATAAGGGTTTACAGAGATAACGAGGTCTGTACTCAGAAGGAATCTCTGAGAGAGTGACTTTTTTTTTTAACAATAATGGGCATTGAATTTAGGACTAAGCTATATCCCCAGACCTCTTCTGACACTATGGTTAGAAGCATATTAAGCAAGGTAAGTTCTGCAGACTAGCCTTGAACTTACCTTTGCAGCTCAAGCAAGCCTTGAACTTGAACTCCTGCCTCTACCTCCAGAGTGGCTACAAGGATAGTCTGCCCCACCGGGCACAGCTGGAAGCCATATTTAAACCTGGACATGAGAGACACAAAGAGGGCCCCATTTGGAAGACGAGAGAAGAGCAAGCATTTCTGGCAGCAGGAATGGCACTTGAAGAGTCCCTAGGGTGTGTGGGCTCAATCAGCAAACAGCTGGAAGGCCAGGGTGACTAACATCCTGGTCAAAAGAGCAGAATGATGAGAAACGAAGCTGAAGTCATGGCCTTTGGAGCAATGATGAATTAGATGTAGTTAAGAAACCTATAAACAAATATTCCTCAGGATAAGTGCTAGGATGGAGATAAAGGAAAGACGCTACAGAAACACAGAGGCCACGGACCAAGACTAGGAAAAGGGATATTGACTTGGAGTGTTAGAGGAAATGTCTAGAATGATTAATTAATTGCAGCCAGAGATTAGAGTCTGAGAGAGGAATGGGGGAAGAGATGAGCCTGTCAGCATAGGCAAGGTATCAAAATGCCTATAAATCTTTCAGTTGAGTAGATCGTGCAGTAAATGCAGATACCACACAACATGGGAATACACCCACCTTAGGAAAAGAGCCTCAAGAGTGCTCTAAACAGTGAGACCTTCTAATGTCTCCTTTCCACGCTCCTGAGAAAGGAGACACCGGCTCTGCCCTGCTCAGTCATGAGATGCAATGCTTCCCTGGGAATATCTTCCACTCTGTGTATCCCCAAATGAAGTCAACAAACCCCCCTCCCCCACTGCAGTGGCCCATTTCCCGAGGACTCTGAGGCTTCTCCTACTTTGTCTCTGAGGGACGATTATACGATGTATCCTTGCCCTGGTAAGTGTCCAAATGACTTGCTCTAGCCAATGAAAGATGGACAGAAATTGTATGTTCCTACAGGAGCCTTTGGAGCCAGCAAATGGTTTACCATGTCTCTTTTCCTTCTGTAGCAATGGCTGTGATCCAGACAGAGCTGTCCCATTACACAACCAAGGTGGGAAGGACATTATGTGAAAGATACATCACTCTGTATGCCACTGAGATTTGGGGACTTTTTTTTTTTTTTTTTTTTTTTTTTTTTTTTTTTTGCTTTGGTTTGGTGCTTTTGAGACAGGGTTTCACTGTGTACCCCTCGCTGCCCTGAAACTACTCTATAGACCAGGCTGGTCTCGAACTCACGGAAGTCCGCCTGCCTCTGCTTCCCGAGTGCTGGGGTTAAAGGCGTGCACCACCACCACCGGCCTTAGGAGGCCTTTTTTTTTTTTTCCCTGCAGCATAGATGAACCTATGTGGCCCTAGCTGACATGTTCACACCCAGAGACCTGGAGAGCTGCAGGGGACAGGACATCTCAGCCCCCCTGCGACCTTTCACTGCTCAAGCTCACCTGGCTCACGAGCTTCCCTCCCCTCACAGACTTCCCACCAGGGCCGTGGAAACCAAGCATAACGAATTTTACATGTTCCCTTCCTCCTTGCTCGTGACCAAACAAGTTGGTACTAATGACTAACGACTCCAGCCAAAAGCAAAAGGGGAAAAAAAAAAAAATATACAGAGCGAAAGAAGGAAAAAGCGTGGCATGGGAAGTAGGCACCCTGCCTGTGCTCGGTTTTCACAGCCCCACGGCTATAAATAACACCATTAGGGAAGCACACATTGCCTTAGATGGAAGACTCAGAGAAAAGTACTCTCTCTGATAGTTTAGCAACACATTCGGATTTCATGTCTCGGGGTAAAAATAGGCCTAACAAATGAATTAAATGTGGGAGCTGAGCTGGAGCGAGGAACACTGCCATCATGAAGCACTCTGTAGGAGGAGGAGAGACTTACAAGGCCCGTGTTCTCTGCTGAGGATCACAGCAGAAGGATGGGGAGGGGGCGGGGTGGGGGGGAGGGCGGCAGGATTTTCCAGAGAGAAAAGTAGTCACCAAGAGTCACAAATAGAAAATGCCGTGCTTACGAAATCGATAACAAAGCAACTCTGAAAACGACTCAGGCTTCGGGGAAGGATGAAGCCAATCTCACCTCCTAGGACTGTTTTCTTTCAGCGTCAAAGGGGGGGAATGATGCCAAGAAAATGAATGTTGAAGGATGCCTGAAAGCTTACACACTTCTGATCTGATTGCTCAGGCTGTTTACTTCCTTCTTTAGCATCCTGTTAAGTTTCTCTAAAACTCACTCATTTCTCCTATGCTATTCTAAAAAAAAAAAAAAAAAGCACTCATGTACATGAAACTAAATACAAGAGATGCTATAACTTCCAAAAGATAAAAGTCCATCAACACGTAAGTTTCTTGATGCTGTAGTCAGTCTAAGGCATGGTATCTCTTTCTGCCCACATGCTATATGTAGGAAGAAGAAGAAAAAAGAAGAAATGTCTTGTGTCAAAATATACCCTATTTAAATTAGACATGGTAACACATGCCTATAATCCTAGCACTCCCAAACTGAGCTTAGGAGGATTATATATTTGAGGCCATCCCAGGACAGGTACATAGCAAAACTGGAGAAAAAAAAATGCATATTACTTATAAAAAGTATAAGTTTATAACTAACATTAATATTAAGTTCTTTGATGATAATAATTATTTCTTGCTTTCCTTCATATCTCTCAGAGCCTGCCTAGCCTGTAGAACCAAACACCCAGTAGGTATTTAATATGTATTTTTTTAATTAAATTAATTAAATGCAGTGAGTTCTCCATTAGTTGTTCTTGTTGTAAGCTGCCTACTGTCAATAAAGTATACACAGTTGCAATGGAAAATTTGTATAAATCCTGTGTGAGGCAACCATCAGGAGACAACAGCAGTCCCTAGCCTAGCTCTGCATCTCAATCTGTGTTCCCAACCACACTGCTGGCACCGTCAATGCAAAAGTTCAGTTGTTTCCCCCAGACAGCTGGAAAACTGCCTGAAAATGCCATAGCCGTGGGTCCAGAACTCAATTCCCTGAGCTTCGTTCCCAAACACAGGTGAGGCTGTTCCAAGCGAGCTAAATGGCTTAGGCACGAAGCTGAGAGGACTCACAACCGTGACCGTGGGGAAGCCGCTGAATCTTGCAGTCACTGCATGCACGGACCTGGAAGAGTTTATTCATGAGTGTCTCAACCATTCTTCTGGTCAGTCTCTCCAAGCAGAGGACCTGTCAAGCCACACAATCAACAAGAGTTGTATAAGTCCTCATCCACCATGACAAAACAAGGACTCTGCAATTAAGCTGTTCACAGTTCCGTTCTGCTGCCTTAGGGCCGGAGAGAATGCTGGGATCTGGTGAGGCACAATGTCAGTATCACAAACTGAAATGCCAGTGATAAGGAACTTTATGTTTTTTATTTCGTTAGTTACTGCTAGAGCCTGGAAACGCCGATTCCAGCAAGGCCTATTCCAAACTGGCTATGAAGCCACTCAAAAACAACCCATAAGAGACAAAACACACTTGGGCTGACACTTTCGTTTGCTTCTTTAAAATAAACAGTATGAACCGTGTGATATTACCTGGAAATTAGTGGCTTCGTAATCATTTATATAGTCTACCAGCAAAACTAAGTTTCCAACCTCTCTTATGTCAAACTCATTCAGAGAACACTAGTGTTGTTCATTGTATGTCAAGTATTACATTGACCACCAAGCTATGATAATGAGCGAATTAATAGGGAGTTATTAGGTGTGTAGAGGAACTGTGGAAATTGTGGCGCATGCATGAAGATCTACAGATTGGAAAGTTAGACGCGCTGCGCATCCCTCATCCCAACGCTGCTCTGGTGAGATGCAGGCGAAGAATCACTGGAAGCTCGTGAACCAGCTAGCATGGCATACACAGCAGTGGACAAGAGACCCGGCCTCAAACAAGTCAGAGGATGAGAAACAACACCTGACATTGTCCTCTCACTTCCACGCGCATGCCCACACTAGCACATATGCCCACACGCGCGCGCGCGCACACACACACACACGTATATACACACATACACACACACACAGGCAGTCAGCTGTCTCTGTCATTTCTAGAGTTTTTGGAAGTACTTGCAATGCACTTTTTGTTTATTTAAATATTATATTCTTCTGGTGTTTCTGGTGGAGTTGAAGAGTAGATAGTTACAGTTGCAGTTTTTCTTGGATATGATACTAAGTTAGGTATAAAATTTTGAATTTACAAAGACAGGATAGATTTTAGAGTATTTTCTTTAAATTTACCAGACACGAATGAATTGGAATTCAGTACACTGTGAATGTAATCTTTATTTAACAATTGTTCTTATTGTATACAGTCTTACTATGTTAAAGTTAAACTTTTCACTTTTGTTTAGAAAGAGAAGAAGGGGAAATGTTGGGGAATATTATTTTAAGATGTGGGACTTTTGTTTATGCTGCATTTGTTTAACTCTGTGAAGCTGTGATTCTTTCCCTGTCTAAAATACCTGATGGTCCTAATAAAGAGCTAAATGTCTAATAGCAAGGCAGGAGCAAGGCTAGGTGGGGACGGCAGGCAGAGTATGAACAGAAGGAGAAGCGAGGAAGAGAAGAAGCAACATGAGAAGAGGGGGAGAAGGTCTTCAGGGGCCAGCCACCCAGTTCCCCATCCAGCCACGAAGTAAGAGTGAAAATAAGACATACAGAAGTAAGAAAAGAAAAAATCCTGAGGCAAAAGGTAGTAGGGATAATTGAAGTTAAGAAAAGCAGGCAAGAAACAAGCCAAGCTAAAGCCAGGCGTTTATACGTAAGAATAAGCCTCCGGGTGAATGATTTATTTTGGAGCTGGGTGGCGGGCCCCTCTCAAAAGGCCAAAAAGTCCAAAGAATAAAAGAGCAAAAACATCACACAAAATGCATACACACACGCACGCGCGCACGCACACACACACACACATTGCTCAAGCTTCTATAGTAACACTGGATGTTGGCAATCAACTGTTGTTGGTAAGTCTACTCGCAAGACCTAATTCTGCAAAGACCTGGAACCAACAGGAAAAGCTAAACTGTGCTGCAGACTAAACAGGAAAGAACCAATTGACTGTAGGCTGGGGGTATAGATGCATTCTTTTATTTATGAGTTCATTTAGTCAACAGATTGAATCCCTGTTTTGAGTGTATCCTGTTCTGGGAATTGGAATATTATGATGGGTAAAACAGATGAGGCTCTCCTGTCTTTATCCTCATATTTTTATGGACAGAAGCAGAATGAAAATAAGCAAGCAAATGAAAATTTATATTTTCAGTGACACTAAACACCATGAAGATAGAAAAGAGAATAGAGGCAAATTAATTGATGAAATGGGAGACAAAAGAGATGGCAAGCATATTGGGTCAGCTACATTTCATCGGAGACAGGAAACATAGGAGTGCTATAAAGTTGCATTTAATTTCCGTTTTAATTAACAAAGTAGCGAAAAATTAATCCCAGGCTAGCAAGTCAAAAGAGGGGAAACCACACACACACATACACACACACACACACACACACACACACATACACACGCAACACCACTGCCACTACCACAAAAACAACAACCAAAAAAATAGCAGAAATTATTGGTAAAATAGCTGCTCATTGATATCTCTCAACATCAGTGGTCTCAATTCCCTTAAAAAAATACAACTAACAGAATGGTTGATAAAACAGAATCCATCTGTCTGCTGCGTCCGCGCAGTACACCCTAAGTTCAAGGATAGACATTACCTCAGAGTAAAAGGATGGAAAAGATATCTCAAGCAGATAAACCCAAAAAGCAAGCTAGTGTAGCCATTTTAATAGCTGACAAAATAGACTTCAAACCCAAACGAGTCAAAATAGATAAAGAACACTACATATCCAACAAAGAAAAAGAACCCACCAAGAGGACATGGTAATTCTTAACATTGTTGCACCAAACAAAAGGAAACCTACATTCATAGAAGAAACACTACTTCAGTTTAAAATCACATATTGGCCAGGCGGTGGTGGCGCATGCCTTTAATCCCAGCACTCAGGAGGCAGAGGCAGGCGGATCTCGAGGCCAGCCTGGTCTACAAGAGCTAGTTCCAGGACAGGCTCTAAAAAAGCTGCAGAGAAACCCTGTCTCGAAAAACCAAAAAAAGAAAAAAGAAAAAAAAATAAAATCACATATTGACCCTCACAACTAAGAGTTGACCCAGCTAATAGTGGGAGAGTTCAGTACCCCACTTTTGCCAATAAATGGGTGACACATACACAAACTAAACAGGGAAATCCTTGGCCAATAGATGTTAGAAACCAAATGGACCTAACAGATATTTACAGAACATATCACCCAGACACAAAATAGTATACCTTTTTTTCAAGCAAGTCTCAAAGATTAAAAAAAAAAAAATGAAATAGCACCCTGCATCTTATCTGACCACAAGGGATTAAAACTGGATATTAGTAAGGACAGAAACAATGAAAGCTTATAAACTCATGGAAACTGAACAAGTCACTACTGAATGAAATATAGGTTTAGGCAGAAATGACAAAAGAAATTAAAGACTTTCTAGAATTGAATGAAAATGAATACATACCATACCCAAGCTTCTGGGACACAATGAAGGTAGTTCTAAGAAGCAAGTTCATAGCCTTCTCTTGGGCTCTTTTCCTTCTCCTTCTTTGTTTGTTTTATTCAATTCCAATGTGTTAGTTTTTGTTTTATCATATTATATTATATTATAATTCCATAGACTACTGTTTGCTTTCTAAGGAGAGACAGAAGAGGGATACATTCAGAAGGGAGGGGAGGTGGGAAGAAGCTGGGAGGAGTAAAGGAAGGGAAAGCCATAATCAGGATATATTAAAATACATATAAATATATACCAAGCAGTGAAGCAAATGGGACAAAATACTGGTGTGCTGTGTATTGGGTTCTTTGCACTACTCTTGCAGTGTTTTATAATGTTTGAGTTAATCAAAATTAAAAGTAAAAATAGATAATATATATGTACACACACACACACACACACACGTATGTCTTCAGCAAAGAGGTCAGAAAAAGAAAGCACAAATCAAAAGCTTCAACTCGGCTGCCCAGAACTCCCTCAAATCCTAGAGGCATGTCGCAGCTGACAGCGTCGACGTCCATGACATTTTTTGCAGAGAAAATTAGGATGCTGTAAGAAATGATTGGCTTCTGGAAAAGAAAGTAAGACAGTTGCTTTGCGCATTTCATTACAACTTTGAAATATTTCCTGACTGCTTTCTTCTTTCCTTTAACATATGAAGAGTCGAGTTTGGAAGATTCAGGCTCTGTAATGATGTGAGACAGGAACCTAGTCCATCATTATGGCGTCTCTTTTGTCAACAAAAGATGGGCCATAAAGGAGGTGAACATGAATCTGTGTTTTTCCTGGGGAGGAGAGGGGAAGGGAGGAAAGAGGACAAAATGAGTAGAAGCGAAAGGAGGGGAGCAACTTAGTTCCAAGGGGATTAGCAAAGAAGTCTTGACACCTTCTTAGGGCTTCTTAAGACACCTGCATTTTTCTTTTGAGTTATTCTGTTGAGCTACCTGAATTCTCTGAATTCTGAAAAAAAAAATGTAGAATGCCTACTGAGGGCCCAACCACCAGGACAAAGCTTGAGGATTCTACAGCTGAAGCTGAGGGGAACCCCAGAATTCAGAGGCAGATAAGGACCTGTCAAAGACATCAAAACAGCCACACTGGTAGCATTGCCGGAACCAAAGAACAGCTATAGGTTCATATACTTTGAAAGCCAGGAGATAGAAAACGGTGAGAGACCTTATGGTCTCAACCTTAGAGCCCAGAAGATACAACACGAAAGACTATCAGATGGTCCCCTCTGCCTGAACTCCCTAACTGGGTGTTATATCTGGGGGGAGGGGGAGAGGAAGACACCATGGAAGCATCCTGAGTCTTAACATGTCTCTATTCATGAGAAGCCAAGTATAACCTAAGAGACTGCGTAGTTTGTCAAGTTGGAATGACTTTAAGACATACCGGAATTGTATTCTTGCATTTTCCAGAAAGCAAGTAGAAGCCGCCTAATGAGACAAGCTAAATGTGATGTCTCTTTGTTCATCCACCCTGTGACGTCAGCCACAAGCTTTGCTCCACCTCTTACTCTGAACTCTCTCTGAAAGGCGGAGGCTCTGGGGTTAGAGAAACAGCAGCTCCCGAACTAGAGTTCAAAATAGGCAAAGCCTGAGATAATCCTCTGCAGGGTGGTCAGTTGTTTTAGTCAGAAATAAACTGTGAGGTGCCTGGCAATTCACTAAGGTAGTAGTGACTTTTGAGGTCCAAGTTGTTTGATGGGTCTTGAATTTCTGCCCCCCAAGAGATTTGAAAAAATTTTAAAAAGCCAAAGAGGTGCTGCTACAAGTTATATCATTGAATAGAGTTTAATGGACTCAGAAATGCTTGCTCCTGGTAGACAAAATAGAACCCATGAACACTACCACAAGTATCTATTTTCATACATTTAGACCAAAAAAAAAAACTATTTTAGCTTCTGAGTTTTGTTGTTTTTGTTTGTTTTTGAAAGGGTCTTACAGACAGCCCAGGCTGGCCTGGACCTCGCTGTGTAGACCAGGCTGGCCTTGAACTCATAGAGATCTGTCTGCCTCTGTCTCGTGTGTGATAGGATTAACGGCCTGAGCCATCATGCCCAGGCCTAGTTACTTAATTTTAAAAGACCACAAGTAAGTTTAAGACTAAGAAATGTTAAAAAGAAAAGAAAAATAAAAAGCCGGGCGGTGGTGGCGCACACCTTTAATCTCAGCTCTCAAGAGGTAGAGGCAGGAACAGGAAGGCATATCTCTTTGAGTTCAAGGCCAAACTGCTCTGCAAAGTAAGTCCCAGGACAGCCGGGACTCTTACACAGAGAAACCCTGTCTTGAAAAGACAAAAACAAACAAAAATATTTCTACCTACATTTCCTTCAAAGATGGCTGAAAGAAGCCTCACCTAAAATAACTGAAAACTCACTTGCTGACATACACACACGTGCAAATGCATCCTGGAAAAGAAAATAGAACTCCATTAGCCCCCACCTTTTTCTACCCAGCTAAGAAAAAAATATTTTTAAGTCTGTGTGTATTGTTTTTTTTTTCAACTGCATGCTCTACTAAACAATATCCGTGCGTTGTTATGTTACATCTTGACATATCTGTATTTTATTCCAGTGATCAATCATGGTCACGCTTTCCAACGAATCTTCTCCTTGAAGATACCCAGAAGATGGCATAAGGACCCCGAAGAGTACTGGGAAACGTGATTTGTTGTGAAGTCAATCACTTGAAAGCCTTTCTGGCTTCCTTTTAAAATGCCCTCTCGCCCAGCAAACACTTCCATGCTCATTAAACCTTTATAACCTCCACGAACCCTTCAGCCTTCCAGGTGAGGTGACCGATCACTCACACTTCCCCAGAAGAGCCCCCTGCTCTTCCTTCGCCTGTAATAATGTTTTAAAATTGAGCTCAGTTCTCGCTCACCAATTCTGAGCCTCTGAACCATTACCTCCAGAGGGATACCAGGAAACAAGAGTGTATTATTATTGCATCATCTTCCCTTCAAATTCTTAATTTGTTTCTTTCATGCGGGGTCTTTGCAAGAAGCCTCATTTATTCTTGAATTCCAGGAACCTGGGAGCTGAGAAAAGCTCTGCTGTGTGGCCGGCAGCTTCAGATCTGGCATTCACGGAGAAGGGGAAATCGAATGGGACCATCCATTAACAGGTTAGTCAGGGTCATTCTGAAACCCCCCTGCCTTTTCAAATGACCAAGGAGCCACAATCCTTGCTGGGCCCTGGGCCTCTCAGGCTGCAGGCTGTTTGCATTCAGTCAAACACTTCCATTTTATAGGCCTGTGGAGCCAAAGATTACAAGACTTTTGAACTCCTCGGGCTGCCTTCTGTCTGGCTACACCCTGTGTTTCTGGAGCCCAAATCCTTCTTAACAACTCTACAAAAACAAGCAATTAGGGCAAGGTCTGTTAATCCTCTCCCTTCCACCTAGAAGTAATTACATATTCAGGACCAGCCAGTGGCAGAAGCCAAGGGAACAAGACCAAAACTTGGAGCTTGGAGATTTGTAGAGAAAATTACTAATGTTTGTCAAGGACTGACAGGGCCAGCACAGGGTCTTTAAGTGAAAAGTGGCCCAGAGTCTTATTGGGGAAGGGACAATATGCAAATTAAAAATGGAAGCACAATATGAGGGAGCCTTCTTTTCTGTTGTTTTTCAGGGGTTTTTTTTTGGGGGGAGGACAGGGGTGGAAACAGGGTTTCTCTATGAAGCCCTAACTATCCTAAAACACGATCTGTAGACCAAGCTGGTCTTGAACTCAGAAACCCTCCTGCCTCTGCCTCCCAAGTGCTGGTATTAAAGGTGTGCACCAGCAAAGGGGTGAATTTTTTTTTTAAGACAGGGTTTTTCTGTGTAACAGCCCTAGCTGTCCTGGAACTAAGTCTGACCAGGCTGGCCTCAGACTCAGATCTACCTGCCTCTGCCTCCCGAGTGCTAGGATTAAAGGAGTGTGCCACCACTGCCTGGCCAGGAGTTAATTTTTGAGACTCAAAATACCTGAGCGCTATCCTTTATTGTTCTGGTGACTACTGTCTACTGGCCACACCTTGCACTTCTACCATATCTATTCCTGTTCCCCTTCTCCTCTCCTCTCCTTCTCCCTCTCCCTCCTCTGCCTGCCTCCTTCTTCCTTTTTAATACACACTATTAATGGACTTTATTTATAATGACAAAATGTTATTCAGGAGGTTTATACTAAATTAAGAACATGAACTTTGATCCCTAGCACTTGGGAATCAGAGTC
The DNA here is from genome assembly GCF_903992535.2 of Arvicola amphibius. NCBI lineage: Eukaryota > Metazoa > Chordata > Mammalia > Rodentia > Cricetidae > Arvicola > Arvicola amphibius. Next base: position 14,479,964 of record NC_052063.2, on the reverse strand, counting down.
AGCCATCTCTGAGTTCAAGGCCAGCTTTACTTACTGAGTGAGTTCCAGGACAGCCAGAGCTACACAAAGAAACTTTGTCTCAAAACAAACAAACAAAAAGAATGTGATAATCTTTCCTAGTTACTCAATAAAGTGGTAAGCCATATAGAAAGATTCAACTTAGTAAATTGTGTTTTGTCTCTAATCTAAAGTACTCTGGAGATTAATATAATCTGCAAAAAAATCTGCAATAAGCCCTCAGAGAAAGAAAAAAGCCTCTTTTTTTAACTTCTGTCAACAAATATTTTGTTCTAAAATCTGTCCCTGGTCAGTCCTCCAATCTGGTATTTTTTTTCCAGTCAAGCCTGTCATTCTTCTCTAACGATTTTTCTTGGACATACCCACTGTACTCGTCTTGAAACACCAACGTTATAAATGGTAATGGGGTTCCCACTATCTCCAAGAGAACAGGGAGTTCCCAATTTACTAATGGGTTATATTTCAAAACCTCATGTTTTAAGTGTTTGCAATGAGGAATGCATTTTACCATGGCAACTGTGTTATGACTCCTCCATCCAAATGGGTCTGTTTGCTTAACAGCTCTTCATTCACTCCCGGTGGTGTTTTGCTTCTTGACTCATGCTGTCCCTTCCCCCCTGGAAGGACCTTTTCTCTTCTTCTCCCTCATAGCCAAGGCCAATGCATGTTCTTTATGGCCAGCTCGATGGCTATTCCCCTAAAACATCCAACAAATGGAGCCAATAAACTCGATCCACTGAGCCTCAACATATTCTTCATGAGCCTTCTGTAACAGACTTAGTTATTTTCTTACAACATTGTCTTACCCTCTCTAACACTGTGGTGGCCACCAAAGATTCCAACGATACTGAGCCCAGATCAGGATCTATATACCATCAGGATAATTTCATGTTTTGACTGACTCCAAGGAAGCCGAGCCTAGCCAATAGGCATCTGGAATCTTCATGCCCCCTAGGCTGGTTTGAGCACGTTTGAGCCATCCCAAATCTTAGACCCGTGACTATGCAAAAAGGACATTCTCTTTCCGCAGTTGAAAACTAGGAGCTACATGGCTCATGTTGCCATGGTATGTATTTTGTTCTCGGGAAGGAAGCCAACTCGGAGATGATGTTGACAGCCACAGAAGGGCATAACCAAATGGAAATGGAACCGGAGCCCAGACAGAACAAGCTCAACAGCCTTACCTAACCTTGACCCTTTCTAATTACGTAAGCCAGCAGTCTCCTCACTACTTAAGCTGCTTTGAGCTGTTTTCTTAACCCTTCAATGAAGGCATCTTATTGATATGCTCTTTACTTTTTCCTATTTTACATAATACATTTCTATATAAATTTTATATTTCCTATTCTACCACATCTAGTGGGCTGTGTGTACCAAAGATGCCTAGCATGCCTATCTCTAGATAGATAGATAGATAGATAGATAGATAGATAGATAGATAGATAGATAGATGAGATATAATTATTGGTTGAATTGAGCCAGACAACTCAGTACTTCTCAAGTGAAGTCTCTTATATATGATGTTAAATCATTTCATAAAGGTTGGTATATCTAAATAGGATTGACAAGGGTTATATTCTTTAAAAAAGAGAATTATTTCTCCACTGTGATAGTTTTTTTTTTTTTTCTTTTTTTGAGACAAGGTTTCTTTGGGATTAAAGGCTTGCGCCACTACCACCTGGCAGATAGTTCTTAAAGACTATCCTAATGCCCACTGTAATAGAAAGTAAGATTTTTAGTGTATAAATGTTTCTCAAACTGATCTCATACTGAGCTGTCTAAGAAACAAATGATGTCAGAACACCCCTAAACTATTCTCAGAACTCCAGGTTGGTGGGATTTAAGAAATAGACCATTAAAAAGAAGGGGAGAAGGAAGAGAAGGAGGTAGTGGCAATTTTTTCCAATTTCTAAAGTCAAGAATAACCCGAAGGGCTGGGGATATTTCCAAGCACACATAGGCAGAACCCAGAACTACACACAAATAAATAAATAAATAATAAATGAATGAATGAATAAATAAATAAATAAATAAATAAAGGAGAAAAGGAAAAGAGAAAGCAAAGGACTTGTAGTTGGTCACCTCTTCCTTTTCCGCATGCCATTCCAAAGTTCTTTCCCTCAACCAAGTGCATGCCATCTCTCTCCAGTCTGCATGCCATTCTGAAGTTCTTCCCCCAACCCCAGGAACTTCTGTACTTTAATACACTCACTATGTTCTCATGTTTTTTCTCTCCCTCACTTCCACCTATAATAATAGCCTTTGCTCTTCCATCAGTTGAAATGTCTGCAGGAAAGTAATTTCACTGCCTCTGAAAATCGCCTTATCCTTTAAATCTCCAGTTCCTGAATGTACTATGTCTGCTTATGTCTTGTGTACACTAAACCTTTAAAATGCCACCAGCATTGAGGCACTGTAGATGAAGTAGAAAGCGAACATTTGTTAACGGTGCTCAAGGATGGGGGGAAGGGGGTGGTGGAGTTGTAAAACTCAGCACTGAAGTACTCTGAGCAGGCCCGCTTCAAGCTCACTAGAGCTCTGACCAACGCATCCAGAGGCTGCTCTGTCCAATGATCATTGAGTCCATAGCAAGGAACCTAGGAGAAATGAGTGCTTCCTAACTGGGCTGTGGTCTCCATCCACACCCAGGCCATGGTATAAAGACAATATGTCTTAGATTTTTATGGCCCCATGTCTGTTGAAAGTACAGCAGAGTTTTTTGGTTTTGTTTTTTTTTTTTCTGAAGATACCGGCTTAATTAAACCTAACGTAACACTGTAAACCACTAACCATGCTGGGATGGTGAAGCGAAGTGATTTCTCTCGTCTTAGTTCACAAAGACCTGTCTCAAGAGGAAAATACGAAAGCTTTCTCTCAATCCTGAGCCCCATTACTTTTCCTTATCCGCTTGGCCTTCATCCTCTTGGACTATCATTGAACTCTTGAAGGTCCCCTTGCTGTGAGAGGGACGAGAGCACTAATCTAAGGACCTACGGCACCAGCATATGGGATCTCAACGTCCTTTCCGTTATAAGTTTCCTTGTCGGTCGCGCTTCCTCGTGGGCAAGAACAGTTCCATAAACCATGAACCACACATCAAGAATACCATTTTGTGTCTTTAATCCCAGCGTTCGGGAGGTAAAGGCAGGCAAACAGAGCAAGTTCCAGAACAGCTAAGGCTACACAGAAGAGAAACCTTTTCCCAAAAGAAAACAAAACAAAAACAAGCAAACCAAAAAAAAAAAAAAAAAAAAAAAAAAAAAAAAAAAAAAAAACACCACCATTTTGTAGAACAAAAGCTATTCAGATCATTCAAATCCCTAAAGCACACACAAACAAGTAACTGTTGAAATGGTTGCACTGTGTGAGTGACTTAAGAAACAGACCATGAATGTAATAGTTTGAACGAGCTAGCAACGTGACCGTGCAGCGGCTTGTGGTACCAATCAATGGTGCCTAGTTCTTTGGGTCTGGATCAAGTTGGCACAGCTGTAGAGCTAAGATGGCCTCATTCACATCTCCAGTCTCAGCCAGAACAGAAGACAGGATTCCCGTTCTCTAGGAGACCAAGTGAAGTATATTCCAGAGGTGATCCCTGACATCATAGAAGCAAGAGAGCAAGCCCCACTGTGCAAATACTTAACAAATGGCTGCAGTGTCCTGTTTGTTAACATCCCACTGTGTGGGAAAAAAAATATCATGTAGTTAAACCCAAACACACAGGGTAAAGGAATGAGGAAAAGCCCAACATGGTCTTGTGTATCTCATCGTAGCTACTCAGAAGGCTGACACAGAGACACAAAGGAATTGAGAGTTCAAGTCCAGCCTCGGCCAGATAGTAGAACTCAGTCTCAAAACGTAAAATCCCAAGCAACAAATGATAATGAGAAATAATCTCTCCCTCCATTTGACACAGAAATGGCAACATCACAATGCAAGAGGGCTTTTGTACGGGATGGAAGGGATGGTCGAGCTATCTGCAAACTATTTACAACGTTACCACTCTGGCCACTGTGAGAACTGAGGTGTTTTAAAAAACACAGAAGTATTTTGAAATAAACAAGATTGTGTGATGTTTCTTCTAAATTAACTAAGCTTAGTTTTGTGTTTTATTGTTGTTGGTTTGTTGTGTTGTTTTGTTTGTTGCGATGAGGTCTCACCGTGTAACCTGCACTGGCCTTAAAGTCAGCCTCTCTCTGCCTCTGCCTCCATATCATTGGGATTACATGCATGAGCCATGACTGCCACCCAAATACCTATAATTTTAACTAGGCAGAATAATGAGCCAAGTGCTCCAACAGGAAAGACAATTATACATTAACAACCTGAATACAGGGGCATTTTCTCCTGCCCTAGCTATCTCTAGAGAAGGAAGAGGCTTTTTTTTTTAATTTTTGATTTATTTATTAAGCATACAATGTACTGCTGGCAAGGAAGGCACCAGATCTCATTACAGATGGTTGTGAGCCACCATGTGGTTGCTGGGAATTGAACTCGGGACCTCTGGAAGAGCAGCCAGTGCTCTTACCCTCTGAGCCATCTCTCCAGCCCAGGAAGAGGCTTTTTTAATAAAATAGACAAAATCAGAAGAGCTGGGAAGATGGCTCGGTCAACAAGAGCAAACCTAAGGGCCTGGGTTCAAATCCTCCCTCTTCAATTTAAAAACAGAGCATATCTATGAGTGTACGCTGTGAGCGATTCCAGCATCAAGATGGGCAGAGATAGGCAAGTTCCCCAAGCTTGCTGGCCAGCCGGTTTAACAAAATTAACAAGCTTCCAGTTCCACAACCATAAAGGAAGACACTCAATGTCCTGCTTTGGCCTCTGCACTCCTGCACATAGGACACACGTGTGCACACACCACACCACACACACACGTACAACACACACACAAAGCACACACTTGGTGTAAAAAGTGTCTGAAAGCAAGCAACCATATGACTTCATTCTCTTTATGACGTTTCGAGGCCAAACCACAAGCAGTGTGTTTCCTTATGAATTCCTTCAGAGTCCACGGAACGGATTGCAGGGCAATGAAAGGCTGGTGACCCCACTCCAAGCTTGAAGATGAAAAGAAAGCATGTTTACTTCTCCCCTAAGCCATACTTGAACTGCATTTCTGGACTAGTCCTTCAGAACAGAGCAGAGGGAGGACGCATGAAGCGCTCCCACGCCTAGATCCTAGTTTTGCCATAAACCGGCCTGGGGATCTGAGATGACTCCCCCAGTTAGATGCCTTCATAAACTGGGTGATTAAAGTGGTCAGAGCAAATAACCTCTCTAAATGTCTTCCAGAAACTAAAGGAAATGCCTACCTCAAGTTTGTGGTAGAATACTTGCCTAGCAAGTTCAAGGCCCTATGTTCAGACCCCAGTGCCAAAATACGCCAGCAAAGAAATAAGTAAATAGCTTTGCTTCCCTATATCATACCAACAAACATTGGGAAGCCGGTCATTGCAGCAATTTGATCAGAAGCATAAGCGTTTTTACCAACAGGGACTCTTTTTAGGCCCATCTTGGTAACTGACTGCATACTGTATACAATCTCACATAGGTGTCTTAGATGCCCAAAGCCTATAAAATGAGAAAGATAGTTACATTAAAAAAAATCTACTGATGATAAGGTAATGGACAGCACGTACCTGAAAAACTCTTCAAGGAAAGGGTCTGTACGTTTAGCGAGAATTTAAGCTATGTCTATTAATCCTGGCCACACGTCGTTTGAGTCTTGCTTATAGCAAAAGAACCCTGAAGTCACCTCTCTTATAATCCCTTGGACCCTGCCTTAGTTTGAACACTCAGGGGGAAGAAAAAGAACTGGAACTCCACCCCACTGAACATTCTGGGTCCTCAGCTATTTCAGCTCTTCCCTGGTTTTGAAGATTCCTAATTTCAAGGTTAGAGGAAAATAAAAAAGGGTCAGGGTCTGGGCTCAAAGCTAAGCTGGAAAAACAGGTTTTTTTAAACCAACATTGTGTTCCTTCCCAGCTCCGGGAGGAAGTCTAGTCCCAGCTCCCCAGGAAGAGAATGCCTTCCAGACAGCGGAAGGAAACAAGACTCTAAGTTGAACCAGTAATTCTGGTCTTGCCATCTTTGTGTACAGAGAAACAAATAATGCCGAAAACAACAAGGTATTTTTATTTTTCTGCTAAAAGCAACTACGGCCGTTCACAAAGCGAGAAGTAATGGAGATCACATTCAGGCCAAAAGATTATTCTACTAGTGTTTAAGGGTCTCATCCATAACCAGTAAAGATAACAACAGTAATAATGGAAGCAGTAAAAGTTTCCTCTGCCTGAGGACTTCATGGCCGCCTGTAGCCTAAGCTTTCAACTCAAGAAGAAATTCCCCTGAGGGCAGGTCCGGAGCAGGAGAATAAATCAGGCCCGCGTAGCAAATGACCAAATACATGGACATTACATACGAAGTGAACGGCTCCAACAACTACACCTTCTCGGTAACAAGGCCAGTCAGATTCAAGCTTGGCCCACACGTGAGTTTTGCCCTGAATCTTGAGGACATGAGATAACCCTCCCCTTCTTCTCCACTTTCCCCTTCATCCCCCCCCCCCCAGGCCCATCCCACACAGCAGGCAGCCTCGAGGGTCTCATCATCCATTCAGGCCTCCAACTCTAAGAGCTGGCCCTTGGCAATTCCACCGGGGCAACTGTAATCTTCTTTGTTTGGAGAAAGGGGTTTGGGGGCCTGGAGTCAGGCCCAGTGAGTTTAGGCCCTGAGTATCTAGATCACGATCTCAAAAGAAAGTATAGACTTTCTGGCAGAGGGAAGGGGGTAGTCTTACAGGCCCCCTATCCATCATCCTTAAAGAAGTGGGAGCAAGGTCCTCTCAAGTATGGGGCCCGAGGCAGGAATGCATCTTTCCTTAGTCTCAGATCACTAAATACACACAGCCCTTCTCTTCTGAACACCTTGGGTTTGCTCCAGGGGACAGGGAGATCCTTGTCCCACAGTCATGCAGCCTCCATGGAAATCTCTGTCCTTTAACTACTTTTAGGTGACACCTCCATCCCCGTAACCTTAGCCACAAATCACAAACAAATGTCAGGCAGTGCGCTTCTTTCTGATGTCTCATTCCTGACATTCTTCTTTGGTCTGAAAAAGCAGCTCAAATTTCTCATTTTCTCCAAATTCAGAAAGCTTGTCTTTTCTTGACATTTTATCCTGCACCAAAGCAGCGCTACCCGTTCTTCTTGCTCCAAGGAAAAGTATGGGTATAGGTGTACAAACCCACACATCCACACATGCACACGCACACACAGATGTACACACGCACACACATGCACACATTATATGAGCATCATCTTCAAGACATCATTTTCCCTCACTTTTCCTGGACGGGCTCTGTGGGAGCCTTCTCAGCTTGGTCGATCACCTTCCTGGACCTGGGGGGAGTTGGGAGGACCTTGGTCTTAGCATAGAGTGGGGAACCCTGATGGCTCCTTGGCCTTGAGAGGGAGGGAGGGGAGGTATGGGTGGAGGGGAGGGGAGGGAAGGGGGAGAAGGAGGGGAGAGAAAGGGGAGAAGGAGGGGAGGGAGGGGGGAGGAGGAGGGCAGGAGATGGAAATTTTTAAATATAAAAAAAAATAAACCATGAGAAAAAAAAAAAAAAAAAAAAAAAAAAAAAAAGAAAGAAAACAGCAAACTTTCAATGCTCATACCCAATGATGCCTCTCTTGCTGGGCCCTAGTTAATTCCTAATGCATTAATATGCCCGCTTCTTTTTTTTTTAAAGATTTATTTATTTATTATGTATACAACGTTCTGCCTCCATGTATGCCCGCCCGCCAGATCTCATTACAGATGGTTGTGAGCCACCATGTGGTTGCTGGGAATTGAACTCAGGACCTTTGGAAGAGCAGGCGGTGCTCTTAACCACTGAGCCATCTCTCCAGCCCTATGCCCGCTTCTTTAACAACATCCATTGCAGTAATGCTGACATTGGCGTGGGCTCCAGTCAAATCTTCCAGAATATTATTTTGACGCTCATTTTTGGGATCCCAATGGGGTTCCTCACCCTTGCACACAAAAGAGCTCTCAACATGGTAACTGGGCTATTACACACTCTCCTCCTCATCCCCTCCCCACCTGCTTTCTCTCTTTAATGCGTGCGGTTTCGGTTTCTTCATCATCCTTGAGGACCTTGGTTCTGAAACAGTACAGTATATGCAGGTCCTGTGATCTATCACACGATGACCCTCATGCATCTCTGATCAAGAAAGAAAGAAAGAAAGGAAGGAAGGAAGGAAGGAAGGAAGGAAGGAAGGAAGAAGGAAGGAAGGAAGGAAGGAAGGAAGGAAGGAAGGAAGGAAGGAAGGAAGGAAAGAAAATCCCTATGCTAAACAAGTACCATTTTTTTTCATCAACCAGAATTTTCAAACCTTGTTTTCTGGCAGTGTAAATTGTAACCAAGGTTTCAGAATGTGCCTCAGGCAGTAGGTTTATTTATCTCATTCATCCAGGCCTTCAACTTCTGCCACAAAGGCCAGACTAGTTCTCCAAAGAGCAGAGTTGAACGGGGTCAGCTGTGTGGGTGTGCAGCCTGGGCTGTGCGGGCCACAGGCACAGCACACATGGCTCCGCAGTCTTAGGTCATCAGCCTAAAATTCTTGGTAACTTGGTCTTCCGTCTTGTAAATCCACTGGGACAAGGACCCTAGGCAGGAGCAAAGGAAGTCCTCACACTCTGCACGGCCGCCTTGTGCAGTTCCTGCCCTCCCCTGGGCATTGCCGGGTCCTAGGCGTGCAGGATTCCTGTATGTCTATGTAGTCTGGAGTCCAGAGACAGTAACGTTGGACAAGAGAGATAGACACCTTGCATCTGTGACTGAATGAGAGTGCAGGCCTCACCTCGGGACTACATCTTCCATTCCAAAGGAAAACTTGAAGCAGCTACAGGACAAAGACAATGAAAGCAAGCTTGCTGTTTGTCCTGTCATGGCCTTTAGTACTTCAAATGTTTCCTGGTTATAATCAACAATTGACCCCAAAAATAATGATCTGGGAAACAAATAGGTTAAGATAACCAACAACAAATAAATTCTCTTCCTGACTGTCACATAAAAGGTCTGGTGTTGGTAGAAGGCTGCATTTTGGGAGGTGAGTGGTTTGAGCCCTTTTTTTTTTTTTTTTTTTTTAATAGCGTTTCCACTGCCCTGTACAAACAAAGATACATCCAGGAAATGTATCTACTAAAATGTTCTTGTTAATCCTTGCCTTAAAAACTGGAATTGGGCAGTGCAAAGATGAACAGAAAAATTCACGCTAAGAGTTTTAAGTGAGAACGGCTTCTTTACTTGGATCTACGGCAAATGACAAATTGAGACCCACATAACAGGTTGAAGGTGAGGCTGAGGAAGAAAAGAAAAGCTGCATGGTTCAGTAGCTTTCAGCTCTGTCCCTTTGCCTCCTGGTTTTGAAGCAGGAGGCTCTGCATTCTATTTTCAAAGTGGGCCACGCAAGCTATGTCTCCACCTCGTCACGAAATGAGAGGGGTCAGAACTGGGCCATAGCTCAGCAGGACGCAGACATTTGTCTAACTGCTCTTTTGGACACCAGCACCCTACACTGACCCCTCCACGGGAGTCTTAATCTCACACTCTGAGTTAAAGCCAAAATTCTCACTCTGATTCTGGCTCTCCAACACCTCCCCAGCTCCCCTGCCTTTCCTCTTCCCTGGCTGGGGTCAGTTTACTCCTAGCTCATTTCTTCTAGCCTGCCAGGTAGTGTACCACCCACGGGGCACCATTCCTGAGAGCTAGCCACTCTGACCCACCCTCCCAACCATATTATCCCCAACCTTGCCCCGTTACTGAAGCACTGCCTCTTCTTTGAATCCTTAGGCATCTCGTCAAAGGGCACTGCCTCCCCTGGTCCCTCCATCTAGAGTAACACTCCTCCCTTGCAGGCCCTCTGTGCAGAGTTTTCCTTCCTGCTTATTCGAGATCTCCTTGGGTAGAATGAAGCTCCCTGAAAGTTTTGTCCTGTTTTTGTTCCCTTCTCTGGACTCAAACTAGGTCAGAGCAGATATTCACTAATGAAGCCAATATATTTTATAAAGTATGAAGTCGTTTAGATTGAGATAAGGAAAGTCTATTTAATATGAGACATCAATCTGAATGAACTTTGAGATGACAGGATTATCTCTAACTGGCCTCCACAAATGGTGCCTGATCTCCCAAGTCAGGAAGTATTTTGTTTAAGGAAATCCACCCAAACAGGGCGCCGAGGAGCCTGCGGCTGGGCGAGGGGAAGTTGACTCTGCCTTTAATGAGTGTGCCATCGTGAGCCATAACTAAGGAGCAGCTAGAGCCTCCAGTTCGCTTGCAAAGTGGGCAATGATGTAATAATACCTGCCCTTCTATCTCACAGACTTCCTCTGTGTGCAATAAATGAGATCACGAAAGTAAACATCTTTCTGCAGAGCTGAAATGTTAAAGAAATCTTTGCCTTGCTAATTAAGGAAACAGCTGGCTGGGGCGGAGATTGGGGGGGGGTGGCTATGGCAGGGCTGTGGGACCATTAGCTAAGACTGGTGTTTACAGAGAAAGCAATGAAAGATATCACAGCAGATGGGGACACTCGCGGATCTCTCACTGGGTGACCCCCATACATCTCCCATGCGACATGAATGTCACTGAGTCCAAATAGCATTTAGCCTTTCACATAACATTCAAATTCCTTGACTTCCGAGGGCACCCATGGCCATATAAGGGAAGACCCCGGGCAGCACAGATAAGAAGAAAGGAATGAAGAGGCCAAAGGCTACAGGGGCAGATGGGAGGTTTGACATTCCCCCACACAAAAGACAAGATGCTGCCACAAATTCTGTGATCCAGGGCAAGAATCAACAAAAGAGGATTGACCAGAAGGCGGGTCATTCTCTGCCCACCACATGTATGCATGTTGTGTTCTTATTACTGATAACATGGCTAATTTGATTTTACTTACAGAGTGTGTTTTTGTGGGGTTTGCCTTCCGTTCATTTGTTTAATCTTTCGGGTCTTCTGTCATTCTCACTATGCACAGTTACGTACCCCCCAATCTGTGTTAAGCCCCGAAATGTGTCCTGCCTCGACACACAGAATTCCGCATATCAGTGCCCTCACCTTCACCAGGATCTAATTTTTTACAATCCATTTTCATGCTAACAGCGGGCCTGCAAAGACAATAAGGCATAGAAAATCAAATTACTTGTGATTTTAAGTCAGGAAACGGAGTCGTTTCTAAAGGGCCCCCTTGAGACGTTTCTGGTAATTTCGAGGCTCCAGAAAACTTAAGCAGAACACTTTTAAAATAAAAATTATAAAAAAAATTGCTTTGACATATACCAACAAAGGGAGATAGAAAAGGCTGCCAAAAGTGGGCAGGCTGACAGCTCTTCTGACAAGGGAACCCCTGCACCCTATTTTTAAACCAATCCGAGTAATTTAGGAGAGAAGTCACCATGTCTCCCGATGAAGCCTTTGGGGGCGGCTGGAGGATAAGTTTTCGGAGCTGAAAATGGCAGTGCCGCCCACACTGAGCAGGCAGAGCTGCAAGGTTCTGTGTCTTTCAGCAGAACCAAAAAGGAAGAAAAAGCGTGCATTTCCTAAGAGAAAATGCCCAGGAAAATGGAAGCAAGTACCAGAAGAGAAACCCGGAAGTCCCCCGATCTTTTGAAAGTGGGGTAAGCACCCTCCCCATCCGTATCGATAACAAGCAAGAGGTGAGCATGACAGAGCGGTTAGGTGAACAGCATGGAGAGAAATCGCTCATGGCATAAGGAAGCGCTGCTTTTTCAAGGAACTCCACTGAGAGAGACGGAACAGACAGGAGAGCTGCTCCTTGGTGGAACAAGGAAGATGGATGGGTCAGTACGAAGGCAAAATGTCTTGAACAGGGATGAGGGAGCCCCTCCCCTTCCGACCCCTTCCCTCTTGACCGTATGAAATGGAGTTGAGGACTCTGTTCCTTGAGGGTTGCCATTAAGATTAAATGTAGTAGGCAACTCTTATCACCGCCATAGTGGAAAGCTTGTCCTGGGATCCATAAGATTTTGAGTCTGTGGAAAGCATACTTAGCAGAAGCTACCAAAGCGGGGCGCTATATACAATGTGTTTTGGGGGTAGGGGCAAAGAAATAAATGGGCTCCCTGCCTCTTTCAGCCGGGTCTTGGCTTGTCACCTGACTATGACCGGTCTACACTCCCCACCCCCAACACCCTCCACAGGCACCCACAAGCACACGTGAGCGCAAGCATGCCCCAGGCTAGAGCCAAGAGCCCAAGTCGCACCAACTCTGGATGATTGACCCTGACACAGGCCCCAAAGGGCAATTATTTGACTGAATAGGGTCTCTTATTAAAAATTAATTTCTGTCAAACCCAATTACATGTGAACACAGCCTCTTTGTGATCGCCGCTGTGACTTCCGGCAACAAACATAGCCATTACTGTTGCCAAAATCAAGGCCAGTTTAGGACAGTCTTGAGGCTTGACTGGCCAACATAGCAACAGGTTTCCCCCCAGGCTCACAAAGGCATTTGTCCTGTGGAGGACAGAGAACTGCCTCTTCTTCTAACTCCTCCTCCTGCCTGCTCGGCAAGCCACTGCCCAGGGCATGCTTAGAGACCGGAAGGGAGGCTTTATGATGGAGACCTGCTCTCGGACCTGAATGTCTTGCCTTCTGAGAGCTTGTGCTTGCCCCTGTGATGACAGAAGGACAATAACACCATTGCCTTTCTTTCGGGGCTGATGGGGAGTGGGAAATAAATGATATAACATGTGTGAAGCCCCTAAAACAATTATCCTGTTTCCTACCATCCCCCTGCCTGGTCATCTGGCTTAATTAGGGTTTCTATTGCTGTGAGGAGACACCATGACCACACAGCAACTCTTATAAAGGAAAAACATTCAATTAGGGTGGTTTGCGTTTTCAGAGATTTAGTCCATTATCATCATGGTGTGGCATGGTGGTGTGCAGACAGACATGGTGGCGTGCAGACAGACATGGTGTTGTACAGACAGACAAGGTGCTAGAGAAGTAGCCAAGTGTCCTACATCTTGGTTTGCTGGCAACAGGAAGTAGTCTGAGACACTGGGTGGTATCTTGAGCATATGAAACCTCAAAGTCTGCTTCCACAATGACACATTTCCTCCAACAAGACCACACCTACTCCAACAAGGGCACACCTCCTAGCAGTACCACTCCCTGGGGAGGGGGGCACGTTCTTTCAAACCACCACAGAGACTCAGTTTTCTTCAGGAGCGGCCCTTTCATAGGTCAACCAATTTCCAATGGACTGTCTTATAACAGTGCACATACCAAGAGTATTAAGTGAGCTGGGTGGGTTTAAAAGCATATACAAGGTTAGGAGGGTAAAGTAATGGGAGAAATGGGAGGGAATGGAGAACGGAATGGATTTGCTCAAAACACATGTTTGTGCATGCAGTTCTCAAACAATAAGTGGACTATGTAGAGTCTAACAATCACCAGGAACACACTGATAGGTATTTATAGACCACTCTACCCATCTATTGCAGAACATATATTTTTTCAAAAGCCCAAGATCTGGCCATCAAATTAAGGCTAAGCTATAAAACAGTTCTATTTTAAAAAGTTAAAATTACACAGAGTATATTCATGAACCACTATAAAGGCAATTTGGACATCAATAATAAAATGTATAAGATCTACTTTCAGATATTGGAAATATTGCATAGGACCAAGAAAAAAATGCAAAGAGAATTAGAAAATCAACTAAGTTGAATAACAGTGTCAGTAGAAGGCTGAAGAGATGGCTCAGTGGTTAAGAGCATTGGCTGTTCTTCCAGAGGACCCAGGTTCAACTCTGAGCACCCACATGGCAGCTCACAACTGTCTGTAACTCCAGTTCCAGGGGTCTGACATCTTCACAGCAATGCCCATAAAACAAAGTCTGAAAAAAATATAGGCCAGGTGGTGGTGGCACATGTTTTTAATCCCAGCACTCGGGAGGCAGAAACAGGTGGATCTCTGTGAGTTCGAGGCCAGTCTTGAACTACAGGCTCCAAAGCAACACAGAGAGACCCTGTCTCAAAAAACAAAACTAATAATAATAATAAAATAATACCAGTGCAGTCTTTGTTTTAGTTGGAGTTTTATTGCTGCAATGAAACACCATGACCAAAAGCAACCTGAGGAGTAAGGGGTTTACTTCGCTACTGCTATCAAGACACAGTCCACTGAAGGAAGTCAAGGCAGCAACTTGAGACAGGAATCGAAGCAGAAGCCTTGAAGGAGTGGTGCATGTTGGCTCCTTCAGCCTTCTTTCTTGCATTCCCCAGGCCCACTACCCAGCTCCGGAACCACCCACCATGCCCTGGGCTCTCCCCATCCATCATCTGTCAACAAAATGCCCCACAGTCATGCTGACTGATGCAGCCTACGGTGGTACTTTTTTAGATCATGCTTCTTTCTTCCCAGATGACCCAACTCTGTGTCAAGTTGAAAGAAAAACAAGCCAGCACAAAGTCGATCCTACTTTGCAGGACAGCAGCTAACAAGGATGACAAGGAGACCTCGAGCTTCAAACGTCAAATATGGAGAAGAAAAATTGAAAATTAAGGACTCCAAGGTTCCTATGTCTGAACTTAAAAAACAAAAAAACTAAAAAAATAGAAAGAAAAGTAACAGTAAGCAGACATACTAAATTGAAAATCAACGTGATAAAAGGGTTGGGTAGAGGCATTTGAACTCTCCTCCCCCACCCCCACCCCAGAGTCCTGCAATTCTAAGTCAAGAAATCAGATTCCCAAAGACTTCCTCCAAGTCCCCTGGTAGATGGAGACCTGCAGTCTATTTCTCAAGCATTCATTCATTTGCATGTTTCTCCCAGGCCAAGGCTTACCTAAGACTTACCTTTATCCCTAGAACATGAATGTCCATCCATCACCTACCTACAGATGTACACGCGCTAGCTCCTTCTCCAAATATTTCTCCTTCTCTTTACAGTTACGGACTGGGTGTGCGGAGTACACAACACTGCCTTTTGTGTGCAGTCCATTAATCCTCTCTCTGTCCTTATTTGCCTTTGCATTCTACAAATACCTATTAAGCAACTGCTGTGTGCCAGGCACTGTTCTAAAGACGGGTTAATTACAGCATCTAGTATGTATGTATCTGTTGTCATGCTCTATTTTATGAGGTTTGGAGAAATTAAGTTTAGCATCAGAGAGGACCAGCTGAACAGATTTTTCAACCCATCCCAAAGAATCACAGGGTTTTTTGTTTGTTTGGTTGGTTGGTTGGTTGGTTGGTTATTTTGGTTGAGTGTGTTCCTTCTGAGGCAAGATCTCACTCTGTAGCCCCGGCTCACCTGGAATTCACTTTGTAGACCAGCCGGGCCTTGAACTCCCAGAGTTCTGCCTGTCTCAGCATCCAGAGGGCTAAGATCACAGGTACTACTTGATTGTTTCTTTAAATCAAGGAGTATAGGCTCCAAAAACTTAAAAGAAGAAAATTCTTTTCCCTTCTGTCTCACTCCTTCCCATCTCTTCCCTCCCAAACCTCCCTCAGAGGTTTACTTAACTCTGTCGAATTCCTAACCTAACCCTAGTTTTCCTCGGAAAACCTGATTGAGGGCTCCTGACCTTTGGATGACCTCAGCTCCACCCCCTTCGGTTAGGGCAGCTCTAGGCCTCCAATCTCCACATCAGTGGGATTTAGTTTTCCTTTCGCTCCGGGGCCTCTCCAGGGCTCTTTAGGGCCCCTCTCATTTACCATCCCACCCACTAATCTCTCTGTCCTGATGGTAGCAAGCCCGCCTCCCTTCCTGCCAGTCAGGCTGTTGGGGTTGATGGTGATTGATTGGTTTACAGTTATTGTGTGCTGTTCTGTTCACGTGAATGTGTTTGTGGGTTTTGTTTTCCTTCGCTGCGGGATAAATGGCCAGACTGCTTTCTCTCTTTAACTTAGGTATGAGGGATCCTACAGCCTTGTGTCTCATTATTAGCTTTGTTATCTGGCATGATTATAGGTCTCCCCACACCAGACAACCCACTTTTCACCTGGCCTGGCCTTAGGCTGAAGGAAGCGTCTTGAAAAAGTCAGAATCCATACAAAATTAGAAGCATCATGGGCGTCATCAGATGAAATGTTTCAAAGACAAAAAGGAGAGAGAGAGAGGGGGGGGGTTAAGAGGAAAGTCTGAGGTAGCTGGTCCAAGCACCCATTTTCCCCATGTGCCCTGGGAAGAGCAAGAGCAAAAGCCCGGGTACAGGACGGGTAGCAGAAAGGAAGTAACCCATGGCTATAGAAGAATTCTCCAGATTTAAAAAACGAAAAGGAATGTCCTTAACAAATTTTTTTGAAGTTCTCAAAATCTTCTAAAATCTCTCAAAGGTCTCCAGATTTAACACATCTCCCACGGAGGTCAGGGCAGCACCTGTTTCGATGGATGTGTGATCTGCTCAAAAGTGACGCACTCTTTTCTCTGTCTGCGGGGCATTTCCTGGATGCCTTTCCCATGATGGGGAAACAGAACCGGGCTTCATTTCTTCCACGCCTCGGAGAACACACCGTGGGGACCTGCACGTTGAGGGCCGGCAAGGAGGAAGTGTTTAGTAAACAGATCTTGCCCTCCATTGATTCTCCGTTTACTTTAAGAGGACACTTATCTCTTGTAAAAGGACGGTTTCCCCTGCCAGGCACCTCTTCGGACAGGCCTGCAAGAGACACTCCCTGAGGACGTGCAGAAGCCTGGGTCAGCAACTCCAGCGTAGAAACAAACAACAGTTATCGGCCTCTGTACATCATCCCCTCCCTTCTAGAGCAGTGGTTCTCAACCTTTCTAGGGCTGCAGCCCTTAATACGGTTCCACATGGTGCGGTGACCCCCCCCCAGTCATAAATTATTTCCATTGCTATTTCATAACTGTAATTTTGCTACTGTTGGGACTTGTCATGAAAATATCTGAAATGCCAGATATCTGATATGCGACCCATAAGTTGAGAACCACCGTTCTAGAGCAACTCAAGACCCTACAAAAGTGTACACACACATGCGCGCGCGCAAGAAGACTACAATGGTTCATCTAGCCCTTGCTTTAAAAACATGATTCTAGCCGGGCGGTGGTGGCGCACGCCTTTAATCCCAGCACTCGGGAGGCAGAGGCAGGAGGATCTCTGTGAGTTCGAGACCAGCCTGGTCTACAAGAGCTAGTTCCAGGACAGGCGCTAAAGCTGCAGAGAAACCCTGTCTCGAAAAAAAAAAAAAAAAATGATTATAATTCCTTCGGTAGCAACTTAGGCTTAAAACAACCAAAATACAGTTTTAACAGGAAGACCTCTAAAAGTCATGTTCAACACTATCTTTTCAAGATAATGGAGGTAAAACTCGCTATCAACTCATGCCAAAGCATTTATATTCATCCAAGCACTGAGGACGTGGGTCAAGAGGAAGAGCGCTTGCCTAGCACGTAAGAAGTCCAGGGTTGCCGGGCCAGGGTTGCCGGGCGATGGTGGCGCACGCCTTTAATCCCAGCACTCGGGAGGCAGAGGCAGGAGGATCTCTGAGTTCGAGGCCAGCCTGGTCTACAAGAGCTAGTTCCAGGACAGGCTCTAGAAACTACAGGGAAACCCTGCCTCGGAAAAAAAAAAAAAAAAAAGAAGTCCAGGGTTCAGACCTCAGCACTGCAGAAAGTGAGCATGGTGTACATGTCTGTGGTCTTAGCAATGGTGATGTAGATACGGAGGGTCAGATGTTCAAGGTCATCTTCATCTACATAGGAAGATGGGACACAGGAGATCCTGTCACAAAAAGAAAAAAAAAAGAGAAGTGGGGAGGGACATGGGGGATGAAGAAAAAAAGAAAAGGGGAAGAAAAGGAGAAAGTATTTATATTCCTCAGAAATTTGAGACAGGCTGGAGTTTCTCCTTAAAGTAGAAAAATCAAACAGGCTGTTACGTTAGGCACGTCTGGGTTTAAACCTCCAACATGGAGCATTTTGGTGACCCAAGTGAGTTAGTCTCCCTCAGCCTCCATTGTACCACTGGTAAAATGAAGATACTATGGGAAGTGATCTGGAATATTCCACTGGGACTGAACAGCTTTTGTTTCTAGAACCCTCTGGCGGACTTGAGTACAGAGTTTCCCAGAAGACTTCAGGTGTCATAAACCCCTCATGGGGAGTGTCGCCAGGAGGAAAAATAGTTTCTTATCTTATTGTCGAATAGAAGGAAAAGAAATCGCCCAAACAGACACATACTCTCCTATCTCCCATCTCTTCTCTGAGGACTGATTGAGCTTTCCTAGAAGTCATTTGCTTCCCCCCCACACACTGACTTTCCTTCTACTCCGCCTGTCTTTTTTAGCTATTAGCTCCTAAATTCTATGCTCTCCTTTGAGCCATGTTCATACATACCTGAGCACAATACACGTGAGGGACTAAAATCTGCCTTGATTCCCAGCACTCAGGAGGCAGAGGCAGGAGGATCTCTGTGAGTTCAGGGCTAGCCTGGTCTACACAGTAAGTTCCAAGGCATCCAGGGCTATATAATGAGAACCTGTTTTTTTTTTTAAAAAAAAAAAAAAAGCAAGCAATCAAAAACCAACAACAACAAACTTTTGATCATGTGTCTTTTGTCAGTTTCATTTGTAGCCCTCCCTGCAAACAAAAGTAAAAGCAGAGAAGCTTTCCTTGGATGTAGAGATAACATGCATCCATGACTCGCCAAGGCGTTGCTGTAAGCATCCAGAGCATATAGAGATTCCTACAATTCCACAACCTTCTACTATCTCTATATGAGTGATAGGAGACAGGCACAAGTTAACCACCTTGTCTGAAGTCAGGCGGCTGATGATGAAGCTAGGATTGGAACTTAGTGGTATAGCTACAGAGTCCTTGCACTTAGCTCTAAAGTAGAGGAATCTGTAAGTCACAAGAGGCACCAAGGACTTGACAGGCTGGTCTACTGACAGCATTGGCTTGACCTCAAACTCAATAAATGGCAATTCTACGTTTATTATTGGAAAATCATCTGTCGGTAGCTGTTGATACTTTTTTCATCATCTAGGGATTAACAAGAAACAAGAAACCCAACTGTTGAATAGTAAAAACAATTAGTGTTTTAATGAAGTGGACATTAAGAGTCTGTGTAGATGATATTGGGATTCCACCAAAAAAAAACAAGAACAAGAGAATCAGAGGACAAAAATGAGTGAGAATAACCCAGTATCACCCAGGGGACATCCCAGTGAAGGAAAGCCTGAAGCCTGTTTTATTTCTTTTGTTTGTTTTTGTTTTCCAAGAAAAGGCTTCTCTGTAGCTTTGGAGCCTGTCCTGGAATGAGCTCTTGTAGACCTGGATGGCCTTAAACTCACTGAGTTGCTGGTATTAAAGGCAAGTGCCACCATCACTCTGTAAACCTGTTTGATTTCCTGACCTTAATACAACCAGAATGACATATGCCACAAACCTCTATGGCTCAGATTCCTCATTTCTCAGCATCCTTCCAGGTCCGCCCCACTTCACGCCTGTCCTCATCCTGGAAAGAGGAACAATAGCCATTTCTCTGGGGACAAAGCAGCAGTTGAGAACCCAGGCTTTGGAGGAGACCCACAGCTTCGAATGAGTTTCTTATGTGGAATGTTTCATGGTGGTAGGGGGTGAGCTTTAATGCAGCGGGGAAGGGCTTGGTCCTGCCTCTACTTAATGTGCCAGACTTTGTCAACGACCCATTGGAACCCCTATCTATTGGGAGGAGAGGATGGGAGGTGGGCTGGGGAAGTGGCTGGGGGGAGGTGAAGGGGGGTCGAGAGGAGGGGTGAGAGGAAGAACTGTAGTTGGAATGTAAAATGAAATTAAAAAGAAAAAGAAGGGAGGGAGGGAGGGAGGCAGGGAGGGAGGGAGGGAGGGAGGGAGGGAGGGAGGGAGGGAGGGAGGGAGGAGAGCGAAAAAGAGAGAGGGAGAGAGAGAAAACCTATCTCAGGGTTAGGAGCTTATACTAACCAGAACTGACAAGCGCCCATTTTCTAGCTCCAAGTCAGCTGGTTCAGAGTCACTGGTAACTGAAAGAGATCGGACACCTGAATCTCGACTTTTCCAGCCCTGCATTCACACAGCACTTCCCACCCACTACATATGCATGCATGTAATTTTAAAAATAAAAATAATCTTTAATAATAATAACAACAACAACAACAACAATAACAACAGCGCTTAGCCGGGTGGTGGCAGCACACATCTTTAATACCAGAAGCAGGCAGATCTGTGAGTTCGAGGCCAGCCTGGCCTACAGAGTGAGTTCCACGACAGCCAGGACTACTCAGAGAAACCCTGTCTCGAAAAACCAAAAGAAGGAAAAGGAAAAAAAAAAAAAACTACCTCAGGAAATAGTTGAGCCAGCTTAGTAGCAATAGCACAATATATATTCTTCAGTCAATTCAGAGGAGTGTGAGCTCTCTGTCCATCACAAAGGCAGTCTACCACCACAGCTTTTGTGACTTGGGACCTCACTCGGGGGCAGTGCATGGCAGGCAAGAGCTCTGCCACTGTGCTACCTTCCTCTGGATTTCCACAAGATTTCCCCTGGATCTTTCTTTGTGGCGAGAGATGCATGCTTCTCAAAGGGGCAGCCCAAGCGCTGACCTCTTTCCAGGGTTCTTCTCAGCTAACATCAAAACAACACAGTAAGGTCTATAGTACTATTGCCTCCATTCGTTCTTGTTTCTCTGTGTAACAGCCCTGGCTGTCCTGGAATTCACTCTGTAGCCCAGGCTGGACTCAAATTCACAGAGCTCCACCTGCCTCTGCTTTCCACGTACTGGGATTAAAGGTGTGTGCCACCACCACCCGGCCTTTCCATTCTTTTCAACATGTAAGAACAGGAACACTCAATGAAGTTAATAAAGGTTACCTAATGATTCAACTAGTATTTGAATCTGCAAGAATCTAAACCCAGAACCTGGGCTCTTATCCTTAGTATTACTCATTACTTTATATCTTTAAATTATTTCTATTTATTATTTTTTCTATCAAAGCTAAAGATAACGTTTATATACATCTAGCTGTCTGTGCTTTCCAGAACTAAGTACAATGGGCTGTCTACCTGTCACTCAGTGAGTGAGAAGTCTACCCTGCCACTGTGCTCCCTAGACCTTCATCTATCATTGCTTCTTTGCACCGTTCTATGTGATTGACATAGTTGTCTCAGCGACTTCCAAGACTCCAGTTACTGTTTTCATTCACACAGCATAGGTGAAAGGAAAAAAAAAGTTAAGAGAGACTAAGCTACTTGTCCAAAGTCACATGGCACACAGGTGAAAATCTATTCCACAGCCGTGACCTCATCGGTCTATAGCCAGCCTGGGCTACCTACCAAGATACTATCTGAAAGAAACAAGTCAACTATATTTCATGGCTAATGAAAAAAGATTCATTAATTGGAAATGGATAGAGACCAGGGACAATTCTGAAGTCTCCTTACTGAAAGGGCTTGGAAGTAACAATCGCATTGGAGCTAGAAGAAAAGATCCATTTGTTAAGTGATTGCCAAGCTGTACTTTCATAGAATGTGTGCACGTTTTTTTAAATCAAATCCTAGTGCATCTGCAGGTGACAGGTAGACTTTATGAGGGGAAATGAAAAGGACAATAATCACCGGGCGGTGGTGGCGCACGCCTTTAATCTCAGCACTCGGGAGGCAGCAGCAGGTGCATCTCTGTGAGTTCGAGGCCAGCCTGGTCTACAAGAGCTAGTTCCAGGACAGGCTCCAAAGCTACAAAACAAAAAAACCTGTCTCGGAAAACCAAAAAAAAAAAAAAGAACAAAAACAAACCCAAGAAAGAAAGAAAGAAAGAAAGAAAGAAAGAAAGAAAGAAAGAAAGAAAGAAAGAAAGAAAGGACGGACAATGATCGTGCCTTGCTTGAGGATACATGAAACTTGTGAATTTTGTGAATGAATTTATATACCAGTCTTGCTTACTTGCTTACCATTTTCCCCAAGCAACCAAAATGTCAATAAAGTGAATCTTAAATCTCTAGGGGCACCCAGAGTTCCTGGCCACTGAGGCACCAATCTGTTGAGTGAAGTAGGCCTCACAGAACTTGTGCAAGGCTGTTAAGAGTCACCCACAGTGGAGTCAGCTGCACAATAGTGGCCTGGGCCGAAAAGGACCCACCTCACTCTCCAGAGACCGAGGCCTCCGGGTGGAGACGTGATCCAGGAAAAGGAAGATGGCATCACCGCAGGCCGTTCCCTGAAGAGGTCCGTCCTATGTATTGTGGCAGTCACAAAGGCAAGCATCATCAGGAAGGATGTAAAAAACAAAATAGAAAGCACTCACACACACACACACACACACACGCACGCACACACATGCACACAGACGCCAGGATTCATCTGCTCCACAAATAACCCCCGTGTAGTTCTAGCCACCAAACCTTGAAAAAAATGTCATAACGAAACTGGAGGCTGTCCAGGGAAGGTCGCTCAAGATGGTTAGGGATTGAAAAGAAGGCAAGGAGACTTCAAAACACGCTAGCCTAGAAGGACAGTGTGTGAGAACTGGCAGGCCAGAGCCCGTAAGTCACCAAGTATTCAAGTACAGCACCCACACACTGAGACACCAAATAGCAAAACAGACCCAGCAAATTTAAAATCAAGTGCTGGTGGAACAATCCATGTTTTCATGTCCTGTTCGAAAGGGCAAGACATGAATTAGGAGAAAGTCCAACTCTAAGACAGTCCATAGCTGTAAGCCGTAATTGTGTGAGGTCATAGCTAAGCTATTTGGAGACCCATGTTCCAAGCACAGTTAGCAAGCTCCCTTTCATGTGGTTCTTTAAGCACACTTGTTTGATACATGGCATATGTGGGTAATTCCCAAACTTGACACTCTTTAAAAATTAAAAAAAAAAAAATCCCCCAGGGATGTTTTAGAGGAAACAGGTTCTGCTTCCAGTGATTTTGACTCTATAGTTCTGAGGCCTGGAAATCCTACGAGAAAATCTTCCACAAATAATAATTGAGCTTGTGATATGATTATTTTACTCATGTCCCGTCCTGAAATCTACCACTGAAACCAGAAACTATAATCTTTTAGGCCTAGATTAGGTCATGCACACTTCCTAAGGTAGGGATGAGGTTTACCTCAGGAAAGGAAGATACTGGATGCACAAATTGGATGAATCACCCTCAGGCATGATGCTTTTCCATCAAAAATTAATCTTCCTTCCATTTAATATAAGCAAACAAACAAAAACCTGTATATAAGCTGCCTTTATGGCATACACTATAATCCCAGCATTCAGAGACTGTCTTACTAGGCTGGCAGGACAGCTTAGGGGGTAAAAACACTTGCCTCCTGAAGCTGTCATTTTTAAACTCTTTGGGGGGCCCATCACCCAGCTCCCTAATAAATACACACAGAGGCTTATTCTTTCTCATAAATGTCCAGTCTTAGCGTGGCTAATTTCCAGCAAGATTTTCTTAACTTATTCCATCTACCTTTTCCTCTGGGTTTTTAAATTTCTCTGTTTCTGTATATCTTTTCTTTCCTTCTTATTCTGTGTCTGGTTGTACAACCGGGTAGCTTGGCCCCTTCTTTTCCCACTCCTTAACCTTGTTCCTCCCACATTTCTCTTCCCTATTTATTCACCCTGTCTGCCAGCCCTGCCTATCCTTTCTCCTGCTCACTATTGGCCGTTCAGCTCTTTATTAAGACCACTCAGGTGTTTTAGACAGCAATGTAACACAGCTTCCCAGAGTTAAATAAATGCAACATAACGGAATGCAACACACCTTTGGATCATTAAGCAAATATCCCACAGCATAAATAAATGTAACACATCTTAAAATAATATCCAACAACAGCCTCCAACCTTAAAGATCTAAGTTCAACCCCCAGGACCCACATGGTAAGAGAAAACCAGCTCCTGCCAGTTGTCCTCTGTCCTACACACACAAGCCATGACACATGACACACACACACACACACACACACACACACACACATATACATATACATTTCTGCAACAAAAAATTGAAATAATTCTTTAATTTTGAGAAGCAATCTGAAAGATATTTGAATGGCATTACTACTCTACTGTTAGCTTTAGAGAAGAGGGGGAAGTAAAATAACAAGAGCTAAGGCAGTAGCTGGAAAATTCTGTCGTCAGCCAAGGTAGGACAGGGAGAGGAATCCAGCTAAATGACTTAGATTTCACCCAGTGGGGGCTCACGATTGCTCCTCGCAGCCCAGCATTCAACCCGTTTCATGTAAGGCATGGCAGGCTGTGTTGACCAAGAATGGCAGCCGTGCAACCCCATCGCATCTGCTCCCTCACAAACTTTGTCCTATTCCATCAAAAGGTGGGTACCAACATTCCCTTCTGAACTTGTGTTCAGAAGCGACTCCTGGGCCCATGTGATAAAAGTTAACGCAGCTCCTCCCCCCCCCCCCCCCCCCCCCCCCCCGTTGTGTTCTCACTGGGATTTTATCCGAGGAACCTGGCCACCCTACTGTGAGGAAATCTAGGTCATGTGGAAAGGAACCAAAGTTGCTGCAGGCTTCACCGCCCCACCCCCACAGCTTCCAGCATCAACTGCCAGATAATTCAGGAAGATGTCTCAGAATCGGGTTCTCTGGGACTTCAGAGACTGGCAGTGAACTTTCACAGAGCTTTTCTTCGTGTGTGTGTGTGTGTGTGTGTGTGTGTGTGTGTGTGTGTGCAACAGGCATTAAACTGGAATTAATAAAAAGCAATCAATGTGGGGCTGGTGAAATAGCTCTGTCAGTGAGGCCTTCCAGCATGAGGGTCTGAGCTAGATCCCCAGAACTCACAGACGGGGTGTGGTGGTACGGTTCTCCTAATGCTGGAGAGGAAGACAAGCTCTGGGCCATTGAGAGGGAAAGAAAGAAAGAAAGAAAGAAGAAAGAAGAAAGACAGAAAGAAAAAGAAAGGAAGAGAGAAAGAGGGAGAAGGAGTGGAGGAGGAGGTGGAGGGGAGGGAGGTTGGGAGTTAGGGGGAGTTTGTTGGGAGGATTAGTTCTGGCTTTCTTTCTTTCTATGTCGTTCTTTTATTGATCTTCGGTATTTCTCTATTTTGCCCTTTCTCGTGTTCTTTTTTGTGGGCGCTGTGGGCCGTCTTGCGCATGGAGAGGTGGGAGGAGAAGGGAGGGAGGGAGGAAAAGAGGAGAAGAGGAAGGAAAACAGAAGGAAAAAGGTTGTTATAGGACCTTAGAAATAAACACCCAAGGTGTTTTCTGTCCTCTGTGAAAACAAACTGCATGTACATACAACATGTATGCTTATGTGTGTGCGCGTGCACACACACACACACATAGTCAATACGTACTCAGCATGTACCTAAGTATTTGGGCACCTTGCCTAATAGGCAAAGACCCTGGGTTCAACCCCCCTAATACAACTAAACTTTTTCTTTCTTTCTTTCTTTTTTTATGTGGCTTGGTGGTTTGCCTGCATATATGTCTGTGTGAGGGTGTCGGTTTCCCTGGAACTGTAGTTGTGAGCTACTTACTGTGTGGGTGCTGAGAATTGAATTCAGGTCCTCTGGAAGAGTAGTCAGCGCTCTGAACCACTGAGCCACCTCTCCAGCCCCACAACTAAAAATTTTTAAGAATGTATTTTTTTGCTGGGCAGTACACACTTCTAATCCCAGCACTCGGGAAGCATAGGCAGGTAGATCTCTGAGGTCGAGGCCAGCCTGGTCAGCAGAACAAGTTCCAAAACAGAGGAGACTACACAGAAAAAACGCTGTCTCAGAAAAGCAAAACCAAAACAAACAAAACAAAATTTAGATGTTTTTCTCCAAAAGCCAGAAAGGGACAATTCTAACAGAAAAGGAACAATAGGACTTGTTGTTGCTGTTGCCAATTTTCTTGGTATCTTTCAGGATGTCATTATCAAAGCTGTAGAGTGTTTCATTTTCCCAGTGCCTTTGAGACTTCACCTTTGAAAACACAGCGATTCGAAGCCTTTCTGCCACACACCTCTACTTTGTCCGGGTAAGTTCATCCTTTCCTTTGTAAACATTAAAATACAGGCTATAAAATGCTGTTTGCATGACTGGAACAAAGTAGAACATACAAGGAGTCCGCTTGTCCTTAGAGAGGCCTATGATTTGGGGCAGCATTCAGAGCAAGACACGGTGCTACCTGGAAGCCTGGCCTTGCCTTTGGCCTTTGAGGACTCCCGTCAAAGTCTTTGGTCGTCCTTTATTTTCACCTTGTGTCATCAAACCAACGCACATCAAGGGCTGAATAAATATTTGTGAGTTGTTTGAACTCTGTTCTGTGCCCTTCAATTCTCTTTGGACTTTAAAGACGTTTCAAAGATCCGGCTCCCCAAACTGGGCCCCCTCAGAGCCAATTGCGCCAAGTGAGTACTGGGGACCCAAGGCGTGAATGTCTGAAAGTCTTGCAGGATATTTGGGAAGGTGCATGCGAGGAACTGTATATCAGTTTACTGCCGAATTAATCCTTGTGAAGCCCGGTAAGGTCTGTAGACTGGTTTTCTAAGGGCCTTTCAAGAATTTTGTCCTAAAGCCAGCCACCACGGGACCTGTTCTTTCTGTGTCCTTCTTTTCTACCCCACCCCATTGCCAGCACTGGTTAATTCTCGGGCTGGTTGCCCTTGCCCTACAGACCTCCACTTTTTCTCTTGCCCTCCCTCACCCTGGCTTCCTCCCACAAATTTCTACCAGAGGACTCAAGAGGGAGGAGGTGAGCTGCTCTCAGAAGTCTCCCTGCCCTAAGGGAGGGGTATGAGCAAGGGTCAGGGCCAGGTCCAGCAGTACTAGCACAGTGTGCTAGCCAGAGATCTTTAGGAACCTCAGTTTTGTAATTGGTGTGCTAATCGGTCCGGAGTTGGGCAACTTCTCTTTGGAGAGGAAGGAAAGAAGCTTCCAGATGAACTGACACATCTCTGGCGACACACAGCAGCCTGGCCTTTCATGATTCGGCTGTTGGCATCCAGGTCATGCAACCTCTGGTTCCTCCACTTCCTCGGCTGTAAAATGGAGGCGCCACTTCCTATCCAGGGCCCCAGGATGTTGTAAAGAGGACCCAGTACTGATGACTAGCAGTTTAAAGTAGACAGAGCCTCAAAGGTCAGTACGCGCGCATGTACAGTATGTGGTAGCTATCATGGAGTTACACATACCCTTCTCATCTTACCCTTCTGCGAGTCTCACCAACCCTTCACCAGAAGGTTGGAATTAAGATAAGCATTTACCGGAATGCTGGAATGCAAACTAAGCACTCACTCACTTAACAGATGAGGCGGGGAAAACCTCAGGGGGACTGAAAGCCTTGCCCAGGGCTACTCCTTTCGCCAGCGAGAGAACAAGAGATACACCTCGCCCCTTCCAATTTTAAGGTCCATGCAAATCTCCCTTTTCGTTCCTCTGAAGACTGTCGGTATTCTTATGCCCAGACAACCCTTCCTATTTCCACTTTGAACCCTAAAATCTGTTCACACCATTAACCGCTGCACGCCCAGAGCTTTCCACTGCGCCCACAAAACCTGCAGACGACCCCCTCTTCTCCAAGGGCCCCCTCCTTCCAACACGAGGCCCAGAAGGTGGTGCTTTCTCCCAGACTGGAGGATGGTACTAATGGGGACAGCAAACGAAGGAGCCTGTAGCGCTGCAGCTGCTGCCAAAGGTTGCCCTAGTAACGGTGAGGGCTCCATTCAGGAAACCAACCCAACTCCGAGAAGAAAAATGATAGCCTTCACTTGGCTCCTTGCAAACAGGGGTAACAGGAAGAAAAAGAGGCGCGGGCAGGGTGAGCTGAGGGCCCAGGCTGTAGTTACAAGCTCCCACTTTTCATAGGAGGAAGCAGAAGACAAGAACACAGCACTTTGAATCTTCTGGTCTGTGTGAACCGTAAAAATCGCCCTTTTAACATGAACCCTTTTGTGGGAATAGAGGAAGCAGGCACCCCTGCGTTCAGCAGCCTTACGAAACAATATGCCAGGAGGGGAGGAACCCCAAACACTGCAACTTTACGGGAGCCCTAAACTCTTCTCGCTGGCTCTCCTTTGCTTAGTCCGATGACAAAGACCATTTGCTCCCAATTTATTGGGAAAGGTCTTTTACTTCACAGCTTGAGCTGCTTAAATGCTGCAAGCTCCCTCTCCCCAAACCACTCTCAGACATTTGCTGAATGGACCCGGGCTCAATTAGGCTCCCTCCACAGGTTCAGCTCACACTGTGACCCTGCACGGCTTCCTGCTATTCATATGTGTTACTTCCCCTTTGTGGTAATGGCTTGTGGCACTTGGCCAGAAAACATTATTAATTTCAGAAGCGGACTGACAAACAACAAACCCACAGTGAAACAGGAGGAAGTGTCGGGGAGGCCAGCTGTCGGCTTGAGCCCAGCGGTAGGAACTCTCAGTGTCTGCAAGTTCTGGGAGGGATAGAGATGATGAACAACAAAGGGGAAATGCACTAAAATTACCCACAGCGCCCCCCATCCCCACCAATCCCCCCACCCCTGCAGAAAAAGAAAAAAAGAGAAAAGAAATCAGAGAAAAGGAGGAATGAAAGCACTCAGCTACTTGAGCTGCAGCTGGACAGGAAACGCGCTGCTCGCAAATCCCTACTTTGAACAGGCAGTTTAGGGAATGCCAGGAACTGAAACCCTTCAGAGCAGGATTAGCGGGAGCCAAGTTGAACGGCCATCCATTTCTGCTTTCTGGATCCCTGCTGACCTGGGACACCCAAATAGGAGCCTGACTTCGTTATTTTTCTGTAGTTTGGTTTTTGGACTTAGTCGCTTAAAAAAAAAAAAAAAATCACTCCCAGGCAGGTTGACACACAATGCTTATAGAATGAAAGCCACTTCCCAGTGACATACAGACTACCAAACAGCCCGACAGAAGTCTCCTGTGTCCTCCTTAGGTGAAAAGCTCATTTTCCCATTTCAAAATGATGGCGCTCAGGTGTGAGATGCCAAAATCTATGCCTAGCACACACATAGTAAACGTTTGGTTTACATACTTCCGTGCTCAAAAGAAAGTCTACCAAAAAAAAAAAAAAAAAAAAAAAAAAGGATGCCCAGCTCAGAAGGAAACTTCAACAGTCTATAACCGAGGTGCAGTGGAGGCCCTAAAACAGCTAAGCACATAAGCAGATTTCACCCAAGTGAACACTTACGACCACTTGCAAGTCCACGAGAAAGCGAACATGCCATTAGAATGTCACGCGCATAAAACAAGGGACCCACTCTAGCTTCTGCTAGGATAACTTTCAGTAGAACCAGACAGCCTGGGAGAAAAAAAAATGATTATCTCTAGTTCCTTCCTGGCATGCCAAAGGATTATGGAGTAGAGAACCCCAAAGGACAGAGGTTAACATGTGACTGCCATTATACTGGCACAGCCTTTTATTTTGGCAATTTATGGATAGCCAAATCTTATAACAAGGGATATATTATGGACTTCATCTTCCCAGGGGAGGGAAATATTAATTAAGCCTCTTCCACTCATAAAGCATTATTTGTATGTGTGACGCAGTATACCCATGAGGTCCTCTTGATAAGAAAATTAAATTCACGAACTGTGTTGGAAAAGCATTTGTAATAAATAACCTTGCCTTGGCCACCACTGAAGTTTCATCGGTCCCCACTACTTCACACACTAGGGAAGACACCTAAAAATAAAAACGCATTCAGTAGCCAAAATAGTTATTTATTAATAATTTAAGGTTTTTACATTCTTATAATAAATTCCAGCTGACAACTTTACACTGTGAACATCACGGAGCAACTTAATCCTCCCGCCTCCACAACCCGCTGCATCCCACCTGTCAGATGGGTACCCATGCTCACACGCACACAGACACACGCTTCCAGTTTCATATAATTTTTTTTTCTAAAAGGAAAGAAACCAACCATAAGTATGGCATTTGAGGTGACGCTCCCTGAAGAATTTTGTACAGAGGTAATATACTGTTTAGCACAGTTGAAGTAAAAAAAAAAAAAAGGAAAAAAGAAAAAAGTGAACCCACAATTTTGGTGTCTTTCCAAGATACCCACTTTGAGACAATATAAGCCAAATATTTACAAAGGTAAGGCAGAGTCAAAGTACATCAAGGAAAAAAAAAATCACAAAAGATATAGGAAAGACTCAAGACTGCACCATAACGAAGTCTCAGGGATAGTATCTGTGACAACATTTTTAGAATTGGTACAATAAGGTCAAGCATGCTACAAATACACCCTTTGGATTAGAAAAGAGCAAATTTTTCCTTATTTTCTTTTCATCTTAAGAAGTGGCACACACTGCTCTTTCTTCCCCTTTGGACTTCTTTTAAACCCATCAAAGATAAAAAAAAAAAAAAAACCAAACACAAGCCAAACAAACACTGTCAAGTGATTTAAGATCAAATATTTACAATAATCAAAGAAGAGTATCAGTTTTGTTTTTAATCTTCCAAACCGATACCACAAATACAGAGCTAAAATCTCTTTGGCTCCACTGTACGCAAAGTTGAATTGGTCTTCACTGAAGACAATATAGAGTTAGTTCCAGATGCAACAGGAAACAGTCATACAAGGCCCTAAAGAACACATGCCCCTACATGCCCCTACCCTACTTCTTGGTCCTACCCTCCTCATCTGGATGGATGTCCAGTCCCTGCTTGGGTAGGCTGGGGGTAGAGGAGCAAACCCATTGCCTGGATCCAGACAGCATGTCCTGTCCTTCCAAAAGAAAGAATGGAGCAAATCTCTCCCTCTGTAATAACCAATTTTGCACTTGGCAACCTTGTCTAATACAGACAGCTGGTGACATTTTGACACCTGGGGCCACACACAAAGAAGCAGCCTGCTCGATGCTGCCCAAGAGAAACTGCTGAAGGAATGGGGCACTCCCAGCTAGGCAAGTTGTGTGCCTTTCACGTAGATTGCAGGGAGTCCACCTGGTAGACATTCTGGTTGGCAGGAGCGGTGAAGTATAGCTGCTGGGTCGGGACCCGGTTGTCACAGGGGCTGCTGAGTCCCAGTGTCCTTTCAAAGTCAAGCAGTTGGCCCATGAAGTTGAAGTTCGGGGAGATGTTGGATTTCTTCATCTTGACGATGTCGTAAGCATCGTTCATGGACAGGTTGAGCTTCTGCATAAGGTAAGCAACGGTCACGGTGACGGAGCGGCTGATGCCTGCTAGACAATGCACCAGGACCCCGCAGTTCTTGCCTCGGGCTTCATCTGTGAACACAAAAAGAGAGGCAAGGTCTCACTAGACTGAAAACCACCTTCTGCGAATGCTCAGCCTAAAATCTGAATCAAGAAGGAACATGAAGAGACAATGGTGTGTTTAAGGCAACTGAGCCCTAAAGGCAGCAGAAAAATGTATAACCGAGATAAACACGGTACACTGAACACAATGACATACTTCAGATAGTTCCTGTAAAGAGAACTTTTGTATTAAGTTTCTACCAACAAAAAACTCCTTAATGTGTACATTCTTCGCCTCGGCATGTGAATACCAGAAACCCTGCAATATGGTTCTGAATGCCTCTCAGACAGACAAGCAGACTGCAAGGGTCTATTAAATTATTCTCCAACTGTTGTACAGCTAACAATGGAGGTATTCAGGCATTTTAAAAGAGAGAGGGAAGTCACAAGGGACAGCCATTAGGAGGAACAGGATGTCTACAGGGCCTGAAAATGAGTTCCTTTGTAATAGGAAATGCACTACAATGCCTGGAGATTCGCTCCACTTAGGCTCCTAGCCCACACTTCTTCCTGCTGAGATCAGGTTACCCAGAGTCTCCCTGTTACCAGCACGGTGCAGTATCATTCATCTGGGTATCATTGAAATGCAAACTGCTTTCCAACAACTAACTTGGGTGTCCTAAAATAACTCCTGGATCCTTTTTTTAAATGATAAAGCAAGACCAGGAGTCTTGTCTGTAAGAGAGAGCTTCTCCTTAGCTCTGTCTTCACACTTCCCACCCTGTCAAGACTCGGAAATACACACCAGGTGGGAACGGCCTCCTTTTAAATGTATGGAATGGTCCCCACTGATCTGCGACGTCAAAAAGCCCGGTTTCCTTTAGCAAGAAGGTAAACCAGAGATAAGAACGCTCTAGGAACAGTAGAGACCGGCAGGCCAGCAAACTGGCTTGCGGGAAAACAGATTAACATCTTCAACTCCGAGAATGACTGTAAATTAAGTCTCACCTATGAAAGAAATGGCCTCAGGGAAAAACTGGGACAGGTTTTGGCTCCAGTGATCCGAGATAGGGATTTGCTTGTATTTGAACTCCCCTGCATTCTCAAAGAGGTTGGGCAAATTGGGGGTGACATTCAAGATGTACTTGATGCCAAACTCCTCCAACACGTCCAAATTGGTTGAGTCCTTGGCACAGCCCAGGTAAAGGAAGGGCAAAATCTCCACCGGGAAGGAAGGCTGGCTGTTGGACAGCGGGCTGCCATCGGAGTCCGTTGCACTATTGGGGTCTCGGTCAAGGTCAGACTCAATGTCCGAGGAAGAGTCGGAGCTGATCCGCAGGCCCCCAAGCCCCAGCACTGGCAAGGGCGGGGAGCTGCTGCTGCACGAGCCGTCTAGATTGGTCTCGCAGTGCAGGGAGAACTCAGCCTGGAACTTACTGAAGCCACCTGCCAGAACAAGAAAAGCAATCTTGTAACCAGAGATGCCATAGTAATTTTCAGCCTGTGAGAACCGCAGCTGGGTGCAGGAAACACAACGGGCAGGCACCCAATGAACCCTCTGCAGTTCTAAGAGAAACACACTTTAGCATACACCTTGAGGAACAAGACCGGCTGCTTCCCCAGGGAACTCTTTTTCATTTGAATCGGAAATGCATAAAATGACCACTTTTCTTAATAGTTCGACCCCCAGCCACCTCTCCAGTCTGCGGAATCTTAATTTGAAATAGAACTAGGGAAAGCGAGGGGGAAGGTGGAGGTGCTTGGTTTTTATAGAACCCTTGGCGGGGGGGTTGGGGAGGAGCAGGAGGTCGGTGGCCAGGGAGGAGAGGTTAACACGCGGCTCCAGCTCCCCTAAGCGGACAGCACGCCGTGTTAGCTATCTCGCCGGCGACTTCCCCAGCCCGCAGCCCTACCCCCGAGCCCTGCACCCGGGGTGCACGACCTACCTTCCAGGTAGAACGCCCGGCAGCCTTCGTCTTTGAGTTTCTTGAGCAGCAGCCCGAGGACCGACTCTCCACCTGTGTTCTCATTCCAGTCGCTGCTGTTCTCGTCGTAGAGCACTACGGTGTCGGTGCCGCAGCGCCTGGTAAAACGGTCCCGGTCCTCGCAGCGCGTGAACAGCGCGCGCACCGGCAGGTTGCCCTTCTGCAGACGCCGCAGCATGATGCCCGGGATGGCCACGTTGATGGCCGATTCGATGTGCGACGATTCATACAGCTCCTGCGGTCGGCAGTCCATCAGCAGCAGCCGTTCGTTGCCCAGCTCCAGCTGCTCGTTGAGCCACGCCACCGTCTTGCTGATCGCCATTTCCGACGCGAACGGCACGGGTCTGAGCGTATCTATCATGGGGGTCGAGCTGCAGGAGAAGGCGGGGTGCCTAGCAGACGCCCCTCGAGGCAGGCATAGGCCGAGCACGCTGCGCGAAGCTGCCGCTCTCGGAGAGGGGTTCGATTCTGCCTTGCCTTTCCCAAGCCGAGGCTACCGGTTAGAGAAAGCGACACAGGAGGCAAGCCGGTGGTCCCTCTGCGCCGGGCTGCAGGGATCGCTCTTGGAGTCAGCGAATCTCTCTGAATGAAGGTACCCAGTTTTGTTCCTCCCCAGTGAATGAAATCCAATTAATTCGGACTCAGTGCCACTGGGAGGGGAAAAAGAAAAGAAAAAAAAAGTCTAGCGGCTCCTAATCCTTCCCTCTAAGGCTGCACCTCAGATCCAGCCCGGTTGGATTCAAGACTCGGTTTGCTCCCAGTCCCTAGGACTCCGCGAGAGCACACCCCCTGAGCGAGGCAGCTCCTCAATGGATACAAACAGCCAGCGTCTCAATGGATACATTCTCTCGGCCAGCCAATGAGCGCGCTGCGGAAGGGGCTGTTGCCGTGGGGACGGGCCGGCTGGAACAGGTTGTGTTGATGAATTGTTAATGAGTTTGTCATTCACAAAAACGGAAAGGAATTTCCGCTCCGGATAAGCCCCAGTGCAAACAAGCTGCAACTGCGGGCTCGGCGGGAGGAAGGAGAAAGAAGTGGAGGCGGTGGTGGTGGTGGTGGTGGTGGTGGAGGAGGAGCAGGGCACATAAACCAGGGCACTTCAGTTGTCTCGTGTTTCCTTCTGTTGAGAGTTCACACTTCGCGTCGAACTCTTTGCTCACCAATGGTGCAATTAGCAAGCACAAAAGCCCTTTTTCGCGACGCTTGCACTCTCAAGCTAGCTTTAAGAAAACTTGATGGGTTCCCCCACCCGTTTTTTTTTTTATTCCCTTCAAACTCTAGACCCTCCATAACCCCCCCTCCCCGTCCTTTAGATCCCGTGTGGCATTTATTTGGCTCTTTTAAAAAGTCTAGCTCTGTTTGTTCTGATGTTCTTTTAGCCGAGGCTGTGTTGGGGCTGGTGGACTGCCTGGGCTTTAGTGACCCGACGAAGTGTTAAATGCTAATCCAACATCTTTCGAAACAAACTAGGGTTTTGTTGAAACATTTTAAGGCAACTAAGCAAACAAACGTTTGGTTGTCCAGAAAACCAGAAGGTCCTTAACTCCAGGTTTTCTCAACTTTTGGAGGGGGAGGGGCAGGAAAAAAAATCTCGTCTTTTGCTCTGCTGGCGTGGAGCATTGCGAGCCATTGTTCCGGAGTTCTTGCTTCCCATCACCGGTCACCCACCAGGGGAGTCGTGCACCTTTAAAAGGTTTGGGGCCAGGAGCAGACGTTTGCCCTCTTCTAAGGGGAACCGGTCTGGCAACCGGTTCTAGCCTAGCCCAGGAGCCTGAGACGCCTGACTTTACCAACGATCCCCGCAATCCGGGAGACGCGGTGAAGTCCTCCCGCAAGACCCGCAGGCTACAGGAACTCAAGCGAAAACGGCGACTGGCTACTGTGGACACGAAAACCGGTCCCCTATCCCTCCTCCGCTCCAGCCGTGCCAGAGCCTCGCACATAGCACTCTAGAAGCGCCAAACGCGCTTGCGCGCTGCGCTTCTGACCACAGTCCGGTTGCACTGGGGGGAGGGCGACACCAAGATGTCCTAAGATCGCCTAAGGGTCAGCGCGAAACTCGCCTCTGGAGAGGACTAGGGCGGGTGGAGAGTCAGAGGAATCCGGGTCGAGACCCCTTGGTTCCCAAGTTAGGGCGGGGGGAATTTCAAGGACAACCTCCCCGGCCGGTACCACCCGCCAGCAACTTAGGACGGAGGCGGCGCGGCTCCGGAGCCGGATGGAGGCGTGGCCGGCGGGGGCCGCGACGGCGACAAGGGCGCATTCCCTCCCGGCGCGCACAGCTCTATTGTTACATAAAAGTACCGCCGCCGCCGCCGCCCCTCGCGGACGGAAAACCACCTGTGTGCGGCGGCGGCGGGCCCTGCGGAAGGCGCGGGTCCCGATCCGGTCTGCCCTCCGGGCCCCACGGAAAGGAACCGTTCATTGTCCGGCCGCGGTCGGGAGGCGGAAGCGCGGGCTGCGGCCCTTCCCGAATCCGGGGCGCGGAGGGCGCCTAAGGTCACCGGATCTTCCCAGCCCGGTGCCGCGCTTCCCGGTCCTACCTGCTGTCGCCCGCAATGCAATTTGCATTTTGAATCACCCTCCTCCTCTTCCTCCGGGGTTTGGGAAATGTGGGCTAAACAGGGCAACTTCGAGGTCCAATTTGCCAGTTTTGGAGCTCTCCCGCAGGCAGGCGCCCCAGGAGGAGCGTCTAGATGAAAATGGGGGGTTGCCTCCATCCTCTCTCTCCGCGCCTTTTTTGGGCTGCGCTGGGAACAAAACGCCCATAATTCACTGGATGGTTTCCAGATCCCGCTGGGGTAGGCCTGCGCTGCAGCTGACGCCCCCGGATTCTTCCCCATCTGTCACAGGCTTTCCCACCCCGAGACGTTTCAGCCTGTGGGGACCAAAGACTAGGAGGACATTGGGGTGCTCAGCCGCTGAAACGTGAAGGGAGAATCTCAAACTCCAAAAAGAAGAGGGAAGAAGCTGGGTTTCTTTTTACCAAAAAGAGAAGCCACCCGAGATTAGGGAGGATGATCCTAACGTCTTGGTTGACAAGCGTGGAGAGCGAAGCATTTGCACCTGTGTTTCTGAGTTTGTTTTACCTCCCACATCCTCCAAGATAATAGACCTTTTCAATCCAACTGCACTCGGTTACATTCTTTCTCCTGGTCATCCTTCTCGTGTTTTGCAGGGCCGCTGTAATATTAAGTGGGCACAATGAAGTGCGGGTCCGTTAGCATGTTTCTATGTTCTGAGCTAACCTGCAAAATGGCTTGAACCCTTTAACTTTTGTTTTTGTTTTGTGTAGGGGAAGGGTATTTCCTGACCGAAACACTCTCTTTGAAGCCTGCCCGAATTCTCTTGCTTGCAGCCAACCCCTCAGAGAACTGCCCGGACCAGTTTAATTCACTCCAGTTTAATAAAACAGGAGGTGTCCTAGCCCAGGCTCAAATGACAGCTTAGCTCTGTTAGCTGGGTGGATCCAGACAGGGTCGAACTTCTTGCTGTAACAGTTCAGAATTTTGCTGTGAGTTCAAGGCTAGGCTTGTCTAAAGAGTGAGTTCCCGAGGACATCCAGGACTGTTTCACAGAGAAACCCTGTCTCGGATAAACAAACAAACAAACAGATAAAAAAAAAATTTTTTTTTTGCTTCATTGCACCGAACCAAGACAGACAAAATAGTGTGTATGGAAATGTACTATAGGGCAGTCACGGCCTTGTT
Organism: Arvicola amphibius; assembly: GCF_903992535.2. Taxonomy (NCBI): domain Eukaryota; kingdom Metazoa; phylum Chordata; class Mammalia; order Rodentia; family Cricetidae; genus Arvicola; species Arvicola amphibius. The sequence goes on along the minus strand of NC_052063.2, from coordinate 14,443,071 downwards.
TCTGTCTACCTGAGTAATTTTGGACAGTCTTCCGAAAATTTAACACAAATTAGATAAGGGAGATTAAGGAACCGGCCTGAAGGTATATGGTAACAAGGAATGTGCTCAGGACTTGAGGTCAGGCCCAACATGAGCAGCTCCAAAGATCCTTAAGTTTCCATTTCCTGCTAGGCACATTTCCTGGAGATGCACTAGACTTCAGGTTGCTGAGTTGGACATTTGGAGTTCTGGCCACATGTTCTGTTGCACATATTCCACATATGTCAAGGAGGTTACGGCTCTTTCTTTGCCCTTCTACAGGCCGGGTGGTTTACTAGTTAACCATTCACAAGATGAATTACATTCTTTCTTCTCTGAGGTATGTATCATAGAGTCTAACCCTCACAATTACAGTTGCTTATCTGGGTTCAGATGGTCCTACCACCACTTGCCCATACTGGGGCAGCACTACTAGGCGTCTGCTGAACTAAGAGGCCTTCATTTCTTCACTCCCTCCAGGTTCCAGGAAAGGAGTGTGAATGAAAAACATAAGAACGGCTAGGTAAAGGGCTTGCTTTTTCTTATACTGTGAGGTCCTGAGTTTAATCCCTGAGACCCCATGCTTTTGGTTTGTTTGTTGAGACAGGGTTTCTCTGTGTAGTCCTGATTGTCCTGGAACTCTCTCTGTAAGTCAGGCTGGCCTCAAACCCCCAGAGAGCCACCGCGGTGGTGGATCACGCCTTTTATCCCAGCACTTAGGAGGCAGAGGCAGGCGGATCTTTGTGAGTTCGAGGCCAGCTTGGTCTAAAAGAGTGAATTCCAGGTCAGCCAGGGCTGTTACACAGAACGAACAAACAAAAATTAACAAAAAAGCAAAACAAAACAAAAAATATTAAAATTTAAAAATAAACCAACGCTTCTAAGCCTAGCACTACAGAGGCAGGGATAGGCACATCACTGGAGCGCACTAGCCAGCCAGCCCAGCATAGTCGGTGAATCCTCAGCCAGGGAGAGACCCCGTCTCAAAATGCAAGGTGAGAGAGAGCAGTAGTCCTGGCTCACCTGTGTAGGTGACTTGCACCCACTTACACACAAAAATACATATGCTTTTAAATTAGTAACAGCTTACTTTCCTTGAGCCTACCTTCCCGTCAGAACAGGAGTAAGGGGGCTGGAGAGATGGCTCAGTGGTTAAGGTTTGATTCCCACCATCCACGTGACGGCAACCGACTGTAACTCCAAGATCTGACATACACACACACACACACACACACACACACGTTTGTATATGAAACAAATCATTCTTTAAAAGAACAGACATAAGATAATTATGTACTATGTTAGAAAGTAGGAGCCGCGCTAAGCAAGGAAGGGGATGCAGATATGTGTGAGGTTGGGAATAAGTCTATTTGCTTAAATGATCTTCAGGAATATGTGTATTTACCCCAAGGGCTATGGAGATAAGAGACAACTTGGAAGTGTAGGACACGAAGAGGGGTACTCTAAGCATGATTTTCGTTCCCCCTTGTGTTATCGGAGCTTGCTTGGAAAGTACTCCCTGGTCCTTTTTAAATTATTCATTTTGTGAGAGTCTTGCTGAGTTACATGGGCCGGCCTTAAACTCATCCGGTAGCGCACACAGGCCTTGCTTGAACTTGCGAATCTCTACCGTGGGCCTTCGAGTTCGGTGTTACAGACTTACTGCCCCAGGCCTGGCAAATCCCATCTTTTTTGTTGTTGTTGTTTTTGTTTTTTTGTTTTTCGAGACAGGGTTTCCCTGGAGTTTCTAGAGCCTGTCCTGGAACTAGCTCTTGTAGACCAGGCTGGCCTCGAACTCAGAGATCCGCCTGCCTCTGCCTCCCGCGTGCTGGGATTAAAGGCGTGCGCCACCATCGCCCAGCCCCATCTTTTTTTAAAAAATATCTTAAATATTTATTTATTTATTTATTATGTTTACAATATTCTGTCTGTGTGTCTGCAGGCCAGAAGAGGGCACCAGACCTCATTACAGATGGTGTGAGCCACCATGTGGTTGCTGGGAATTGAACTCAGGACCTTTGGAGGAGCAGGCAATGCTCTTAACCACTGAGCCATCTCTCCAGCCCCCCCATCTTTCTTTTAAATCGCTGCTTTGTTCTCGATTAAAGGTGACTAGCTGCAGCACATGACCTTTTGTCTGCCCAGGTCCATTCGACTGCTCAGGCTCCCAGGAAAAGCTCTATCCCAAGATCAGGAAGGGCTCTAGCCAAGAGAAGGACCACAGGCTTTCGTGATAATGATGTCTTCCATCCCTTCTAAAATAGCCTTCGTGTGTAGGAGGCTGTTTGTTTATTTATTATAGTGCTGGGAATTGAAACCAGGGCCTCGAATGTGCTATGTAAGTATTCTACCGTGGAACCACATCCCCCAACCACAGGAGACAATTTTCAAAAGCAGAGAAAGGCGGAAAGAAAGTCAGCTTGGGCTCACTCTGCCACGCACGAATAGCTAACACAACCGAGAATCCTCTGCCCAGAGCGTTTCAATGAGAGATTGTCTAGATTGGATTGGTCTGCCAGGAGATGGTCTTCATTAAGTTTAACCTATGCTGACGTGGGAAGCCCCAACCACCCGTGGGCAGCACCATCCTCTAAGCTTAGAGTGCTGAAGTACCCGAGTAGAGATCTGAGCTGAGCATAAGTAGCCATGGATGCTCTCATTTCTCGCCTCTCTGGCCTGGGGATGGCAGGAGGCTAGCTGTTTGAAATTCTTACCTTGACATCTCCCAAAATAATGTACTGTACCGGGACCTGTGAGCTGAAATAAACCATTCTGTCCCCTAATTTGCTTTCTGCGATCCTTGTTTGTGGTGGGGAGGGGAAACTAAGCAACCGTTGCTGGATTTCTCTGGGTGTTTTTACCCTGAAGAGCTTTTAAAAAGTTGTTAGTAAGACTTTTGTTTACACATTTTGTTTAGGCTCTTGGAGAAGCAGTGTGGCTTTGCACCAGTTGAATGAAAGAGCCTTGGGGCTTCTAGGACCCAGATGGGTGAGCGTGACCTTTAGTTTTGCAGTAATCTCTCTGGATACAGTGACATTCATTAACCCATCGTGTGAAAATAGTCAAGCAGATTTCCAACAAACAGGAAGAAGGTGTTTGGGAAGCCCTGACTTAAAATACAGGCAGGCAATATGTTCACGTCCCCGGTGGGGTGGGGGTAGGAGGCTGGAAAATGACACTGGCTATCAGAGCACCTAAACCTCACAATGGGATGTAACTCTTGTTTGAAGAGGACAGTTTGAACTCATCTGATTTAAAATAAAGGTCTAGGAGAATGCATGGAATTCATCCCGAGCTTTCTCCTGACAGGGAGAGAAAATAGCAAGCTATGCTTGAAGAGCAGAAACAGGAACCCAAGAGGCCTAAAGGCCTGACAACAGGATGAACTGATCATACGCATGGCTGGCTGTGTACAGAAAGAGAGATTCAAGTTGCCCCCAGGTGCCGTGGAATAACCCTTCTGTACACTGTGAATAGGTATTACTCTCACTGGTTAATAGAGAAGCCGACTGGCTTGTAGCCAGGCAGGATAAAGTTAGGCGGGACAATCAAACTGAGGGTACCGAGATGAAGAAAGATGGAGTAAAGGGAGATGCCAGCAGATGCTGGGAGAAGCAAGATGAGCATGCTGTACTGAGAAAAGGGTACCAAGCCATGCAGCAGAGAGTAGATAAGAAATACAGGTTCATTTAAATGTCAGTTAGCTAGTAATAATCCTGAGCTATTGGCCGAGCATTTACAATTAATATTAAGTTTCTAGTCGTTAATTGGAAGCAGCTGCCAGCACAGGATAACGCCACCCACAGTCAGTCCAATGCCACTAGGGCCACCCATCTGCACTAACTGCCAATCTTAGTTTACGGTCAACCCACTTCTCACGATGATCTTCATGGAACTGGACTCCACAGGGATGTGATAGAGAGCGATGACTTTCCCGAAAAAAAGGGCAAAGCCAGTTTCTTTTCCGTAGCCTATAAAGGGAGGATGGGTGCCAGAGATCACCTATAAAGAAGATGGCATCTTTATGCCTTACCAAAAGGGTGCTACCAGAGGAAAAAGCAAACTACCACATGGTGAACTTCAGGTCCTAGACGACATGACAGTCACCATCTGCTTTCCTAGATTTCGGTTTCCCATCATCCGGCACAAGGCCAGCTGATTTTCCTTCCAGATTCCACAGGGACCTTATCTAGAGTACTCCTGTGAAGCTGACAGTCTCTGGCAAGTGAATCCTTCTCAAGATAATTCTAATGTCTGTAGATGGTTTTATTCTAAGTCCATCCATTAGGAAACACACAGTTCTTTCCCTTTACAATTTATTTCCAGCAAGTAGGGAAAATAGAAGTATAGAGAGCTAAGTAGTCACCAGGAAGTTGACATTCCTGCTAAGTCATCTGCTTTCTTTTGGAAAGGAAGTGGCAGTCCCCTCCAATTGTTTCCAAAAGTCCCTGCCATCTATGTATGTACTCCTTCTGCTAGAGTCCTTCCCAGAATGCACCCTGTGTGCTGAATCCTGGGGATTGGGCTGAGTGCTTGCCCATTGCTTCCTTATATTGGCCTTATGATCGTCCTTTCATCTTACGGTCCTTTATTGACATGGGGTGAACAGCACACATGCTGCCATGGCATAAGAGAATCTATTGTATATGCTATCACACCACCCTGTGTCCGCCTCTGTTTTCCCCTCAGCAGTCAGTGGACATGACTGCATTTAGGCTTTTACTTGGCTTCTCCAATTTAACTCAGAGCCCCTCACTCCCCAAATAGACTGAAACCCCTAGATTTTGGTCTAAGCAGTGCTGCCTCCAGTCATCCGGTGGGTTCATTACAGCCAGAGTCAAGTCTTGATGCATCATGACATAATGTCATGGCTACGGTTTATTTACACCCAGATATATACATATTAAATCTATCATGACCAGATTAATAAGATGGCTCAGCAGGTAAGGATAGCTGCCCCCAAACTTGCCTGCCGGAGCTTGATCCCATAGGTTAGACTGAAAAAACCCATCCCCTACAAGATGCCCTCTGACCTCTGCTTATGGACCAAGGCACACATGCTCCCCCTTCCCTAGTAAATAAATACATGTGAAAAAAAATCGATCTGTCATGATAACCCTGCAAAGGAGGTATACCATCACTTAAGTTTTAGAATTGCAAAGCCAGCACTTAGATGCCAGGGACCCAGCTCACATCCCGGTCCCTTTGAAGCTTTGTTAGTTTGTATTGCACTCAGCCAAGTAAGGGCACTGGAACAAGACAGTGTGCAGCATCTTGTGAATTATGTAGAACAATGGCAGTGGCTATGTAATTAGTTAACATTGTCTTTCTAGTCAGGACTCCGAGTTTTAGAGTCAGACCAACCTGGAGTCTAATCCTACTTCAGCTACTTTGTATCACGTGACCCTGAGGGAACCTACTTCATCTTATAGCTTCCATTCTGCCCCGTAGAATAACAGCACTGTTCTACTGGGCCATTGCAGTCATTGGGTTATATCTGTAAAGGGTTAGGAATCCTAAAACGAGAATAATTCACTGGCTGCTACCTGTTTTCGCTGATAAAACACAGACACACACACACACACACACATACTCCTGCGTAAGTGTTTGTTAGCCCTGCCCAAAAGAATCATATAATGGAAAACACAGTAGGGTCAATTTAATGCTCAGAAGTAGGGAAAAACCCAAGTATTTAAAATTTGAGAGGAAAAATAAAAATTAAGAAGGACAGGCAGCAAAATTCTTTATCAGGTTAAAAAAAAAGTCACTTGCCATGCAAGCCTGGTGACCTGAGTTGAATCTCAAGACCCCTGTAAAGGTGAGAGAGGAGCCGATTACACACACACACACACACACACACACACACACACACACACATGCACACACACTAATATAGTAATAATGGTGAACCTGATGGCTGGATTTCCCTTTGCCATTTCTTTTCATCGCTGAGACAAACAGTCCCAAAACAAATCTCTGGTTCTTGTTTTGCCACAGGATCTCCCTAGGTAGCCCTGGTTGACCTGGTACTAGTTATGTGTAGCAGGTTGGCCTGAAACTCACAAAGATCCACCCGATTCTGCCTTCAGAGTGCTGAGGTGGAAGGTGTGCTCCCACCATGCTGGCAAAGCTTTGTGTGGCGTGGAGAAACTCAAGTAAACCAGGATGGCACAGGTGTGGGTTGCACTCCAGAGGTTTCCCAGAACCCCCCACGCTGAAGTAGCAGGTGCTCTCTATCCTCCATCTCTGCCAGCTCAGTTGCTCCTGTCGCTATGGTCTGCACGTTTATTCTACCAGAGAGGGACTGGAAATCTACTTACTGGGTGAAGCCATGGACCCATCCTCTCTAGCTACTTGGAGTTTGCATCCCTGATGCACACACACATTGATACTGAGTTGGGCATGGAAGGGCTCTCAAGCTCTGGGAATTTCCACTCTCCCTTTGGCTTTGTGCCCTGAGGGAGTTCGTCAGATGAAAGGGAACGTTAGCTCAGAGCTGGGCGTGAAAGGCAGCCATGTGTGACTGAAAGAAACCTTCCATTTCTGGGTGAGGAAGGATGTGCTACAGCGGAGGTTCACAGCCAGCTCTGAGCGAACAACCCACCTGCTCACGCAGTTGCTATGGCAACGTTTATGTGCGTATGACTACAAGATTATTTTTATTAAATGTCTGGGAAGCAATCAGTCTTTTGGTCTAACCCATCAGGCTCTTCTAAACCCACCAAAAGCTTTCGATTCTTCACCCATACATTCAAAATCTAAAGCACTTGCTGGGCTGTGTGCCTACCAACCCATTTCCTAGAGAAAAGTGCTTTATGATGGTATTTCTCTGTCCTTTTGTTATGATGCCTGTATGAGAATTTAGTCTTGTTTTGTTTTATTTCGAGACAGTCCTGAAACTGTATTACCCTGACAGTCCTGAAACTCTCTCTATAGACCAGGCTGGCCTCGAACTCACAGAGATCTACCTGCCTCTGCCTCACTACTGCTGGGATTAAAGGCGTGCACCACCATTGCCCAGTGAGACTTTACTTTTTATGTAAATCAATATAACCACTGTAGTATAGATGGCTGTGACAGTCTTCAACATAAATCATCTAAGTGACCAGAGAAGTTTTTTTAATTTAGCATAAAAGATATCAGATGAACTCTCTCCTTCTCCATGTGTGTTCCTGTGCATTTAACCTATTGCCTTTCACATGCCATGGCAAGCGCTAGACCAGCTCTTTGTTTTGAGCCTGGGTGGCTCTCACTAATTTACCCAGGAGGCCTTGTACTTTTAATCCTCCTGCCTCACCTCCCAGAGTATCTGGGATGATGAGCTTCTAAGACCCAGCCCAGCTGACAAATTCTTTCTGGCTGAAGTTGACAGGCTTACAATGTTGATGACGAAGATATAAGATGTCAAGCAAGTTAGTGACAAACGTCACCATGTAGCCTCCTGTTACAGTGTCTGGGTTCTGCCTCCATGAGACCAAAAGATCTGTTGCTTTTGCTTGAGCACGAGACCTTTGGTGCCCCTCGTATTCAGAGTGCTAAGAACAAAGAAAAGGACTATTGCCTAGATTGCTCATAGCCAAGGCTTATGGGAGTGCAGCCCAGTTAAGCGTGGTATAGGTTCCACTTCCACCATGAAAAATGCAGTAAAGACATTAACCCAGATGTGGGACCTGTGGCCACTGGAGTTTAGGACCTGCAAATTTGACCAGGTGGTGGTGGTACACATCTTTTTTTTTTCTTTTTTCTTTTTTTGGTTTTTTGAGACAGGGTTTCTCTGCAGCTTTTTTAGAGCCTGTCCTGGAACTAGCTCTTGTAGACCAGGCTGGCCTCGAACTCACAGAGATCCGCCTGCCTCTGCCTCCCAAGTGCTGGGATTAAAGGCATGCGCCACCACCGCCCGGCTGGTGGTACACATCTTTAATCTTAGCACCTGGGAAGCAGAGGCAGGCAGATCTCTGTGAGTTTGAGGTCATCCTAGTCTATAGAGCAAGTTCCAGGACAGCCAGAGGTACACAAAGAAACTCTGTCGGGGGCGGGGGGACCCTCTGGATTTGACTTGAAAAATCTGCTTTTTGCCTTACAGCCCCACTTACTCAGAAGCAACTCTGCAACTCCTTCCTTCTTTCCTGCTTCCCTTACTTCCCTCCTCTTCTTCCTCCTTCTGTCCCCTCCTCTTCCTCTGTCTCTGCAGTGTTGGCAGTTAAACTGAAGGCTTTGGGCATGGCAGGAAGCATTTCTCCACTGAGCTAGGTCCTCGGAGCTCTTTTTACTTCTGTATTTTGAGACATGGTCTTTCTAAGTTGCCTAGATGAGCCTTGAACTCACACTTTTACCCTGGCAGGCACTGAACTTGCAGTCCCCTGCCTCATAGTCGCGAGTATCCAAGATTGGAGATCTATGCCAGGCCCAGCTCAGAAGCAGAACTTTGGAAATGCAGAGATGCCCAGACCTCACCCCCATGACTCTGACTTAGCCATTCTAAAGTAGGTTTCAGGCACTGGAACTGCTTCAAAGCCCCTGGGAAAATGCTAATCTATGTGACCTAAGCTGAGAACCAGTAGCTAAGGATTCATGACACCCATTCAAGGAACCCATTAGTTCCTTGCCTGGTCAGAGGCTTCCCACGGCGTGAGACTAGTGAGTCTCGTAATTAAAGGTCTGGAGACACCTGTTGAGTACTCACTCCCATAACACACCTAGGACTTCCCCAAAGACCCTCTGACATTTTTGGTTGTTTGGGTTGTTTGTTTGTTTGTTTTGTTTTGTTTTGTTTGTTGTTTGTTTGGGTTTTTTGTTTTGTTTTTTGGGTTTTTTTGTTTGTTGTTTTTTGGGGGTCTGTTTTGTTTTATTGTTTTTTTTTTCCCCATGGCAGAGTTTCTCTGAATAGCCCCAGCTGTTCTGGAACTTACTATATAGACCAGGCTGGCCTCAAACTCAGAGATCTTCCTGTCTCTGCTTCCTGAATTCTGGGATTAAAGGATTATGCCACAGCTCCTGGTCTACTTGCCTGCCTTTCTACCTTCCTTCCTTGCCTTCCTCCTTCTGCCCTTCTTCTTTCTTTGGTGTGTGTGTGTGTGTGTGTGTGTGTGTGTGTGTGTGTGTGTGTGTATGTGTTTGAAACAGAATCTTACCATGTAACATTGGGTGGCCTAGAGTATATAGTATTAGACAGACTTGTCTCAAACTTATGGAGATCTGACTGTCACTACCTTGCAAGTGCTAGAATTAAAGGCATGTGCTGCCATACCTGGATACCCAAAGGACTTCTATTCCAAAAGTCTAGAGAGGAAACCAGAGAACTAAATTGTAGCCTAGCAGCCAGGAGGGGCTAAGATGGGTGGACCACACTGTAAGAGGCTCCACAAGATATCCCACACAGGGATTCATACCCATCAACTCCAGTCCTGGAGCATAGAAACTACCTTGAATGTTCACTGCCTAGACAAATCAATTATTACCCTGTGCCCACACATGTCAAACTTTATACAAAAAGACGATTAGACACAACTCATCCACTTGCCTTTGAAGGCATAGCTCTGTGAGTTCATTCAGGTGACTGGAACATGGGACAGAGATCTAGCTGTTGGTTTGCCCGAGAGGAAGCAGTTCTTGATAACAACTTCATGTGTTTCTTGAGAACGAGACACATCTCTAGGACTTAAATGACAGCTGCGGCAGAGGAGATCATTCATGCTAAGTTATCACAAAACAGAAACCTGATTGGGGAAGCTAGATACATGCCTCAGTAGCTAGAACATAATAATAATAAAAAAAAAAAAGTAACTGCGATAGGAAGGAAGTAGTGTGGGAACGAAGGAGGAAGTGTTTCGTCTACTCTGAGGGGAGGGGGAAGTAGGGGTGGTAGTGGCAAGTGACCCAGGGAAACCGCTATCTGAGCTGAATTCCTGTGGAACGCAGAGTCTCCCTTCCTCATCCCCAAGAGTGAGTGTTAGCTTTCTGTTGCTGTTACAGAACACCTGAGGAAATGCAATGCAAAGGAAGAGAAATGTATTTCAGGCTAACAGTTATGGAGATCTTAGCTGGGGGTTGGCTGGCTTTGGGGGCCTGTGATGAAGTCAAGAACCATGGAGAAACATTTAGCAGGAGAGAACACTCATTCATGTTGGCCAAGAAACAAAGAGGAACAGGAATGGGTTGGTTCCTATTATCTCCTTCAAATGTGGACCTCCAGGGATCTAACTTTCTTAACTCAGCCCCCATTCCTGAAGGTTCCACCATCTCTCAGTATTTCCCCAGGCTAGAGACCAAGCCTTTAACACAAAGACTTTGAGAGACATTCATGATAGAAACCAGAACACCTAGGCGAGAGGAAAGGACAGGGGTGTGGTTTGGAGCCACAGGGGTGGAGTTTGGAGTGATGGGCATACAGGATCATCAGGGTGTGGCTGAGCAGTGTAGAGAGGTAAAAGACTAGCAAAGAACATGGACAAGGTAGCTTAGAATCCCAAAATAGGCTTTAGATGCCATGTGAAGGAGTTTGAACTTAAGATGTATCCTAACACACACACACACACACACACACACACACACATATACTGGGGTGGGGAGTATGAGAAGCTATCAGAGACATTTATAAGGGGGTGCAGCATAATTTCAGAGTATAATTCTGGAAACAAAGGGGGTGAGTACATTGAAGGGAGTAGAGAAACGGGGAGCAGGAAAACCAAGTAGGAAGCCATTGCAATTGTCCAGGAAAATGACGCTCACACCAACACAGCTGTCCTGTTCCTAAAATAAAGACGCTCATCAGCCAGCTTCGTTTTCGTCCCTTTATTTCTGAGGCTGGAAAAATCACTTTGCTTCTCCGTGACTCCGAATCCCTCCCTAATAATAGACAATGACAAAATACTTATCTTACCTCATGCAGAGCAGTACCCAGAGATGCCTGCAACTGCCACCAGGAAAAGGGAGACGTGTTAGCTTAAATGGGAGTTGCAATAATTTTTCTTGGAGAAAAGAAGCTACCACCACCTCCCCCCAACCCCCGCTTTAATGGTTTATTATGCAATTTCTCAAGCCTACTGAAAAAGCGAAGATTGAGTCAAAGGATCTGCAGAACTCTTTGAAGGATTCTTTTGCAGAAATGCCGAGTTGTCCCTACCCAGGAAGTGGCATCTTCAATAGAAGAGCCTGTTGCTTTCCAGATGAAAGTGCCCTTGCAACCTGCGTGGTTACAAACGCTGTTCTGCAGAGGAATTTTGTTAAGAAAGGCCTGGATTTCCCATTGTGAGCAAAAGTGTAAGAGATGCTGTTCCTATTATTACTCTTGCAGAACTGTGGGCTGGGCATGCTAGCAGGAGATTATACAACATCTAAGTTAAGAACTGGGCACAATGTCTTCAGCGTCTACTTTGTTGTTTGATGCTTGTAGCCTGTCCTTATAGTGAAGGGCACCTAACCATGCCCTTTCTCTCAGTTGCCAGGTCCTTTGTCACCCTTAGGAATCTATCACCCTGGACCATATACTGTTTCTCTGCTCATTTTGATTGGGAAAGGGTCATCTGCATCTATGCGAGAAGCCACAGAATACTGAGACTGGTTTAAGTCTCCTCAAAGTAAATCTATTTTCTATCTTAAAAAAAAATCTTAGCAGGGCAATGGTGCCACACACCTTCAATCCTAGCACTAGGGAGGCAGAGGCAGGTGGATCTCTGTGAGTTTGAGGCAAGCCTGGGTCTATAGAGATAGTTCCAGGACATCTAGGGCTGTTACACAGAGAAACCATGTTTTGAAAAACAACCAAAAAAAAGAAAAGAGAAATGAAAAATGAAAAATCTTATACCCAATATTAGTGCTGAGTTGGTATAAGATATTCAGAAGATAGAAAGCTAAATCACATGGGAATGATCTACTCAAGAAAAGAACAGTTAAGAGCTCAGGCCTGGTTGCCCAAGACTGTAATACTACTTGGGAGATTGGGGTGAGAAAATTCTAAGTTCAAGGACAGTCTGAGCAAATTTAGACCTGTCTCAAAAAATAAAAAGGAGGGCTTGGGTTGGTAGACCAGTAGCCCAGAATATTTGAGCCCCCATATTTATTCCCTAGCCCTAAAAAAAAAAAAAAAGAAAGGACTGGGTGATTTTGGCACATAGCTTTAATCCCAGCACTTGGGAGGCAGAGGCAGGTTGATCTCTATGAGTTCAAGGCCAGCTTGCTCTATAAAGTGAGTTCCAAGACAGCCAGGGCTACACAGAGAAACCTTGTCCCGAAAAAAAAAAAAAAAAAAAAAAAAAAAAAAAAACCAACCAAAACTGAATAGGATTCTGGGTAAGATGGCACGCTAGCAGCCACCTCTGTGTGAAGAAGTGAAGAAGACAGTTGGAATGAAAAGCAGAGCCTATTCCAAAAAAGATAGAAAGGAAGAGCATTAGAAACCCACAACGGAAATGAGAGACGCTCTGGAAAGGACAGAGGGAAAAATCGGTGATGTACCAAGGCAAGAACTGAGCACAGCTTCAATTTGTTGCCTCGGGGGGGGGGGGGGGCACAGACGATGCTTCCACAGACTGTTTTCTTCTAAGTGATTCTTTAAGTTAAGTAGGCTACTCAATAAGATTCCCAAATAAGACTGGAATCGTTATATACATCCTCAGATATCTAAGTTGCAACACGGAAACACAAACACATGAAAAAGTTAGGTGCCATGACTCCTCAACCACAGAACTTAGAGCCACCAAAGCAGGTAAAACGCTAGATGGTTTAAAAAGCAAAAATAGTCAATTACCAGAAATCGTATAAACAAGCAAGTTGATTCAGTGTTGGGCGGCGGGGGGGGGGGGGGGGGGGGAGGAAAGACAGCAGCTTACAAGAAAAATTCAGCAACGTAGATGAGAAAATCAGCAGTGTGGATTTAAAAAGAAAAGAAAAGAAATCAGCAACACAGAAGGAAAATTCAACAAGGAAATTGAGCTTTTGAAGAAAAAATAAAAACTAACTAGAAATGTTGGAATAGAAACCTCAATAAATAAAAACAAAGAAACCGAAGCGGGAAGCTAGTCGTCAATAGATTTGATCAAGCACAAGCTGGAATGACAGGGGTGGAGGAACAGACAAAGGAAATACCATATACTCAAATATCAATAAGGAAAAGAAAGTCACTAAGGATGACCACAAAGTCCCAAATCCTGTAATACAGTCAAGGGGACCATGGGGAAGACACAGCACAGAAGCCAAGGGAAACAACTGAGACTCTCTTCCCTATCTGTGTTGATCAGTGGTTCTCAGCCTTCCTGACGCTGTGGCCCTTTAATACAGTTCCTCATGTTAGAGTAGGTTCGAAGAAAATTATAGCAGAAAACTCCCCAAATCTAGAGAAACCTGTAGACATTCAAACATCACAGGCGTTTGTAATCTCAAAGAGACACGATGTGAGGAGACCTTCTACGTGACAGATTATAGTCAAGTTGTCAAAAATATAAAGCAAAGAGTCAATATTGAAAACTCAAGGGGGAAAATGCCAATCTACTGACAAAGGCAGAGACATCAGAATAAATGCTAAGAAAGCATGGGATGATTTATTTCAAGCCCTCAAAGTACCTAACTGCTAACCGAAATCACGGTCTCCGTCAAAGCTATCTCTTGGAATTACTGCAGAAATAAGGCTGTTTCAAGGTGAGTATGAACTGGAGCTGTCCTCATCACCGAGCCTGCATTGCAGAAATGACTAAGAGACTCTGATAAACCAGTGGTCCTCAGCCCTTGAGTCACAACCCTTTTGGAGGTGGAAGGACCCTTTCCCAGGGGTCACCTAAGACCATCAGAAAACACAGGTATTTACATTGTAATTCCTAACAGTAGCAAAACTGCAGTTATGAAAAAGCAACTAAAATCATTTTATGGTTGGGAGTCACCACAACATGCACGCCTTTAATTCACGCACTTGGAAGGCAGGTGGATCTCTGTGAGTTCAAGGCCAGCCTGGTCTACAAAGTGAGTGCCAGGACAGGCTCCAAAGCTACACAGAGAAACCCTGTCTCGAAGGGGGAAAAAAGAAATCTAGACCCAAGCCTGGCTTTTAATTCTACCAGGAAGCCAAGGCAGGTGGTTTGAGGCCAGCCTGGTCTACGTAGCTCAAAAAAAAAAAAAAAAAAAAAGAGTTTTACAATGAGACTGTTACAAAAGCAAACAAAACAAACAACAGATGCAACTGTTGCTTACCAGAAACATATCATGCTTCTAAAGGCATCTCCAGACTGAGAGTGAAGATGGGGGAATGATCTATCACGAAAATAACAGCAAAGAAGAAGCTGGTGTGATCAGTCTGTTAATCTGAGAAAGCAGATTCTACTCAAAATTAGTCAAAAAGAGTTTTGTTTTTAAGTGGGGCATGTTAAAATAGTGAAAGGGAAGGGAGATAAGGGAGTACCTATGACATGAAAGCAGAAGAAAGGCCTCTCTGGAACCAGGCAAAGGGGACAGAGAGCACGGATGAGGGCAGTGGCCCAAGAGGATGAGCGAGAACGAAGTATAATAATGTGCGTGTATAAAAATGGCGCAATCAAACCACTCTTGTGCTAACATAAATAATTAAAGAAGAAAGAAGGAACACGAAATAGGTGCGGAATGATCCTATGAGGAGACGGCATGAACACACAGGGAGGCGATAATAAGATAATACACACTCCTCTCGGAAGTGCACGCGCCTACGTGACAAATGATTAGTGCTTCCCAGTGGAAATATTTGCACCAGTATGGTGAGTTACTCTGATTTCCTTTGTTCCCTGTTACCAGGAAAATGTACTGATGAAATCTCTCACAAAGCAATTAGAAGATTGCGAAAAACAGAAGAATAAGCCTCATTAATCCTTACACAACTTTGTTCTTGTTTTGAGGGCAGTTTAAATATCACAGATCTCAGCCTGCTCTCACATGCATTCCTCGTTCTTCCATGTGACGCGAAGATGCCTTCGCCGGGGAGAACTCTGAGGAAACAGCCGGAAGCAGACTGTGCCGACTTGCGAGAATTGCAGGAAAGAGCCATTCGTTCCCAAACACAGTACAGTGGGCAGCTACTTGATAGTTCTCGTTCAGGTATAATCTTTAAAGATGTTTTATTTGCTTTTACACAAAAATGTATGCGGTTGCCATGGGATTTGGAACTGCAAAGTATAGTTTACCCACGAAGCCAACAAAAGCTCCTTTCAAATGTCTGTGTTTGTTATAATTTTTGTGTAAGCGCAAAAGGAAAGAAATGGTATAGAATGAAAGTATGTTTTTCCTGGCCATCTATTACCTCCCCTCAAGACAACCGCTATCAGCTGGCTTCCAGCACGTCTCTCCAGACAGTCTCTGTATAAGAATATGCATTCATTAGCATATTCACTATTATGACCCAGCTCTAACAGGCAAAACTCACAAAATACAGTTGGAGCTTTTTCTTCACACGTTTCTCTTCACTCCACTTTGGAGACGGCTTCATTCCAGAAAATAGAGAGCTTCCTCGTTCTCTTCTTTCCCCCGTGTGTTGGGCACTGAACACAGGAGGACAAACACACTAAGCAAGGGCTCGGCTGTTGAAATGCATCTCTAGTCATCTTTCTACTTCGTATTTTGAGATAGGTTCTCACTAAATCATCCAGGCAGACTTGGCATTCACCAATTTCCAGTTGCAATTCCCTCGCTCTGTTGGCTCCCTGTAGGGTATTTTTGTCATGATTCAACCCCATTTTGCCAGAGTCCTTTGTCATAACACTGCCTCAGCCACAGATCATCCACGCAAACTTTCTAAGGGATGTAAATCATTGAGAGTTTTAATGTCTTCAGCCCTGCTCACAGTTCTTGCCTTAGGGAGAGCAGAGAAGAGAAAGTGATACTTCCAAGAAGGCCTTAGTGCTTCCCTCCACCCTTAGAAAGAGAGAAAGAAGAAAAGATACCATTCCAGCCATTTAAAAGGAAGTAGGAAAAGTCCCTTTGCCCTTTTCTCCATCTGGGAAGATTTTAAGGGTCTGTTTACAATCCCTAAATATCATATTTCGTTTGGCAGCAGAAATATACACAAAACAGAATGAGGAAATTCCTGAATGAGAAGGATTTTAAGCCCTACTCTGACTGGCTTGGTCTCCAGCACAGAAGTGAGAGCCACTGCTTGTAAAGAGAGAGCCACCACTTGTAAAGAGAGAGCCACCACTGCGGTTGGTTTTGTGGAGCTAGGGAAGTGGCTTTGTCAGGGCTTCCGGTGGGACTTCTGTAGGGAGAGCTATTAGGCTGGCGTAGTCAGAAACGACTGACCCAACGAAGTAACTACTAGCGTGCAAACCTGTTTGACTTTTCTTCTGTTGATGACGGAGATGAATCCCTGGGCTTCACACATGCTAAACATGCGCTTGTGCTGTGCTTGTCTCCTCTCAGCATCGAACCATGGGTTGATGAAAATCCCAGGTAGATGAGAGGCCTAGCCTTGACACAGAGACAATTCACTGGGGGGGGGGGGGGGGGACAAAAAAAAAAAAAAAACTCTAGCTCTCATAGATCTACGTCTATCTCATCAGGAAGAAAACAGGCTGTTGGGCATGAAACCAAGGTGGATGGTGATAGATACAGATAAACGTAATTCTTAGCCAAATATTCAGGAAGATAAAAACCTAGGCTATGCTGGGAAGAGAAATCCCAAGGCTGTAAAGTGAAGGCGGGAGGTGGGAGGCAGGAAAGGAAGAAATAGCAGTGCTAGGTGAAGTGTTAAGGACCTAGCCAGAACTCTGCAGGCAAACACGGACAGTTGCTGTGTCCTGCAAGTCACCTTGATGATCTACTGAGTGGCAGGAGGTGGTCGTGAGGAAAAACATTTTCTCCTTGAACTCTAATCCCTTGATTTAAATATTAAGTGCCCTGTACCTTTGGGTTGTTACTCAGCCACTTAAGGGAGAGGGTGGGGAAGCTAGATTACAGATCTCGCTGAAGTGTCTGGAAGTGGAGGGAGGAGAGCACTTTTTAAGAGGTGAGGTCTGTGAGCCCATTCACGCCACACCTGTGTCCTAAAGCCAGGGAGGTTCCTTCTGCTGGGACTGAATGCCGAGTCCCACCCTCTCCCCAGACCACTTGGAAAGAGCTAAAACATGGGATCAGGGGAAGCTAGGAAATCTAGAAGAAGAAGAAGAAGGAGGAGGAGGAGGAGAAGGAGGAGGAGGAGGAAGAGGAGGAGGAGGGGGGGAGGAAGAGAAAGAGGAGGAGGAGAAAGAGGTGGAGGAGGAGGAAGAAGAGGAGGAAGAGGATGGTCTGTTTAGTTATGCATTAAAACTATGAAAAATAGTTAAGATCTAAGAATTAGTGTCTTTGTCGAATCTGTAAGATTTTTAGATAAAAGGTCACTTAATCATAATGAGTATGGGGTGGAAATTCTTCTATTAACAAAATTTATGATCTTGATTTATGAAATATATTCTGTGATCTTGCATGTTGATTTCTGGACAAAGTCTACTTGGTATTTATTATTAAAGGCCATCGTGAGTGAATGTGTGTGTATGAGCAGGCCAATGGGAACTCACAGCTGTCTCTTTTATGACCCGACTTTGTTTCTCAGACAGAATTTCCCAGTGTACCGAGAGCTCACCTATTAGCAAGACCAGCCAATCAGCAAGCCCCAGGGATCCCCCCTGTCTCTGCTTGCCCAGTTCTGAGACACAGGTGCTTGCTGCTATGCCTGGCTTGCTCTGAGGGTGCTCGTGTTTATATAGCAAGCAATTATCAAATAAGCCATCTCCTTTGTCCCCTACAAGGACTCTTACGGTGTTCACACGTCAAATATGTCATTTCTAAGTCATGGTTTGTGCTAAGAAGCAGCCCAAATTCTAGAAGCATGTTTTACCAAAACACCTACCGACTTAGGGAAAACAGGGCTGACACCCTTCTGCATACCTGTGGGCTGCGATGCGGGTCTGGAGGGCAGACGGCCTTGATGAGAATAGAAAGAACAATCAAAGACGGCCTGTCAAGTAAATGAGCATACACCTGCGGAAATAAAATAGCAAATGCTTTTCCCTAGTACGTACATGGATGACATCTGGCAACTTACAAGGAAGGACGAGAGAGGCAAAACGAAGCCCTCCTGAGACAGTTAGGCTCTTTCCGACTCCCATGCTGCTTTGAATTCTAGAAATCTAGTCCAGCCAGTTCAGCAAGATGACCACAGTTGCTCAGATTCATACATACATCAGACAACACATTTCAGTGAGCTTTCTGGTCAGTTCTTGTCCCCAAGCGTGCGGGACGCTTTATGCCTTTCCATATCCCAACCACAACAAGCTCCGGCAGGAACAATCTGGGATTTTCTGCTTAACCTACATTTTTGGTCTGAAAACCCAGTCCAGCTTCTATAGAAGCATTTGCCAACCGCTTATAAGGTCAGGGAGCTGGCACCACAACAAGGAGGAATACCCATACACTTACTTCATATCCTGCTGGAGGAAAAAAAAACACAAGATGGCAAGAGGAATTCTGTTTCCATGAGTTAAAGTAGTTTATTACTTTATGTCTAGAAGGCCTAATGTCAAAACTTCAAGGACAGGATAATATCGCAACCTGGGCTTGAGCATCTACAATGAATCCCAGCGGATGTAGATTTACATGTTGGTACCTGAAAGCGGATGCAGCACCCACCCTGGAATGAATATATGCTTCCAAGGGACTTGCTTCCAGAGCGTGGCAGGAGGAACAACAGAGACAGCTATGTGCCCACACACTCAGCCATCTGCCGCGCCAACCACACTCCTTCCCCCCCATTTCCTGCAAATGATTCATCCATGCCTTTTTGCCTTCTTCAAAGATAACTGTGTAGGCATTTAAGGAGGGGAAAGTCATTAAGAAAAGTGGAGTCTGGAGTTATTAGGATGAGGTCGAGCCGATTAGACAGTCTGGAATCTCACAAAGCAAACAGTGTGGGGTGCAGACAGGATTCTTGTCTCGCTTGGCCGGTGCATCCTTTCAACAGGTTAGCATCCGTCGCAAACAGGTCACACAAGACGACACGCAAGTTGCAAAAGAAGCAACGAGGCAAAAACAGCAGAAGTCAAGACAGGGTTTGTAAATACCCCAATTAGAATCACGGAACACTTCAACTACCACAGCGACGACGTTTGACTGAGAGCCACTGACCGCTCTCAGTCAACGGTAACTTTACAGCTTTGCCCAGCAGGTAAAAAAGCTGCCATGAAAATCACGCTTTTTTTTTAAGGAAATGCCACCAATGGTGATTATGATACCAGAGAATACTGAAGGCATTATGTGGTGTGGCTGTGTCTAGGTGCTTTGAAAGGACCGAACTACATTCAATTGGGGCCAAGTAGGCCTCCATTCAAACCCCGATAGCTTCGGGACTCTAGGACGTCCAATTGCCAAATCTCTGGGGACTTTGGGAATCTCAGGAGGAGACTGTGGGGTAAGGAAATGTGCTCTTTTGGAGGAGTGAGGACAAAAGAAGATTAAGTAACATACTCATGTGGCCCTGAGACAAGGGTGACGAGTGGGTGAATATCAAATCCGTCTGTTGGCAATGCTAGAGATATGGCCCCTCTGTCTCTGTCTCTGTCTGTCTCTCTCTGTCTTTGTCTCTGTCTCTGTCTCTCTCTCTCTGTCTCTCTCTCTCGTCATTTCATTCCATTTCTACTATGTTCCACATCCTAAGGCCACCAGAGTAAATGACATAAAGGAGAATTAGAGCCTTCAATCCAGTGGTTCTCAACCTTCCTAATGCTGTGACCCTTTAATACAGTTAGCTCTTCATCTTGTGCTGACCCCCAACCATAAAATTATTTTTGTTGCTACTTCAAAAGTGTAATTTTGTTACTGTTATGAATCATCATATAAATGTCTGATACGCAGGATATTTTTATATGCGACCCCTGTGAAAAGGTTGTTCAACAACCCCCCTCCCCCCTCCCCACACACAAAGGGTCGCGGCCCACAGGTTGAGAAACACTGCTCTAGTGCCTTCTGGAGCAACAAGGGAAAGTAAATGTGTGGGACCACAGAGGTCATGCTGTCCTTATTAATTCAAGACGGGGGGGGGGGGGGGGGGGGGACACATAGGTCTTGTAACCCCTCTCTCCCCACGACGGGCAGCAGACATGTCCCATGTGAAAAGTGAAGTGTCCAAGTAAGAAGGGCTCCTCTCAACCTATCCCCCAGGTTAGGATGCCTTGAGGCCCAGTCTTGATGCAGAGGGAGGAGCTTGGTCCTGCCTCAACTTGATAAGCCATGCTTTCTTGACTTCCCTGGGAGGCCTGCCTCTGGAGGAGGAGTGGAGGCAGGGATGAGGTGGAAGTCGATGGGAGTCGGGGAGAGGGAACGGGAAAAGAGGAAGGAGAGGAAACGGTGGTTGGTATGTAAAATAAATGAAGAGATTTAATCATAATTTTTTAAAAAGGCTCCTCTCATTTTGTAGAAGATATAGGTACCAAATCAGAACAAATTCTTCAAGATCATGGTACAATACCTGTATTTTCTCATCTGCAAAATGGATGTTTGAGCCGCACATTCATCTTGGGCTGCTGTGAGGTAAAATCTATACAAAGAACCACACACGAGGTTCAGGATGTCAGTGGTATATGCTATATCTTGTTAGTAAGTGCTACTGATGGCTATTGGCGGACTACAGATTTTCATGTAACAAGCAGAACTTTAATAACGATCATTTTATCTGATAAGCATGTGTTTAATCAATTAACTCACTCACGTCTTTATCACTCTGCCCATTCACCAGCCTCGAATCCGTCTGTGCTGGTGTTGCCCTGGTCTGTGCAAATGCTGAGGGCACTTGGGCAAGAAGCAAGAGAAAGACACAAAACCAGTCAAGACGAGGTGTAGCAAGTGTCCCATATAAAGCATTTCAGAACCGTGGAACCTGAAGAGGCTTTCCAGGCAATTCCATCCCGGAGGATAAGCGGCTCTCAAAATCTGAGCTGCAGAATTTCAGGCAAGAAAACCAGCATTAAAAAAGAAAAATAAGACAGGGCTGAGAGTCTGAATTTACATGTGATAGGATTTCTGGAACCTTCTGAATTCCAAAGATCAGGACCAATCTCTGACTGGGGCTGAGGAGACCTGCCTGCAGCTCAGTCCTCTGCCAGGTGGTAGCCTGCCTGTTCTCAACCCCAGGGAAGTGTGATCAGGCTGTTTTGTTCAGCATGGGCTGCTCCAGGTACTGTCAACAGCTCCTTCTCCATTGCCAGCAGCAAGACCCTTTCTAGTCCCCATCGCAGGCTTTCCTGGTGTCCTTCTTCTATTAGTACATCTGAGTGGACATTTGGGGTGGTTGCATATGTGTGTGACGGCCAAATAATGGCAGAGGTTCGTCTTCGGGAGCGCCAGTCAACTCCTTGGAGACAGCGGTTCATTGGCCATGAGGTCACCAACTAGACTATTGCTTCCTGCTCCCCAGTGGAGAGATTGTAAGTATGCGCTGCTACCCCAGCTGGTTCTGGGCATTGAATTTAAGACTTCATGCTCGCAAGGCCAGGAGCTGACCAGTGAGCTCTCTTCCCAGCTCATGTTCCATTCTATGGTTACATTTTTGCCTCGCTTCTTCCCCTATATTCTGCCTGTAAAACGTTTCTCTAAGAAGGGGACTCTATCTTAATTGATGGAGGAGGGTCATCTGTATATCTGTTGTTTCATTGTTTAATTAATAAAAAAAAAAACTGCTTGGCCTGATAGGTCAGAACATAGGTAGGCGGAGTAGACAGAACAGAATTGTGGGAGAAAGAAAGCAGAGTCAGGCAGACGCTTCAGGCAGTCTCCATGCCTCTCCTCTCTGAGTCGGACGCAGGTTAAGATCCCTCCTGGTAAGCCACCACCTCGTGGTGCTGCACAGATTATTAAATATGGGTTAAAGGAAGATGTGAGAGTTAGCCAATAAAGAGGCTAAAACGAATGGGCCAAGCAGTGTTTAAATAAATACAGTTTCCGTGTAATTCTTTTGGGTAAAGCTAGCCGGGTGTCGGGGAAGCAGCCCGCCACTCCCATCACAACCCTTAATCAGTCCTTCTTAGACCAGGAATCCCTCCTGCAACCCTGTTCTTGTCTCCCAGGCCCCAGTCATCTGGTTGTTGCTGCTCACCTGCAGGTGGAGAACAGACTGATAAGGTCCCGTGGCAAGGACTTGACGGCAACCGAATGGCTGAGCCCCTATTACTGCCCAGGCATCGATTCCCACCGTAAACCTGTTTCAGCTGCCTGTTGGGACTGCCTTTGCTGAGTCGGGTTTGGCTCAGAGTGGACAGGATTCTGTGTCTGACTAGCAAAACGCACGCACACTGTCTTAAACACTAGGAGTTGCAGGTGGCAGACCCCCTGGGGAATACAGGCTATCAGGGCGCCAGCCACAAGCTTTTCTCCATCCCCCACCCCAACATTCGGCTTCACAAAAGCGAATAGAGGGTAGGCTCCCGATGAGGCGTCATGACTGAGGTCCAGCTGTGTAGACGATGCTCAGCCCTTCATCTCAGGCGTCATGGTCTTTAGCCTTGAGCTGAAGATCAGGGCACCAATCATGGCTACTAGCCACAACTAAAAACAAAAAGAAAACAAAAACGAAACCCTTGGGTATAAAGTCACAGGACGAAATAAAAAATAAAGACCATTTGTAAATTTGAGAACCAACATGTTCTTATGTTCCTTCCTTCCCTCCTTCCTTCCTTCCTTCCTTCCTTTCTTCCTTCCTTCTTCCTTCCTTTCTCTTTCCTTCTCTCTTTCTTTCTTCAAGAAGGAAAGAAAGGAAGAGAGAAGAAAAGAGAAATGAATTAACAGGGAAAACTTTTCCATTTGGTGTGCCATATTTTGTCTTTGATTTTTGTTCTTAGAAGAATTGAATCCCAGCTGGAGGGTGCTTTAGAGCAAGTGTGTGCATAGAAATATTCAGTGAGTCATGCCTGGCGTTGTAGGTCTATTCTGGCGCGTGGGGTTTCCAGAACAATTACATAAGTGCTAACAGATCCAGGAACTTTTGACATTTGTGATGGCTTAATGGAGTTCTTCTCATCATTGAAAATATCCTAATTGTTGTTTCCTTAAATTGAAATAGCATAAAACAGGGGTAGCCGCATGAATTGACTTTGAGCATTTCTGTCTAGTGTGCTCTGCGGCAAAGAAGTTGGAGGAAAGGTATTCGGAATGAATCCTGGCTGACCAAGCTGCCGCAAATACAAAAATCTAAATCAAATTATTGAGAAAAAGTTATCTGAGGGCATCAGCTGTGGTGAGATGCTTCGGTTCTTTCCCTGCTATGACCCATGAAAATGTCCCACAGAACATGGTTTCTTGGCTAGCCTACAAGCATGGGAGCATGCACAGAGAATACTAGGCTCCAGAAGCTACTAGCCTATTCTAAAACCTTGTTTTATCTTTTGGAATATCCCTTAAGGGCTTGGAGATGTAGTTCAGTTGGTAGAGTGCTTGCCTACCGTGCACAAAGCTCTGGATTTGATTCCCAACACTACACAAACCCAGCGTGGCATCAACTATCCGAAGTCCCAGCACTTAGGATGCAGAGGCAGGAGATAGCAAGTTCAAGATCATTGTCAGTCACAGAGAGAGTTTAAGTCAGTGTCGGGTAAAAATTCCTGCCTCAAAAATAATTTTTAAAATGAAAATAAATCACTCAAGAAACTATATGCTGATTCTAAGTGCCACTCAAATTCTTATTTAAAATGTTTTTTTTTTGTTTTTTTGTTTTGTTTTGTTTTTTTTAGCTACCCAATTTCCAAGATAGATAAAACTCCAAGAAGATTGTCAACTTGATTTTTTTTTTCTCAAAAAATGAGTCCCTCAAATCCAGGGTTCTAGGAAGCTCTTGTAGAGGCTGGCTCAGAGTTCAGTGCATAGCTTTGCTAGTGGCTTGTTTTTCTGCAGATAAGATACTATAGGTCTGGGTGTCACTGTATTTTATTGGCTCAAAAGACAAAGTACAAAGGACAAGGAGGCAGTGGGTTCTGACTCACAGAGGCTGCTGCCTGCCCGTGCCATGTGAGCGTCTGTGGAGGGAACATTGCTGCCTGCCCCAGCACTGCGGAATTCTTTCCGCATGACTCCAGGTGCTCAAGACACCTTTCCTAAGCTAACTTGAGAGTGCAGAGCACTCCATAGAGATGTGGCAAGGCTGTGTGAACTGTGTGGGCTGTGGCCGCGTAGATGAGCATGTATAAATAAGAATATGGACTTAGTAAGCATCGCTGTGACACACCGTCATTCTTAGAGTGTGCTTGTTGGCGTTGGAATGTTGCACACTCTCCAGGACTGTTTCCAAGAACCTACTTGAACACATATCCTTGGGCCTTTGGAGAGAAGACAGAAAGGGTAATTTGGTGACCCTGCCAAGTTTCCTAGATAATATTTTAGGAGGAAATGATGTATGTGTTACAAGGCTCGGAGGATGGTGATGAACAAAGACCTTCTTAGCAAATAAGAATTTGCCTTCCGTGCTGTTTTTATTATTATGGTTCTGTAATATAGTTTGGAATCTGTTATGGTAATCCCTCCTGTGTTGTTCCTTTTGCTAGATTACTTTGGCAATCTGGGGTGTTTTGTGGTTTCATGTGAATTTTAGGATTCTTTTCTTTCTATTTCTGTATAGAATATAACGAGGATTTTCACTGGAATTGCATTGAATCTGCAAATTGATTTTTTTGATAGGATGGCTATTTTTACAATATTAATTCTACCAAGCCAACAGCTGTAGCCAACAGCTCGCTAATTGGGTTTAAGGTCTACTGAATAGGAGGGAACTCGTGCTTAGTACTGTAAACCCACCCAACTACTGGTAAGGTCACGTGCCCTAAAAGGGAGGAGCCTACTACCACCACTTTCCTAGACCCATATAGCTTCTAAGTGCATCCTAAACACTTACCCTTATATCCACAGCAAGGTGAAGCTCTTACCCCGCATCAAAGAAGCTTTGTTTTGCAGCAGAACAGAGATCATTACAGAAAGTCACAACGGGTAGAAATGAAGCGAACAACTGACCATGTGTTGTCCCAAGCCCAAAGGATGCATCTACGACACAGCTCCTACACCCAACGCTCAAGGCAGAGGGAGAGAAAAGATGGTGTCAGAGGACCAGAAGGTCTGCTGCGAGAAGATGTCTTGCTCTATATGACCAGGAAGTTACATTCATGACATCGTAATGATATGGTCGCCTAAACAGGATCCGCACAATGACAACACAAGCTGGCTTGCCAATGTGGATGGGGGAGAAAATCTCATAAAGTCCCACCTCTAGATGAGGAGCTATAGGCAAATTCATGGCTGCCGGAATATGGAGAATCAGTTTTATCTAGGCATGTGCCCTTAGACAGGTTATCTAATCCCACGTGGTTATCCTAAACATGTGTACATACAAGCAACACTAAATGGACACAACAGGATACAAACATACCCACATAGATATAATATATATAAAACAATAATTAAAAAGTATCATGAATTTAAGACTGAGTGGAAGGGAGAAGTTGAAGGGGGCGATGTAAATAGATTACTCATGTATGAAATTCTAAAAGAAAAAATATTAATTAAAAACCCTTTTATAAAGAAAATTCTGTCCAAACCAATGCTAAGTCAGAATACACAGTCTAAGTGAACAGAAAGGAAGTCAAGGGAGATGTCTTATTTTGTTTCTCTGAAAAATTCTGCATCTTACATCTCACATCCGTGTCCAGTGATCACTAAGACCAGCTGTGCCTATTTTTTCTGACTCTGCCCTATATTTTTCTGGCATCGGCCCTGAGTGCTCCATCTCTCCAGCTGATGCATTCAGTGTTTTACCAGATTTGCCTGGCTTGTTCTACTAACCTAACTTACTTTCCATCTTACGTCAGTAATAATAATACCTCACCAAGGGGATCTTTCCTATTTTTCCATTGTTTAACACCAGAAATTTACTGATGGTGTTGCTGTACAGTCTCAGGATAGAGGCAGAGGCAGGTGGATCTCTGAGTTCAAAACCAGCCTGGTCTACAGAGTGAGTTCTAAAATGGCCAGGGCTACACAGAGAAACCCTGTCTGGAAAATACAAAAGCAAAAAAAGCCACTTGTTGAGAAAGCAGTACTGAGGGTGCCTGTGTTTAACTATCTCACCAGACTTCACAGAGGAAATCAAGGTGAGGTGAGTACTGATTTATCTATCCATCAGTATGTGCCCACAATAGGCTGATTATAGAAGGCATTTAGTGCAGTACACAATATATTTTCACTTGTTCTAAGAGCTTCTGAATCTGTCTTCTTCAATAGTATGAAAGTCTTTGAAGGAAGTACTAAGCAGTCATAAAATGATACCTTGTTTTATGCCCAGACACTGGTAGACATGTAGAAATGGCTCACTGAGGGAAAGAATAAATCAACATCACCGGATGCTGTGGAATAATCCATCTGTACCCTGTGTAAATTATGCTGTGATTGGTTTAATAAAGAAGCTGACTGGCCAATAGCTGGACAGGATAAGGTTAGGTGGGAGAACCAGACTAAGGACGCTGGGAAGCAGAAGAGCAGAGTCAGAGGAGTCGCCAGTGAGACATGGAGAGGAGGCAGGAGGTACAAGATGAAAGAGAGGTAACACACTGTGGCAGAATGTAGATATGTAGATTAATATAAATGAGTTAATTTCAGTTGTAAGAGCAGGTTAGTAATAAACCTGAGCTACTGGCTGAGCATTTAAAATTAATACTGACTCTCCATGTTGGTTATTTGGGAGCTGGTGGGTGGGGAAAAAGCCCCCCTACAATTGTTAGAGAATGCTTCATTTTGGCTAGTCTCTAAGCTGTCACCAGACTCCCAAACCTAGAGTCCCATCTTAGTAGTTCTTCCTTCTGACCCCGACCTCATTACTAAGTTCAGCAGCCATCAGTCTGTTACCCTCCAGATACCCTTTAGGAGAATAGGGAACCATGAAACAAAGCCATTTTTTGGCTTCCATAACTCTCTCATTTTCAGCCTCCCCAGGCTCTCTGCATGTGTGCGCCTGGTGCTTAGTAGTTCTTAATGAACTAATATCTAGCCATTATACCTGACATAATGAACAGATAATGTTTTGAAACCTGGTAGGTGTGGGGTCCAATATGAACTCATCAATTACTAGCTCCATGACCCTAGGTACTTTTCACAAACCTCTCTGGGTCGTGGATGAGTCATACATCCATGGAGAGTCCTACACGTGTGAACGAAATAATATAAGCAAAGGCACTCGGTATAGCGCCTGGCATGTGGTGGATGTCCAGGGAATGTCAGTCTTGTCCTGCTTTGGTACCTCATAGCCGTAGTGATAGGGACATAAGGGGAAATCACATGCTAGAGTAGGCAATGGAGCTAAAAGAAGAAATTAGAAATCTAAGGGAACATAATGAGCTGCTCTAAAAAAAAAAAGTCAAAGTCAATTATTATCTCTTTATACACTACATAGGAAAAAGTTTAAAAAAAAACCAGAAGTGTTAGGATTATAACCAACAGGATTAAGGGAGAAATGTACCCATATATTAACTAAAGGAACAGCAGACTTAGCTGTTTCTCAAGCTATAACATGCTTCAACAACATTTCATTTTGTTTTAAACTCTCCCCATGTGTGCGCAAACACACACACACACACACACACACACACACACACACACATACATGCACGCATACATCAGAGAGCACCATGGCATGCTTGTAGAGGTCAAAGATCAACTTGTAAGAGTGGCTTCTCTCTACCATGTGGGTCCCAGGGATCAATCAGATCATCACCCGGTGGCCAGTGCCTTTGCTTATTGTGCTGTCTCACTGGATCTGTTCTGTTTTCTTTAAATGGGTCTTCCATATGTATCCTAGGCTAGTCTGGAACCTACTACATAGTCCAGGATGGCTTTCTGATCCTCCTCAGACTTCTCAGTGTTACGGTCACAGGCCTAAGCCACCATTTTAGGCAAGTATAATATTCAGTTGAAAATATTTCTTTCCCAATAGGGTTGTTTTGTTCCATCCGGGACACACTTGGATGTGATCTTGGGTGCATTATGGCCTGACCATGTATCCCCTAAGAGGTCACCTGGAGCAAAACTGAGGGACTCAGCCAATCCTGAATCTCAGAGTTGGGCAGCTGCCTCCTTGGGAGAGACGGATCCGGCAGCTCTCCTCTGCTGCTTCAGCACCCTGTCGTGATCTGTTTGTCCAATCTGTGAATCATATGATATCATGGAACGAGAAAACATTGCTGACATTGTGTGTGTGTGTCTTTCCCCAATGTCACAACAGCACAAGCCGCATCCAAGGTGCTTCAGTAGCCATGGACATCAGACTCCCTCAAGTTAAATCGAAACTCTACCACTTAGGGGAAAACCACAAAGAGTTTATCTGCTCAGAAAGTTATTTATAGCTGGGAGGTGGTGACACATGCCTTTAATTCCAGCACTCAGGAGGCAGAGACAGGCTGATCTCTGTAAGGCCAGCCTGGTTTACAGAGCGAGTTCCAGGGCCAGTTCCAAAGCTACAGAGAAACCTGTCTCAAAAACAAAACAACAACAACAACAACAACAACAACAAAAGTTATGGTATTTAGGCAGAGGCTGGGAAACCTTATGGAAGATGGGGAGGAAAGATTGTAGGACCCAGTGGGGTCAAAGACACCACTAGAAAACCCACAGAACCAATTAACCTGAGCTTCTAGGGACTCAGAGACTAAATGACAGCCAGGGAACCTGTGTGGATCTAACAGAGGCCCTCTGCATATATGTGACAGTTTTGTAGCTTGGTCCTCTTATGGGACTCCTAACAGTGACAGCAGGCTGTCTCTCACTTTGTCGCCTGCTTTTGGAACCCTTTCCTCCTGTCGGGGTGTCTCATGCAGCCTTAACAGAAGAGGAGGTGCCCAGTCTCACTGCAGCTTGATATGCCAGGACTGGTTCCTATCCATGGAGGCCTGCCCATATCTGAAGGGAAGCTGTAGAGGAATAGATGGGGCAGGGGGTGGGGGAAGGTGAATGAGGAGGAACTGGGAAGAGGGACAGGAGGGGAAACTTCGGTTGGGATGTAAAATCAAATAAGCAAGCAGACAAAGAGTCAGGGTATCTACCAGGCTGGCAGCCAATGTCGCTCCTTTTAGCCATCACCCTTCCCTGACATCTTAGGGTGTATACGCACCCCTGCTTGCTTCTGGAGAGAGGGAGCCTATGCCAGCCTAGTGTGGAGATGTCCAGCATATTGATTCAGAGTTTGAAAGATAGAGAAGCTGAGCTGGCGGCGCGGAGCTGACCACAGTGAGGGCGACTTCTGCATACCTCCCTAGCACACTGGTACATCTCCTCCCACTAAGGAAGCTGCTGTCTCACAACAGGATACGTGTAGAGAGGTTTGACTTTCTACAAGGGACCCACATTTCCTTTAAGGAAAAGATGACAGTAATCTTCCCCCATCCTGAACAAAGTGAAGGTGGGCACCCGGCTGAAGCGAGGCCAATCAATCTCTCTTGACCTGGAATCCCAGTGTCCCCAGAAGTGACACGGAAGCAGAATGGCTCCAGTAATTCACTCTAGTCTCAGGGCACGGGAAACTGTGATTCCCCAAAGCTGAATTCCTAGCTTTTCTTAGATTTTTTTTTTCTTTTTTGCTGCTGTTGTCGTTTTGAGAAACCAGACTCTTTCACTTCTCCTGCTTTACCGCGAGCTATTCTAGATTCTTCCAGTCCGCTTGTTTGTTTGCTTAGCATAGCCTGTGCCAGCTTCTGCTTGCTGCTCACGTCCTAGGATTCTGACCAGAACTGCCCCTCACATGCTTCAGGCTCCAACATGCAAGGCTAAAGGTTAAACTCTGGGGGCGGGAGGTGGAGTCATCAGGTCAAATATTTACCAAGCCACCAAGGTCAACTGTTTCCACGCCATTCATCTCTCAAACATTGACTTTGCAGTCTCCCTAACAGAATAACAGTGGCACAAGCCTGGGGCTGAAAAAAAAAAAACCATGGAGCCAAATTTCCTGGAGTTGACTTGATCACAGCTTCCAGGTTCCCTAGTTCTGCCAATCACGTGCCCTTAGAGATTCTGTGGCAAGGCCAGTGGAGCTCATCTGGGGGCAGGTTTCATTCAGTCTTAGGTAATGACCAAGTCCCACAGTAATTACAGGACAGGCGATGACGAGGAACGGCCACTGGAGTTAGACCAGCCTGCGTTTTGAAAAGTCACGGTGTGGGGTTGCTTTCAAACTCAGCCCTCCATCAGAAGCCCGCGCTTTGCAGATCTTTTAGTCTTCCGTTTATTTGCAGAGGAAATCCTACCAGTCTCCTCAGCGCTTCAAGGTCATGATCCCTTGTATTCCTATAACGCTTACTGGTTTTTGGGGGGTTATTTTAAGCGTTGCAATGAGGAAAGATCCTTCGATCAGTGTAACCAGCCTTCTTTCTCTAGAGCTTAGAAAGTAGTGATAGGAGAAAATGGAGCACTTAGAGGGTACCTCTGAAACATTTGCCAAAGTTCTTTCTAATGCGTCCAAATGTTTTCTCCTCGCTCTCTCTGCTCTGTTTGTTTCTCCCTCTCTTCTCCCTCCCTCTCTCTCTCTCTCCTGCCTCCCTCTCTCTCTCTCCTGCCTCCCTCTCTCTGTCTCTCCCTCCCTCTCCCTTTCTCTCTCCCTCCCTATCTCTCTCCCAATCCCTCCCTTCCCCTATTCTTCCTTCCCTCCTTCCTCCCTCCCTCCCTCCCTCCTTCCGTTCTTTCTCCATCTTCCCTCCCTCCCTACTTCATATTTGCTCTGGGTACCAGTTGGTGTCCTGTTGGTGAAGTGACATCTGCATGTTCCTTCATTCAATAGGCACTTACCGAGGACCCGCCAAAGGCCCTATGTCATATCCTGTGTGTGGCATGCTGGTGAGTTAAGCAGGTTACGTCCTTGCCTATTTGGGTTTCTGTTCCAGTGGAAGGAGGCAGAAGCAAACAGGATGGCCACAGATCTTCTTAACCCACAGGGAGAAAATGAGTCTAGAATGGTTGGGGTTTTGGATGTCTTTCCAAGTGGAAATGGATGTTTGTGCAAATTAGCAGTTAGTATGTGACATCATCTGAAGTCAAGGAAATTTTAAGAATGGAAATTGCTGATTTCAAAGAAATGCAAAGGGGTAAGAATTCTACCAAGGAGGCATTTCTTTCCATGGGCTTACTTCAGGGTTGCCTCGCCCTTTCAGCTGAGGACCTTGTCATCATCCCTTGCATTTGTGGAATGTTCTATGATGATATGCCATCCCTTCTGGCAGTCATATTACTTGGTTTGGGGAGAAGCCCTGACCAGGAATTTTCCTGATGTTGCAGATCAGGAACCAAGGCTCAAATAACCTCCTCAAGTGCAGCCAGTTACTTCAGATGTGAGTAGAAGCCGAGCCTTCCCTTTTCCTGGCCAACACCATGGCCCTCATGACTGCCCCTCTATCTTACCTCCAACTTTTTCATCTATCACAAAGTTCTTGGGTGCTGTGGGCTCAGTTCACGTGGGATTAGCCATTATATTCTGACTTGGACTCAGAGTATCGCTTTCCAATATCACACAATCCCTATTGAACACACATACCTGTACTTGGCTCCTACGGCTTGTCAGAAACTATTCTTTGCTGGTCAAATATTTTGGGGGCAGTGTGGCTAGAGACCATTCAGGAAGAACCACATTTTCAGTGTATCTGTTCGTTCATGGGTTGTCACAGGAAGCAAGCCAAAGAGGACACATATATCTAACTATTTTCCATAAAATATTGATGACATCGTCATTACATCAGCCTATGGAATTTAAAGAGACTCTCCATCTTCCTTACCCATTTTCTTGATGAATTCATCTTTATAAAACTGACCAAGTTGGTGAGAACCAGATGGAAATTACATAAATAATTACAAAAATGTTTTCTTGGCAAACAGAAGCTAATGTTTTTTTCACATACATTATAAAATCAGGCAGTATGATCAATGTTTCACGGGGGGGATCACATCTAATCATTTATCCGGCCTTCTCATATACATATAGTTCTATTGTTATAACCATTCTATGATGACAAAATCAAGGGTCTAAATGGTTAATAAGTTTGTGTCAACATAACTAGCCAACACAGTAGTATAGCCAGGGCCATCTAGAATTCCCTTTTCTTGTTACCTGGACTATTATAATAGTGTTATTGATAATTTATTGGAGGCACAGACAGAGTTAGTTCAGCTCCCTATTTAGATGACAAAGATCAGAATCCCAGCAGCTTAGGGATCTGTTAAAGCACCAGGTTTTACTCCCATCGCCAGAATCAGACAAGCTAAAGCATCACCTCTCAACTGGAAAAAAGGCTAGAATAGATCTTTTGGTGTTTGCCTAGAAGTTTACAAAGGAATATCCTTTGAGAGTTTGAATAGAAATATCTACATCATGTAGAGTGGAATCCTGACAACCTTGTGCTTCTTCAGCTATGAGGTTCTCTACTTAATCATAAGACTTTTTGTTTGTTTGTTTTGGGGGGTTTTGTTTTGTTTTTCCAAGACAGGGTTTCTTTTTGTAGGCTTGGCTGTCCTGAAACTAACTCTGTAGACCATACTGGCCTTGAACTCGCAGAGATCCGCCTGCCTCTGCCTCCCAAGTGCTGGGATTAAAGGCGTGCGCCACCACCGCCCAGCAAGAAGGATGGTTTTATAATTATGTATTTGTCTCAAGTTTTCATGGGAGTCATCTTTGAAAACCTCATAAGCAGGAAGTTAGTTGCTATAATACACTAATCATAATAGTTCAGATTTTAATACTTTTATTTTGATGGCTTTTCTTTTATTTTTTTAATGACTCCAAAAAAAAAAAAAACCCGCACAGAACACTAGCAATCTATTAACTCTAAAGAAAACATTTTTAGCTCCAAGAAAATTCCAGTTTCTTCCCAGATCTGAACCTGTAAGCATAAAAGCTTTCTGTCTTGGGAAAAGGCTTAGCGCCGGCTGTTTCCACAAGATTAGCCCCACTGATCTGAAGCACCTGTGCCTCTGGGAACATAGGACATTATCAACTTTTTTTCTCTCCCTTTTTACCATTTGTTCAGGAAGTTGTGCTTGGACTAATATTATTTATACAGCTGGGTATGCTGACTAGGAAGAAGGGGATCAAAGTGGTTGGTGATCGCAGAACATCTGAGATGGACCCCGATAATCAATCATGCCTAGAGCACACGGATGGACCTGATTACAAAACAACAGTTTATACTCCCGCAAGATGTTTTGTGGCGGCCAAAGCCGCCAGCGATAGCTGTAATCCACTTCAGGGACTCAGAGTTAGATCTTTGGCTCCTCCCACTTCATTTTCTGGATTGTGAACACCCAGAGAACGCATGAGATGAGTTATTAAGAGAACACATCAGAATGGGTGTATAGGTCTGTGGGACTCCGCTGGCTACACACACACACACACACACACACACACACACACAAGCCTGCTCAGCCATCTCTAGGGGAAGGATGCAGGGCAACTGTCTCCGCTCCACAGGAAAGCAACAGGAAGTGCAGAAAAAGACCCTCATTAAGGGAAACAGCTGTTCCTGTCCTCCTGCATAACCTTGATTGTTCAGTTAAAATCCTGGGGCTGGAGGGAGGGGCAAGACGCCAAGACAGGAAGAGTCGGAGAGTTTGGGTAAAAAGCAAAAAAAATAAAATAAAATAGAAAGAGCTTCACTTGCCAAATTTAAACACAAAAATAAATTACCAAACAAAAGCCCCCAAAGCAAAGAAGCAGTTTCAACTAAAGGATGCAAGCGCAGTCGGCACTCAGGGAGCCTCTAACACCTTCGCAGCCAGGCCAGGCTGCAAGGGTGGAAAGAGCCATTCAAATCGGGCACCTGGAGCTTGGCAAAGGTCTGCTCTCTGAATGATGTCTGGCTAGCTGCTTGAAAACAGCGTTTGCACCAAGGTAGGAGGAAAGGGGTGCCAGCATGTCTCTTCCTTGTCTAGGTTGGAACGCTGCTCTGAGAACTTTAAAGGCTGACAGCTAAATTTAATCAGGGTTAAATCACTGAAACGAAGCCGTCGCTCTTATGTAACAAACGAACCAGCCACTCTGCCAGCGTTTTCTTTCCCTACAAGGTAAAGAATGGTGCGGGCTCTTAGGAGCGCTCCAGCCATTTGGAAATGTTATGAATTCAAGGGAGGCAGGGAATGTGGAAGTCTAGTTTGCTGCTAATGTTGTCTTCCGGGGATTGTAGGCCTGTAGGTTGAACAGCAGGGTTGCACAGCTGGTGTTGTGTAATGAACTGAGCATGCGCTGGCTCTCCATGCCCAAGCCCTCCATATACAGCATCCTAGCTAGGTTCTATATTTTAAGACCATCTTTTCTGCTAAGGAACTCTGGGTTTTGGGGTGTTTGTTTGTTTGTTTGTTTGTTTTGTTTGTTTTTCGAGACAGGGTTTCTCAGTAGCTTTGGAGCCTGTCCTGGAAGACCAGGCTGGCCTCGAACTCATAGAGATCCGCCTGCCTCTGCCTCCCAAGTGCTGGGATTAAAGGCATGTGCTTCCACCACCCGGCTTGGAACTCTGTTTTCTGTAAGTGACTTTGCATAAACCTTATAACTGGACCTGGACTAAGCACGGTCTCCTGATGTGTTTGTTTCAGGACAGCTTGCCAATCGATCTATGCCAGTACAATCGGTTTAGAGACTATGCAGAGTCACTTCTGTCTCGGGGTGGCTTTCCACATGATTTATTTTCTTTAAAAATAAATCTTAAATCAACATCAGTCATGAATGCTTGGTATGGGGTGATGAGAAGGGTACTTCACCTTTGAAGTTTCCTTTCAAAAACCCACGACCCTCGTCTAACCGGAAGAAAGGAGCCAGTATAGGAAAACTTCACTGCAAACTTCACCAGTGTTCTGCCAGTCACCCAGAATAAATATGGGAGGCTGAAAAACTGTCACAACCCAGATAACCCTGAAGGGGCCTTACAAGTCTGTGCAGTAAGGAATCTGGATGGGATCCCAGAAGGACATTAGGAAAACAAACCATGGAAGTCTGTGTCAAGGGTGTGCTGTCCATTCCATTTTGTTTCCTCAAGTAGTAGCAAATGTATGCCCTCAGGCAAAATATTAATAATATTAATAACAGTGGAAGCCGGGCGGTGGTGGTGCACGCCTTTAATCCCAGCACTCGGGAGACAGAGGCAGGCTGATCCCTGTGAGTTCGAGGCCAGCCTGGTCTACAAGAGGTAGTTCCAGGACAGGCTCCAAAGCTACAGAGAAACCCTGTCTCGAAAAACCCAATAAATAGATAGATAGATAGATAGATAGATAGATAGATAGATAGATAGATAGACAGATAAATAGATAAATAAATAAATAAAATAACAGTGGAGAGTGTGTCCTCTGTGAACATCTTATCAGCTTCACAATTTTTCTAGAAATCAAAACTATTCTAAAAATTGTTTATCAGACAGCAAATGAGCAACATTATTTTGACGCATGTTTTGGCAAAATCAATTATGTGAGTCCATTTCAATTTTGATTTGGGTCAGGATAACTTCTAATTCCCAGGGTCTACTAACTATTTGAAAATCAGAACATAAACATAGACTTAGTCTAAAGGAAGAAGGGGCAACATGACAGGGAGAATTCTCTCCTAGTTTTTAGCCATTGGCCATCCATTCTACAGCTTGGGGACTGTGTGCTGGTATCCAGCTCTGTCCACAGGACCCTGGATAGCAAAGGAATTTCAAATATGACTCGTCCAGGGTTTATGCTTAAGCTAGGCTAGATAATGGCCCTGTTTGTACCCAAGCCTATTTATTGTATTCCTCAGGCCAGATGCTTTCCACATGACACAAGGCCAGATAATATTCAGGCAGTGGCCATAAACTCTGACTCTTAAGATTACGACTTCCCAAAGTGAATCAGGAATCGTGGACCTTCTCTTCTCTAAGGTATGAGATATAGTCAAAGGAGAAGTGGCCCGTGGCGCTTGTGACAGGAGCCAGCCTCCGAGAGGTACCTGTACCTTGCCTGTGCTCTTTCATAACCTGAGACATTGCCGCCAGCTGTCTCAACAAGTGCTTCGGTTGTTGGGAGCCACTACGGCAAACTTTGGACTCATGAAGTTCAAGTTGTCACCTCCAAGTCTGTTGTTTCCTGGTTGTAATTAATTCTTCTGATCTTTGGGTTTTCCAGCAGGGACAAGAAGGCTTGCCTCAAAGTCATCAGGAGAAGTAACCACTGAAGATATCTGGAATACAATAGGTCAAAGCTCTTCCATGGTTCCCCTCCCTTCCTTTCTCACGCAGGTGCAGGCTCGGCGTGGGGTCAGGCATCTCAGTCCATCTCAGGAAAGTCCTCGTGAGATTCGAATTTCTAACTGGGTTAGGAATTCTTCTAACCTTCCAGTTCATTGGTTATTAATCCCAAGGCTTGCAAATAATTGTCTCTGATGTGTGTAAAATTAAGAATTTAATACTCTTTTCGGATACACACTTCGTTTGTTGGTTTCAGTATGGCTGTCTCTAAGTTCCTAAGAACTGTCTGGATGGCTCTCTTGTCATAACTGAAGCTGACTGAGGCCAGGACCCCGGCAAAGCAAACACTAGCAAGCACTGAAATTTCTTTTACAATTACATTTTATTCAACATACAATTATATAGAGCTCATAATAGTACCTTACATCTTCAATTCCAGCACTTGGTAGGTAAAGGCAGGGAGATTATGAGTTCAAGGTCAGCTCTAGCTACTAGCAAGCTCAAAGCCAGCCTGAGCTGCTTGAGACTCTACCTTAATTTTTTTAAAAATTAAGGGAGTTGGGAGGCAGAAGCAGGCAGATCTCAGTGAGTTCGAGGCCAGCCTGGTCTACAAAGTGAGTTCCAGGACAGCCAGGGCTGTTGCACAGAGGGACCCTGTCTCGGAAACACAAAAACACAAAAGGAAATTAAGGGCGGCTGGTGAGTGGGGAGTAGAGCACTTGCCTTGAATGTACAAGGCTCGCATTCAACCTCCAGAATCGAGAAAAAAGTATAATAGAAAATGCGCAAAATAGGAAATATTGTTTATAAATTATTCCTTTTTTATTACTGTCAGAATTTGGGCACACTTCCCTATCTCTCTAAATAATAGTCCTCCGATGGCACAGTCATAAACATTGTACGTGCAATTTAATATTAGCACATTCTCACATGACCTTGCCACAAACTATTTCAAGGTCACAGATTTTTCTCTGTATAATTTTTCATTTTGAGTCTGAAGCTAATGTCACAAAGAATACTTCCGTTGTGCCTATATTCTTCTGCAACTGGGACTTAGTTTACTTTCAGATTTTGTTATTTGGAATAACAACATGTCCGTAATGATACCACAACACTTCTGAAAATTACTCTGAGACAGCGTAGGAAAATAGTTTAGCAATCTGGAACTCCACTTGGCTTGGGCAGTACACCCAGCTCCATTCTGATGCTGCACATGGCAACCTAGGATTCTTAATCTTGACACCTCTCTCTCCACAGTGCACCTAGCAACCCATTTTGCAGGCCAGGACCACTACCTGCACCAAGCTGCATCCACACCTTTCTCTGAACATTGGAATGTTTCTCTTCCCTTTAGGGACTACCAAACTTAGACTCTATTCATTCATACTCTGGGTGGGCAAGTGTCCGAGAATAGGGGGCCAATCCAGGCTGATTTGGTTTTCGGTGCATGTGCAAAACTGTGTCCCCGTGTGAACTTTGAGGCAAAATCCCTTGTCTGCCATCTTATCTCTATACATTATTAGGTGTGTATATGATGGAAGTCAGATGCATTATGGGAAAGGACATGTATATTAGAGGAAATGGTTGTATAACATATTTTGTCAATTAAAACAGAGGACCATCCAAACTAAACCCCTAGTGAGCACATTTCTCTTTCTGTTGAATCCCATAAAAGAAAGGCCCAGGGCTGGAGAGATGGCTCAGTGGTTAAGAGCACCACCAGCTCGACTCAAGGTCCTGAGTTCAATTTCCAGCAACCACACGGTGGCTTACAACCATCTGTAATGAGATCTGGTGCCCTGTTAGCCTGAAGGCATACATGCAGGCAGAATACTGTATACACAATAAATAAATAAACCTAAAAAAAAGAAAGAAAGGCCCAAACCATAATTAGGACCCTTGAGTGCTCTCTCTTATATGGATACTCTTGATACTGTGTCTGACTTGCCTTGTTTTATGAATAATTTTTTTCCTTGCTGTTTTTGAAAATCCACATTAGCCCTTATTTCAATTCTTTGATTGAGAGGTCAAACACTGGAAACACCAGGCTAAGGCCCCAGTCACTGATAAGAACCCTGGAAATAGTATGATTTGGTTTATGTCATATGGTGTCTATGTATGTAACAGACATTTACTGAGTGTCTCATATATGTAGGGCACGGAGATACCCAGTGAATTAGATACCAGCCCTGAACTTGGGAGAGTATGACAAAGT
Source organism: Arvicola amphibius (assembly GCF_903992535.2). NCBI lineage: Eukaryota > Metazoa > Chordata > Mammalia > Rodentia > Cricetidae > Arvicola > Arvicola amphibius. The sequence goes on along the minus strand of NC_052063.2, from coordinate 14,404,668 downwards.
AGTGGGACTGGCCACACATACAATATAGTTTGATTGATTGACCTTCTAGAAGGAAGTTCTAGGCCCTGAGAGCTAATGTCCAAAAATCATGTTCACTATGTCTGGGTACATCGTAAGTACCCAATAACAAAATGATGGTGATTGCAGCCAGCTAATTTCTGGTGGAATCATCTCACCTAAATGTGTGCTTCCATGAGTCACATTCACAGGAAAAGAAAATCAAGAAAGCAACAAAAAGTTTCCCCATCAATTAAAAGAGTCACTGTGCCAACATAGAGCCAAGACTGTTGGAGTCCTTCTAGTCCATAGGAACAGAAAGTCCTGGGGTCAACTCTAATGGCAGGATGTCACCCCAACTTAAATGCTGTCAGGTAGAACGAGCTTGCTCTTCTGTATGGCTTGCGTCAGATAAAGCCATCTGCAGCTAAGAGATAAGTCGGGATAGCTCTATGTTTATTTCTGAAAACAGCCAAACAACTGTATATAAATTTTGATTTGATATAATTTTAAGAGCCACAGGGGGGAAAAAAACTCTAAAATTTTCCATAGGTAAGAGTTCTGGCTTTGAATTCCTGATTTCCCTCACCGCCCTCGGCAGCCGGGACCTCAGACCTCAACAATGGTTAATGTTTAAAAAGGTACAGTGTGTTCTGTTAAATGGCCTGTTCATTTCCACTTCCTGCCGGTGCAGGCCTCAAGTAAAAGCTCTTTATATGACCTGAAAAGACACAATAAGCAATGCTCGGGTCACAGGAAAGCAGCTTAAGGATAAGGGAGCTGCAGCTTTAAGGATACACTCAAGTCAAGTTGGCCTGGACCTCAGTGGGTTTAAGTTTACTGTAGTTTGTGCAAATAACCCACAGCCACCTCTGAGGTGTGTGCCTGGATTGCCGAGAGGAAATATTGCATTGAACTGAGATGGTGGGATTTAAAAATGCCAAAGAGAGACTCTCTGGAAAGAATTTGGTCAGAGCACCACCACCAGCCATCAGCTCGCCCTCTGGTCTGCAATGTCAATGGAATTACACGGCTGGCTTGTAAAATCCAGCCAACAAAGTGCGTTCTGCCCTCCGGCTATCCACCCTCCTGAAATTAACCCGTTTCTTCCTAATCCCCGGCGCGTTCTCTGCGGGCCAGCCAGGGCAGACCCTACCATTTCCTGTAAATGCTATCTTCAATCTTGTTCGCGCCAACTTCTACTTTCAAGCTTTACAACTCGCGACTCATCCTTTCCCGTGACCTCATCAGCTGTCCCTTGTCCTCGCAAACCTGCAGCTCTTATCTGTCAAGTCCTTGCTCACTATGACTCTGTTTATTTGTGCCTGGCATTGGGCTTGGTTCCGAGGGCCATAGGTAAATCCCAGTCACTGCCCTCACGGAGGTCACAGTCCACATGGAAAAGAATTCTAATAAAATATGGCAGGATCAAAGGTCAAGACAGGCGTGGGGGAGCTAGTCATCCTCTGCGGTGTCGGGAGGCTTCCTGGAAAGGCTGATGACATAGCTGAGTTTTCTGGGAAGAGGAAGTGAGCAGGTGAAGGAAGGCGGGGCATGCGCAGATGGATGTGTCCTTAGCGGTGTAGGTTGGTCATAAATGAGATGACCTGCAGCCCCTTGTCAGGCTGTTCAACACGGAACTTTTGCTTTATAGGAATGTCTTTGAACATGGTGGTCTTTCCCTACAGTCGAATTACGTGAACTCTTCCAGCGCCTTTGTTTCCTACTTTTTTTTTCCCTTTGGTTTTCTGAGAAGGGTTTCTCTGTAGCTTTGGAGTGTGTCTTGGAACTAGCCCTTGTGGACCAGGCTGGCCTCAAACTCACAACGATCTGCCTGCCTCTGCCTCCTGAGTGCTGGGATTAAAGGCGTGTGCCACCACTGCCGGGCTTGTTTTCTACTTTGTATGTCTTTTTCTCTGTGCATCTGTTCTGGTCCCCAGGGATCTTTTCCCCTAGGAACATGTTCTAGTGTTCTAAGAAATGTTTTTTTGCAAGTTCACTGACCGCCTCCTACCACATTGCCCACCATCGCCCTCAAGATCCTAAGAGGCCACGGAAAGATGTATCACACTTCGGCTGTGAGCTTACAATCAGCTGCTGGGGGAGTCAAGACCTCACGCGGGTCTGACTCAACACAGGCATGTGTGTCTGAGTGGAAAAGCCACCCAAGTCTCACACAGAAATTCCACAAGTCCTCACAAGTTTTCTACTATCCTTGACTTTTAGCCTTTGATGTGATTTTTATTGTGAATTTAAGACCCCACTTACTGATATATCTATTACTATTTCATTGGGCAATAAAAAATATACCAAGTAAGCATAGAGTAGGAGCTTAGTCATCCTACAGACAGAAGGTAATCACTTTTTAAATTAAGATTTGAAAATTGATGTGGTAGATACATTTTATTGATATGGCTCCCCGCAACATTGTCAACCAACATTGGGTGAGTCGCTGTCTTCCTTGGTTCGTGTGACGTTAGAGATGGGAAGGCTTTGTAGGCAACAGACAGTGTGGCTCGAGCCTTTGAGAGCCCTGCTGAGTCCCTCTGCTTCACAAAGAGAAGGTTGGGCTCCTGAAATGAAGGCCTGGGGCATGTGTCCACCTTCCCTGGCCTCCTGTTTACCTGGCACCTAAGTAAACAGACTCCATCCATCCCATGCTGAATTGCAATCGTTCATGCTCAGTTAAGCCCCAAATGTCTTTCTTCGATTCCCAGGGTAACAGGTGGAATCAGGGAGAAGAGGTAGAAGGATAGGGTACATGCAAACCAAACAAGAAGACAGAAACTAGCTCTGGGCAAATTTTATAGTCTCAGTTATCCCAAAATCGTCACTTCAAGGTTACACACACACACACACACACACGTATACACACACATGTACACACACACACAGGAAAGAAAAGAAAGAGTCCTGCTTCATCTGTTCCTTGGAGACAGCAGAGGGTGGAACCTGTCTTTGGAAAGAAGGAAGAAGCCAGAGAGCCAAGGAGGGAATTTTGGTCACTGAGTCTAATGTTTTTAGAACTCTCAAATAGCAAACATGGGAACTTTGCTTCTCAGAAGCCAAGGAAACTCCTAAATAATATTGTACTGCGAGAAGGAAACTGTTGAACTGCTTGAAATGTCCCAATTCCAGTTTCCAAACCTTGGTGGCATCTTAATGAGCAAACACCCCATGATGAGATGGTTGAATAAGAGCCACTTAAGCCCAAGGCTGCATCACTGAAGCCTGAGAAGACAAGCCGTGATTTCTTATCCTCAGCAACCAGGCCAAACAACCTATTTCCAGCACCTTAGAAGACGTATGTAAATACTTAGAGAAAGTAGCACGTCCGTGCTGTCTAGACAGTTATATAACTCGCCCACGGCATTTCCTTGTTCGTGTTTTCTTGCCTAAAAGGTTCCTGGGAACTTACCGAAGACCAAAACCTTGGCTGCCATGCTGTTTTTCCCACTGAGGACTTCTCAGAGCAAGCATTCAAAATCACGCTTGTTTCTGTACCTTCAGCGGATTGCGTCATTATTTCCCAATGCTTCCTCCCTCCCAGTCACATGCATGGGCTATCAGGAACACCTAGGATGCTTCTCCAGACTTCAGCGGCCTTTTTCCCACCTTTGAAGACAAAGGGAATGGATCCAGAAGCGGGAGGCGTGTTCCTTAACATGTGTTGGGATAATTACAGGACGGTGCCTGGATTTCTCAAGCAGAGGAGTATCCCTCAGGAGAGTACCTGCGAAATAAGTGCCTTTTGAAGCGCAGCTGTGGATAAACCCAAGTTCAAAGTAATCCTGCAGCCAAAGGTGCTTTTTTTTTCAGATAACTTTATGGGTTTTGTTGAAAGCCCTTCTTTAATCTCTTGCAAAACACCAGCACTCTTGTAGGGACTTATTGATAACCATCAAACACCAAACAGGGAAAGTTTGGGACGACTTGCAATTCTTTGGATAGATGAACCTTGCAGACAGAATCGGGGTGTTCAAAAGCACCCCATCTTCCATTTCACAGGTAAGCAAGCTAAAAGCAGTGGAAATGCAATCTGTTCAAGGTCACAAGGCCAGTTAGAGGTTAAAGAGGATGGACGAACCTGCTTCTAATGGACTACAGTCTGATGAATCTACTTTTTAAAAGAGTATAATTAAATGCCTACTACATCCTTAGTGTGTCTAAGATACAAAGACAGGCATGATGGGGCCCCTCCAGGAAGAAGTATACATTCAAAGAAGGGATGAGAAACAAGAGTCTATCTGTGTAACTAGACTGACGGACCCAGATCCAAGACCCTGATAGAGACTGAGGTACTCACTGAGTCCAAAATGTGAAAAGTTTGTTCAAGACTCCATAAAAATAGTATCAACCTTGCTGAATGTTTTTCTTTTGACTCAGATTGCCTGTGGCTCAGAAAGATGTGAATACTGAGCCAAGCAGTGGTGGTGCAAGTCTTTAATCCCAGCACTCAGGAGGCAGAGGCAGGCAGATCTCTGAGTTCAAGGCCAACCTGGTCTTCAGAGTTAGATCCAAGACAGCCAAAGTTACACAAAGAAAGCCTGTCTCGAAAAACCAAAAACAAGAAAGAATGTGGAAGGCAGAAACCAACTGTCTTCTGACCTCAATAGGTGTGCTATGGCACACACATGCCCACACTCTCTTACACACATAATAAATAAAATAAGTAGGTTAATTAACTAAATACCCAGACCCCAACACCTCTCCCAAAATACCACCAAAAAAATATAAAAGTACGGTTTAAAACTGTAGACTGAGTCCATCAAAACTATGCTGATTTAAATGCAAACAGGAGGCTTTCAGGTTTAAAAAAAATAATCATGATATTTGCAGGAAAATGGATGGACTCAGAATGCATAATATTGAATGAGTTCACAATCTCAGAAAAAAAATCTGCTTATTTTTCCTCATATTCAGAACCTAGCCAACAATGTGTATGTTGATACGTGAACAATGTACACATGGATGTGCCATAACACGTAGAAGGGAGAACAAGAAAGGCTAAATTGGATTGAGGAAGAACTGAGTGAGGGGAATGGGCCTGACAGACAATTTAAAGCTAATTGCTTTTCTGATCCCGGTTCTATCATGGATTTCCCCCCCACACACATTTTTGGTGGTGGATAAGTGCATATGTTAAAAGTGTGGAATCTAGTGTGAAGCCCCACAACTTAAGAATGGCTATTCCCAAAATATGGTCGTTCATTTGAGATGTGTAGACTTTAGGGATTTTTTTTAAAGATTTATTTATTTATTATGTCTTACAGTATTCTGTTTGCATTTATGCCTATAGGCCAGAAGAGAGTACCAGGTCTCACTATAGATGGTTGTGAGCCACCATGTGGTTGCTGGGAATTGAACTCAGGACCTCTGGAAGAACAGCCAGTGCTCTTAACCTCTGAGCCATCTCTGCAGCCCCGACTTTAGGGATTTTTATTTGCAAATTTTGTTGTTGCTTAAAGGCATCACCAAACTTAATTATTTTTTATTTTTACTTTATGTATTTATTGGTGTTTTGCCTGTATGTATGGGGGGGGCGGTGCAGGGAGTGTCAGATCCCCTGGAAGCAGAGTTACAGAGAGTTGTGAGCTGCTATGTGGGTGTTGGGGATAGAACCCGAATCCTCTAGAAGAGCAGCCAGTGCTCTTAACCACTGAATCATCTTTCCAACCCCAGAATGACTTATTTATTTTCATTTTATGCACATTGGTCTTTTGCCTGCACACATGTCTGTGTGAGGGTGTTGGATCCCCTGAAGGTAGAGTTACAGGCAGTTGTGAACTGCACGTGGGTGCTGGGAATTGAACCCAGGTCCTCTGAAAGAACAGCTAGTGTTCTTAATTGCTGAGCCATCTCTCCAGCCCCCTTGCAAATTTTTTATAATAAAGTTTATTTTAACACTACTTTGAGTTTTTGTGCTTCCGTTCCCCATATTCCAAACCTTTAGAAAGCACCTCAACACTCATCTCTAAGAGCCTCGCAAAGACCAACCTGAGGACAGGAGAGAAAGGAGTCACATGCGTGTGCCCCACAGAGGTGCACAGGGTTACAAGCTTTGATTGCCAAAGGCCTACAGGGTGGCACCGCCTCGATCTTTGTCAACATCTCATAGGTCCTTGTGGTCTTTCTTGCTAGGAATAATGAGTTTCTCAAGTTTAAGAAATGTCTAAAACATGACAACTAAGATACAGAAAGCCCATATCAAACACCACCACTGGTTCCAAGCGACGAGATAGAACAGCAGAGGCCAGTCCCTGGAAGAGCCCTGCCGGACGCTCGCTATTTCATCCATGACGTGGTCAGTTCAGAGTTCAGCTGTCTGTCTTCTTCCCAAACAGCTTCTCCAGAGCGGTCAGCAAACTCATGTGACACACCTGGTAGTTTTACTTGAATAAATGGCTTGTATAACACCCTACCTCCTGAGCATGTCTGTACCCTTGGTCCATCACAGGAAGATATCCAAAGGATAATTCTAAACTCTCATTATCCTGAATTGGACAAATGCCTGCCTATGGGGAAGAAGGGCAGAGGCAGAGGGAAGAAAATAGCTTACAAATGTTACTAAAATCACTTCATTCAGCTAACCCTGTCTGGGGACTGCTTTCTCACCGCGGCCCTCCAGGTGTGCAATGCAGTCAACTGAAGAGGTATCTATTCTCCAACAAACAGTAACTAACCCGTGCCCATGTACCCAAAAATTGTGGGATGTTCGGTTGGAACCTCCAGTTCACCTCTGCATGACTATGAAAGCCCCACTCCTCTCTGTGTCTCTGTCTCTCTCTCCAAACCCCACCCTCTCAGAGAATATCCAATGAAGAAAAGGCACCGAAAAGCCCAGTTCCACACTCTTGGCAGCTACAGCCACGCCTCCTCTGAAGTTGCCAACAGCCCAAGACCCTATCTAAAGCGCTCAGCTTTTGACCACACCTGGGCACAAACTCAGCTTGTGGTGGGCACATCGTCACCCCTGGCCTACAGGCTATATAATCTCCCTGCTTTAAGTTCAGGCATGTGGCTTCTCTGGCTTCAATCTCTGGGACTGGAGAACCCATCCGAAGTTGCTTTGCTCCAATAAATTTCTCCTTACACTTTTTCAATTTGGTTTGATCTGGCTTACTGTGTTGGTGGAGAAACTATTATCAGAGGGCAGAAAACCTATTAGTAGCCTGTGTCCATAGTAGGGTAATTCACAAATCCAAATCCAAAGCAAAGCCTGGACTGGCTCAGTTTTAGCAACCTGCCTTTTTGCATTTAGGGAAGTTTTCTCTAGTACGTGTGTCTAGTCATTTACTGGCTAGGAGATTTTGTTTTGTTTTGCTTTTTTTTTTTTTTTTTTTAGACAGGGTTTCTCCATGTAGCCCTGGCTCTCCCGAAATTTGCTATGTAGACCAGGCTGGCCTAGAACTTGTTCTCTAAACCCAGACGGCCTCTGCCTCCCGAGTGCTAGGGCTAAAGGCGTGTGCCGCCACCGCCCAGCAAATTCTTACCATGGTTAAGGAAGAAGAGGTGTGTCTACTCAGACAAATAGATCACGGTGAGGTTCAGGAAAGTGATAAAAGTCAAGACCGCTATCATAAGGGACAAAATATCACTGTCACAGACTGTCAGCAAGAAAGGCTATTTGAATGGGTGTGTGTGGATGAGTGTGCAAAGTCTATATGATAACACACATCAAAAGAACTGAAAGTAGGTTTTCATTATTATGTATAGACTAACTTCTCCAAAGCTACATGTAAATACAGGGGAAAGAATGACAACCTAGATGAACTCTAGGCTGTGGAGTTCAGAAACATAAGTATGGTATTAAAGCCAAGATCCTGGGTTGGGCATATACGATAATAAGTAGAAGTCATTCCTTAGATGGAAGATATTGGGCACAGTGAATGAAGACAATTCTTTTCTTTCCCAAAGGTTAGCTAGCAAAAAGAAAGAATCTGGCTGTGTAGTAAAGGTGTATGCCTTTAATTCCAGCACTAGTGAGGCAGAGACAGGTGGATCTCTGTGAGTTCAAGGCCAGCCTGGTTTACAGAGTGAGTTCTAGGACAGTCTCCAAAGCTACAGAGAAACCCTGTCTCAAAAAACCAAAATTAAAAAAAGAAAAAGAAAAGAAGAGGAAGAGGAAGAAGAGGAAGAAGAAAAGCTGGGCCTAAAAGTGCAAATGGGACCAACAAAAGGAAACCATCTACTCATTTTTAAGGAAGGGAAAAATAAGAATTGTTAGAGGCTAATGAAAATGATCCATGGGAAAGAAGAGAAAACGGCTAACGAAGGAGACATAAAAGAGTTAGCAGAGCAGTGTGACTGGGCAGGCCAGGGTCAGAGCTAAAGAGAAGCCAACTCTTCAGCCTCCAGGGAACTGGGTTAAGGACATGACCACAGAGAGTGGAAGGTGGGGTGGGTTGTGGAAACTTCCAGCAACATCTATTTTTTTTTCTCACGGAAATAGGAAGCCATGCTATCAGCCAAGAGAGGGAAGCCTGGAAAAGCAGAAGGAATTACCTAAGGAAGTATAATAGGGTGCCCAGACGTATGAAAGAAGGAAGCAGATATCACGCAGGACAAGGAGAAAAGAAAGAAAAGTGCGTGGGAACTTTCACTTGGCATTGCTGCATCTGGGAGTTTTTCTTAAGGAAATAATCAAGAGTCTCTGCCAAGTTGTTCGTTGGCAGGATTTTCCAGAGGAGAACAGGTTTGGAACCATTAGCTCTAGCAACGGAGTAATCAATCAGTGTGGCTCTCCACAGTATGTAGTGAACAGGTTAATATAAAAAGCTGTGCTCATGGGCCTATAATCCCAGCACACAGGAGGCCGAGGCAGGAAGATGACAAATTCAAGCCTTGTCTGAGCTACAGCGTGAGTTCAAGACTAATCATGGCAACCTAGTGAAAACCTGTGTCGAAAAATATACAGGAGATGGGGGATGAAGCTCAGCAGTAGAGCACTTGCTTGGCACGTAGGACCCCTGGGTTCAATCTTCAAAACTTGACTTTAGGTAGCTCTTATAGCTTATATTAACCCATTTCTATTAACCTACGTGCCACCCTGAGGCTTGTTTACCTCGCGTACTCCTTCCCATCCCGCTCGCTCTGCACTCTGCGTCTGGTGGTGTCTCCTCGCGACCTCTGGCGACTCCTCAGATCCCGCCCTTCTCCTTCCCAGTGTCCTTAGCGTGGTTCTCCTGCCTAACCTTATCCTGTCCAGCTGTAGGCCAGTCCGCTCTTTTGTTAAACCAATCAATGTAACAAGTCACCTGGTAGAACATAGATTAATATAAACGAGCTAATTTAAGTTATAAGAGCTAGTTGAAGACAACTAAGGTTAAGCTTTCATAGTTTTTTTTAAAAAAAGATTTATTTATCATATATACAGCATTCTATCTGCATGTATGCCTGCATACCAGAAGAGAGCACCAGATCTCATTATAGATGGTTTTCAGGCACTATGTGGTTGTTGGGAATTGAACTCAGGACCTCTGCAAGAACAACCAGTGCTCATAAAGAATTCTATGTTTTATCTGTGTGATAGTTTTAAAATACTTTAGGCCAGTTGTAGTGGCTCACCCTTGTAATTCCAACACTTTCAAAATTGTGAGTTTAGGGGCAGCCTGGGCTAAAGAGGGAGGCTCTCCCTCAAAAAGCCAAAAATGGCTCTCACACACTTTGATGTACCACATTAAAAGTACCCAATCGGCTGAAGAAGCCAAGATTTTGATAAACTGAAATGAAAATACATTGGCAATATTGAAGAGAGCAGGCAAAAGCACCTTGGCCTGAGTACTGCCATTTTGACTTCAGACTCCATTTTATCTGTAGGGTGAAATAAAATACTCAGGCCCCGAGGGAGCTGCGAACTTTCCAATGGCTGACCAACCTCCTCCCTAAACCATGGGAAGAGTCATTATGCATCTTTCGTTCTCTAGAAACACAATGGCTGTTCCTAACAACAGAAGGAACAAATGAATCTGATTGATTGCACTGAAAGGCTTGCATTGTATGACCATTGACAATGATGGAACATTCAGGGGAGCCACTACTCTCTAAATCCAGATTGGTGACAATGGTAACTGTAACTTGGCAACCAATGTTTGTGATTTTTGCAATCATAAACCCCACTTCTGCCCTGCTCAGGGCTGTCATTCAAAACAAGGTTCCCGAGTCCTGGCCCTGCAGCCCTGAGCCTTCAGTGACTGCTTATATGGTGAATTAGTAAAATCTTTGGAGCCTATCAGTCTCTCCCCTTCGTGACATATAGCAACGTAAATAACTCTTAAAAATCATCCCTAGGTTTAGAAAAATAATTTATATCATCAGTAGTCTTAATTTTCTGCCTGAAATAGGAAAATATTAATTGGAATAGGTAAAGAAAAGTGTATGTGTGTAAAATATTTTGGTTTGTGCATTCAAGAGAGAAAACTGAAGGGGGTAGTGATATGATAGTCTTTAATATCAGCACTCAGGAGGCAGAGGCAGGCGGAGCTCTGTGAGTTCGAGGCCAACCTGGTCTACAGGAGCTAGTTCCAGGACAGGTTCCAAAGCCACAGCAAGACTGAAATGCCACCTCAGCCCTTCTAGCCTACTTACTTTTTATTTCTCATGTCATATGCTGTTTTTTTTTAAATTATCTTTAGTAAGAAAACAAAAATATTTCATATCCATCTCCTGCATTTTGGCATTAACTCTAATTGCCAGCTCAAGGGGTGATGAATTAATATATAAGACGACCAAAAGAAAAATCAACTTTTACATTCGATTATTTAGCATGTGGAATGTACTTAGAGGAGTCACTGCCTGAAGGTATCAGCACAGAGATTGTTAGAAGTGGTGCTTTGGCAGGGGTGAGGCAGGACCCAGATCCCTCTCTGAACTGGCTGAGCCAGACATTCCGAGCCCACTCAGGTCCGGTAGCTTTTAAGCCTGGCTCCCTGAGCTCTATGGAGCTTTCTTTTTTTAGCTCCAACTCAGATATTGCCTATAAATCCTGTGGGGGATGTGGGAAGAGATCTGAATCTCACCTGGCTTTTGCTGGAAGGTATGGAAGGGCATGCCTAGTGGCCAGGATCTGTGGTCATGACAGCTTGAGTCTGGCTCTTGCTGACAAGTGTCTCCGGGTTTGTTTACTTCTCTGAGACTTAACTTGGATTGTGACATCCAACTACTTTGAACCCAATCACGCTGACTGGTTTGTTCAAGGAAACTACCGGAATTTACTGGAAAGAGCATCATCATTTTCTATTGGCCAGTCACTCCAAGTGGCAACAGTGTGGGGAACATTGTGTTCATAGTGTATGAAGTAGACGTAAAACCATGATGGCAGTATGGGAGGCAGAGGTAGAAGATTAATAAGAGTTACATAGAAAATCTGAAGCCTGCCTTGGTTATGTGCGTGCGGCACAGCCTTAAAAGAACAAAAACAGGCTGGCGATAGTGGTTCATGTCTTAATCCAATCCCAGCACTTGGGAGGCAGAGGCAGGCAGCTCGCAAAATTTGAGGCCAACCTGGTTCCAGCATGGCCTGGGCTACACAGAAAAACCCTATCTCAGAGAAACAAGAACAACAACAACAATAAGAAACAAACCATAAACCAATTCTCCAAACAAATGCATGATAAATAAGGAAGTGGGTAATATAAAATCACAACGAATGTTGCCTTTATTGATCTATCGTTCATAACTTAAATTTAAAATATGTACCACCTCTGGCATGACTTTAGACAGCCCTCAACTATAGCTCCTTTAAATGAATTGGTTCCCAAGGCTCAACTCTGCGGCTTCTGGTGCAGCCTCTTCTATAGGGGCCTCAGGGTTCTGCAGGGGGCCATGGCTTTGCTTCCGGTGTGCCCCTTCTCTTAGAAACAACTTCCCCCGAATTCACGGCCCCAGCATTACGTTTGTATTTCTCCAATCCCCTCTCAGCTACGGTTAACGTTTGGATTACACCGGACACGTTTGGAAGTTGGCACTCACGTAGGGTTAGGGTTAGTTAGGTATGGCTGTAATAAGCAGGGTAGATCAATGGCTTTGTGAATTGGCAGTCGAAATATGGCCCAGAGTAAACTCCTGCTTTGATATTTCACAATCGCGTCGTATAATCTGTTTAACAGCAAACCTGGTACTTCCTGAATGTGTCAGCCATAATACACCCTTTTCTGTTAGGAGAGAAAAAACAAATTGTATTTTTCTTCCCACACCTAATCAAGGAAATTATTCAGTTGAGGAAATATGGTCACTTCAGTACTGTACTTTCTTTGAGGGCATGATTTTTTTTCTTGTTGCTGTTCAGGACGGGAGCAAGGACAACTATTATAGTTCAAGTGGTGACATTGAACCTGCACTCTATCGTGTTAAGCACAGCTGCTTGGTTTTGATTCGAGAGCAGGGTGAATACCAGCAATACTAGGACAAACTGACCATGCATGCTCCCTGATGGGACGTTCTGAAGAAACATGGCATGACTTTTGCCATATACCTGGCCAAATGTAGTCAATCAAAGGGCTACATCACACAAACCTAAATTCTACAAAATCATGGGTCTAATCTTGGAATGGACAGAGGTCATGAAAACAACCAACCACTGCAGAATCGTTGCAGATTGGAGCCATCACAACTGATGCAACACACAGATTGCGTCCTAGAAACAGAAGGAAACCCTATTTGTCTGAGCACAGCAGACCAATAGGGGAATCCGAATGAACTGGGTGGGTTAAGTGGTGACCTTAGATGACCTTACCATACACGGATCAACTTCCTGCTTTCATTGACTTGCTTTGGGCCTCTAATTCACCTTGCAGTCGAGGGTAACCTTGACCACTCCTACCTCCAGCTCCCAATTGCTGGGATTAAAGGTGTGTGCCACCACACCTGGTTTATATGCTGCTGGCGCTCTACCAGCTGAACCACCATGCAGCCCTAACTTCTGGCTTTCATAACTGGACTGCCTTTATGGAGATGTCCTTATTCAAAATTCGCTTTGAAAGTTGCAGTTTCTCATTTTCAGTTGTCTCAGAAAGATGATGACTGACAGATCTTTGATGGTGAGCAGTCAAAGCTGACAAAACTTTAGCAGCAGGAGTTTGGGTAAAAGGTGGCAATAATAATAATAATAGCAATCCTTTGCATTATTTTTCATCTTTTCTGGAAGTTTGGAGTTTAAAGATAGAAAGTAAAGGAAGTAGAACCAGCAAGTAGGTTTTTGTTGTTGTTTCCGTCTTGTTTTATTTTCGAGACAGGGTTTCCTCCGCATAGCCCTGGCTGTCCTGGAGCTCTTTGTAGACCAGGCTGGCCTTGAACTCAGAGATCCACCTGCCTCTGCTTCCTGAGTGCTGGAATCCAAGGTGTGCCACCATGCCTGGCCTACTAAGTACATCTTAAACACAAGTAATTAGGTGACTTAATCGTTTTTGCTGTTGAGAGAGTGCTCACAATATTCATAAAACCCACAGCAAATATCTATCTGCACAGAGACAGACATGTGTAAGTGTACCTGAGCAGATTATATGGTACTGAATCTCAGACACGTACTTGTATCACAGCTGCCTGCAGATTTTCCTGAGCGGGGGAGGACTATGGTGATGTGTGCCCATCACGGCAAGCAATCCTCCAAACCAGTCTTCCCAGTTCCAGAGCTCTGGAGTGGGTCTGGGAAAAAGGAAATTCTACTTCTTATTCTTGTTTTCTTTTCACATCAAGGTATAAAGCTCAACGACAACACAATGTGGCATCTCAAACTCTGGTCTTCAAAATACTAAAGTATTTCATGAAAACAGAAACAGAGAAACTCCTGTGGATCCTAGGTTAAAGAAATCTATATGGCTGGGCAGTGGTGGTGCACACCTTTAATCCCAGCACTCGGGAGGCAGAGACAGGTGGATCTCTGTGAGTTCGAGGCCAGCCTGGTCTACAAGAGCTAGTTCCAGGACGGCCTCCAAAGCTACAGAGAAACCCTGTCTCTAAAAACAAAAAAGAAAGAAAGAAAGAAAGAAAGAAAGAAAGAAAGAAAGAAAGAAAGAAAGAAAGAAAGGAAGGAAGGAAGGAAGGAAGGAAGAAAGGAAGGAAACATAGGGCTCTGGTGGGGAATTTATAATTTACTTATGTTTATCAATGGCTTCAAAATGGCCAATCTAGGGGCCAGCAAGATGTCTCAGAGGGTAAAGGATGTTTACCACCAAGCTCAATGAGCTGACTTCAATCAGAACCCACATGGTGGGGAGACAGTATGGATTCTTTTTTTGGCTTTTCAAGAAAGGGTTTATCTGTGTAACAGTCCTAGCTGTCCTGGAACTAGCTGTTGTAGACTAGACTGGGCCTCGAACTCACAGGGATTCACCTGCCTCCCAAGTGCTGGGATTAAAGGCATGCACCACCACCGCCCGGCCTGACAGTACGGATTCTTGCAAGTGGTCCTGGAACCGGAACGTGTGTGCAGAGCCACATGGGCACACTTTATCTGCAGAGGGTACCTTCTCCTCCTGAGACGATAGGCACCAAGTAACTGCAAAATCACAAGCTTCCCTTTTCACAGCCAGGTCTGGAACACATCTAGAGGATGCTCAGAGCATCCCAGGCATAATCGCCTGGTAGAGGGAAGTAGGACCGTCCTGCTTTCTTGGACTCATCCGGACTCATTCCAGCGACTTCCAGGGTACCACTCACGTGGGTTTACTTCCCAATGGGCAAGTGGGTGGAACGGTCACTGGGATATCCTCAGAATCCAGAAGTGGAATCAGTGGAGCTCTGCCCTGTTTTCCCGCTCCGCTAACCAGGTCTGGAGCAAGGAAGGAGTTCCTTGTGTATAATACCTTTTCTGGGATGGGGGCTGGAGAATTAGAAGAGGTCAAGAAGACAAGCACAGGGGATGTGGCTTAGTGGCAAAGCAATTGCACAGCATCTGGGAGTCCCCAGATTCCACTCTGGCACCACACACAGGGGAAAAACAAAACAAGGAGTACGGAGAACAGGCTTTCCCTTGCCCCTCCCTCCCCTTTCTCTTACTCAATGCTTCTCACACACTTGGATTTTCCTCTTTCTCTTGCCCCACCCAGGTTTCCTGTAAGCCCGGGCTTTGGCGTGCACTACTTAATGTTGACCTACATCCAGGACACTTCTGGAAGGAACAAAGTCTGCTCACAGTTCCTTTCCTGGAGCTTGAATTCCGAAGGTTATTTTCTTTTCAGCCTTAATCTTAACCTTTTGCCTCCTGAGTCTGAAGTGAAATCCTTCTCAGGACGGGCCCCCACAAACTGCTAAGAACTGAACAATGCATCCTTATGACACTGGCATCCATTCCCAAGCGCCCCTGGCCAACTTCAACATTTGCTAGCTTTGCCTGGGTCAGCCAGGCTGTGATCACATTGGAGCTTTTGGGTTGATCTCACTTGAACAGGAAGCAGAAGTTAATTCAAGTCAAATGTTCTCTCTTTCCCGGTGAAGCGGCCAATAGTAATATCACAAGGACAGTGCTTTCCTAGGATCAGATGGCTTTGAATGTGGGCAGGTTTCTCACTCGTGGCCCAAAGTCGGTGAGAGGTTCTGGAGCTCCGTCTCAGGAAGTCCCAGGCTTGGAACAGTTGTCTAATTGCATGTCACTTCCCACCCCCAGGCATGTGTGTGTGTGTGTGTGTGTGTGTACGCGCACATGCACTCAAGTGTGCCGGGGCCTGGGCAGACCAGAAGTTAACACACTTCTGATATCATTACTAAGGAGCCATCTAACCATCGACCTTGTTTGTGTAGGTAGGGTCAATCGCTGTCTGGCAGGTTATCTATTAGACTAGCCTGGTTGGCCAGCAAAGACCACAGATACTTCTGTCTCTCCCTCCCTTCCCAGTGCTGGAAATACAGGAACTTGCTACCATGCCTAGTTGTTTTCCTTCCTTCCTTCCTTCCTTCCTTCCTTCCTTCCTTCCTTCCTCCCTTCCTTCCTTCCTTTCTTCCTTCCTTCCTTCCTTTAAGAATTTTAGGAGGTTGAATTCAGATTCTCATGTTTATACAGCAAGCATGTCACAGAGCCATCACCCATACCCCCTCATGCACACTTTTTTTTTTTTTCATGGTTTATTTTTTTTTTATATTTAAAAATTTCCATCTCCTTCCCTCCTCCTCCCCCCTCCCTCCCCTCCTTCTCCCCTTTCTCTCCCCTCCTTCTCCCCCTTCCCTCCCCTCCCCTCCACCCATACCTCCCCTCCCTCCCTCTCAAGGCCAAGGAGCCATCAGGGTTCCCCACTCTATGCTAAGACCAAGGTCCTCCCAACTCCCCCCAGGTCCAGGAAGGTGATCGACCAAGCTGAGAAGGCTCCCACAGAGCCCGTCCATGAAGAACAATCAGAGCCCAGAGCCATTGTCCTTTGCTTCTCAGTCAGCCCCCGCTGTTGGCCACACTCAGAGAGACGGGTTTGGTCACATGATCCATCAGTCCCATTCCAACTGGAGTTGGTGATCTCCCATTAGTTCTGTCCCACCGTCTCCATGAGTGAACGCACCCCTCTCGTTCCTGACTTTCTCCCTCATGTTCTCGCTCCTTCTGCTCCTCATCGGGACCTTGGGAGCTCAGTCCAGTGCTCCAATGTGGGGCTCAGTCACCTTCCCCATCTGTCGCCAGCTGGAGGTTCTCTCACGGTCCTGACTTTCTTTCTCATGTTCTCTCTCCTTCTGCTCCTCATCAGGACCTTGGGAGCTCAGTCCGGTGCTCCAAGGTGGGGCTCTGTCATTTTCTTCATCTATCGTCAGGTGGAGGTTCTATGGTGATATGCAAGAAATTCATCAGTATGGCTATAGGAACTGGCCTTTTCAGGCTCCCTCTCCTCAGCTGCCCAAGGAACTAACTGGGGGCGTCTCCCTGGAAACCTGGGAACCCCTCTAGGGTCAAGTCTCTTGACAACCCTCAGGTAGCTCCTTAAATTCAGATATATGCTTCCCTGCTCTCATATCCACCCTTCCTATATCCCAAGCACCCCATTCCTCCGAGCTCCCCCTGCTCTCCCCTTCACACTTTTCTCTCCCCATCTTCCCTTGGCCCAGTCTTGCCCAACCCTCAAGTTCCCAATTTTGCCTGGCGATCGTGTCTACTTCCAATATCCAGGAGGATTACTATATCTTTTTTGGGAGTTCACCTTCTTATTATCTTCTCAAGGATCCCAAACTTATAGGCTCGATGTCCTATAATCATGGCTAGAAACCGAATATGAGTGAGTACATCCCATGTTCATCTTTATGGGTCTGGGTTACCTCACTCAGAATAGTGTTTTCTATTTCCATCCATTTGCCTGCAAAATTCAAGATGTCATTGTTTTTTACCGCTGAGTAGTATTCTAGCATGTATATATTCCACAGTTTCTTCATCCATTCTTCCACTGAA
Organism: Arvicola amphibius; assembly: GCF_903992535.2. Lineage (NCBI taxonomy): Eukaryota > Metazoa > Chordata > Mammalia > Rodentia > Cricetidae > Arvicola > Arvicola amphibius. The sequence goes on along the minus strand of NC_052063.2, from coordinate 14,387,315 downwards.
GGGCATCTAGGCTGTCTCCAGGATCTGGCTATTACAAATAATGCTGCTATGAACATAGATGAGCATATGCTTTTGTTGTATGATTGGGCATCTCTTGGGTAGATTCCCAATAGTGGAATTGCTGGGTCCTGGGGTAGGTTGATCCCAAATTTCCTGAGAAACCGCCACACTGCTTTCCAAAGTGGTTGCACAAGTCTGCATTCCCACCAGCAATGGATGAGTGTGCCCCTTACCCCACAACCTCTCCAGCAAAGGTTATTATTGGTGTTTTGGATTTTAGCCAATCTGACAGGTGTGAGATGATATCTCAAAGTTGTTTTGATTTGCATTTCCCTGATATCATGCACACTTTTTAAAGGTAAAATTATCAACACCCACAGCTAAAACAATACTGAAGCTGGGTGGTGGTGGTGGTGCACACCTTTAATCCCAGCACTCAGGGAGGCAGCAGCAGGTGGGCCTCTGAGTTCAAGGCCAGCCTGGTCTACGGAGCAAATTCCAGGACAGCTAGGGCTGTTACACAGAGAAACCTTGTCTCGAGAAAAATCAAAACAAACAAACAAACACAATATTACAGATAACTGGTACTCCTACCGACCTAGAAGTGACTTGGACTTGAAACTTTTGATGTCACCTTTGAGCACCAGTGGTCCCTTAACGCTCATCTCTGGCCAGAGTTTGTCCAAAGTTTTCAGACCTGGTTACCTAAATATTTGATGACGGTGCCAGTTCGGAGTTCCCACTTGATCTTGGTTTTTGGTTCGCGTAGTTCAGCCTACATCATAACTCATTACTTTAATAACCGGCTTCCACCACTTTCCTGGGTTGACATAATTGAGGTCTCGCAAATAAACCAAATACATCCTTAATCCTTCAGTCACCAGAGTCTAGCGGTTGCCACGGTCTCCGTTTCCTGCTCTTCAGTTCTGCAGCACATAGCCCGGCTTTGTGAGGTGACATCTGGGGTCTTCACCCCTTCCACCTGCTGGTCTCCCACAGTGCACTTTTCTAGATTTCTGTCTTACCTCTGCAGCAGCACCAATGAAGATCAAAGAGCAACCAGAACCGAGTGGTCCGGTCTCCAGCAGAGCACGCATCAAGTCCAAAACAGACATCCCTCTTGGGATGATCAGAATACAGACCTCTCTACCCGGTTGGTTGCGTAGAGACCAGGGATTGTTAGGAACAGACTAGAGAAAACAAGGTGGATGGTTCTCAGCACCCTCCTAGAGGGAAAGTGATGTGATCGGTTAGTGATTTTTCTCACTAGCCTTCTCCATTGGAGCAGATAATCCAAAGTCTAGCTCTCCTTTCCAGCTCCTCAGGGAGTGCTGGGAAAAGTAAAAGGCAATGTGTTTGAATTTATTGCCAGAAAAAAATATAAACGTTCAATATATATAAGTTGAATATGTGTGTGTGTGTGTGTATATATATATATATATATATATATATTCGCACACAGATAATGTGTAAAGTAATTAATGGCGGAGTTTTGTTTTTCTACCACAGTTCAAAATTTGTAATTCTCCTCTAGAGCTCTGCTTAGCATTATACAACTGTGTTTAAATCTGGGCGTCCTGAAGGTCTTGAACCCCTAGAAGATTTCCCCTTATGCCTCATTAGCCAGCACGGGGGCACATGGGCAATGGGAACCTCAGGGGAAGCAGGGAAGTAAGTATCTGGCAAATTGTCATGATCAGGCAAAGTGGAGGTTTCACTGTGTTCAGGTGGTGGCGGTACATGCCTTTAACACTCCCCCACCCCCCACCTCCCACCCTCCCACCTCACCCACCCCCCACCCCTACTCCCCCCACCCCCGCCCCGGCCTCTGGAGGCAGAGACTAGGCAAAGTCAGCCTGGTCTACAGAGTGAGTTCCAGGACAGTCAGGGTGGCACAGAGAAACCCTGTCTGGGGAGGGGGGGGGTGCTTTGTTTTGGAGACAAGGGACAGGATCTAGCCAGCCTTCTACTTCAGCCTCCCGAGTGCTGAATTTACAGGCAGGTACCACCATACCAGCTTAATATGAAATTATGGAGGTTAGGAAAATTACAAGAAAATCTTCTATGTTGGCACCCAAAGAGGCTTCTCAATACGTCATTTTAACTGCTATCATCCCACTGCACGAAAGAGGTGGTTTTTCTACTTAACATATGATTACTGAAGACTCTATGATTCTTGAGATCTGCTCAGTGTTTCGAAAAGTAAAATATAAACTACAGATGGCAGCATCGAACAGTGGTTTGAGAAAGAGAGACGGTGCTTTTGGCTTAGGTACTGGCTCTGATCCATGGCGGGTTTCCACCTCCTTAAAGCAAAGGGACCAACCTTGCTGGTTCTGCATTCTCAAGTCTGGGAGCCTGTGAAATGAGCCCCTGAGCGCACAAATCACAGTCTGGATTCAGACCAAAACTGCAGGCGTGGGTGGCCACAAAGACACGTCGGTCAGGTGAGTCGGAAGTTACTGCCCGTGACACCGACTACCTAATTATTAACAAAGCTCTATGCAAAATGTGACCCATAACACCAGGGCCTCCTAATTTTCAATAGAAGCCAGAGATTTAGCTTTCTATGTAAAGAAAAAATTTTAAGTATTAGCACCAAATTTAGGAATAAAACAAACATCAAATTAAAACACTAGAAACCAAATCAAATGTGACACCAAATGGGACCAAATTTAGGAATAAAACAAACATCAAATTAAAACACTAGAAACCAAATCAAATGTGACACCAAATGGGACACCAAACCGAGGAATGATGTAGTCCAGGAGTACCTGAGCCACCAGATCTGCTGTTTCCCTGGAGACTGGAAACGCTTCTATCCATCCTGTAAAAGTGTCTACAAGTGTTAAGAGATAACGGAGTTTTTTATGAGTAGGCATATGGATGATATCAACCTGCCAATCTTCACCAGGTTGAGTCAAGAACAAAATATGTTCTGTGGAATCAAAGGAGCTGGAGGCCAGCCCCCAGGCCACTGAGTCAGCCTTGGCATTGCTTAAGGCCACTGGGTCCTTGGAGGATTGGTGTCCCCAACAGTGATTAATGGCTACTTTTGCAGGGAGCTGGAGGGCCTCCAAGAAGCTGGCTATAAGGGGTCCTTTAACTATGGGAGTATCCTTGGTAGAAAGGAAGCCCCTTTCCTTCCAGAGTGCAGAATGGGGATGGGCTATAAAGAGGCATATTTAGAGTCAGTATAAATATTAGCCTGTTGGCCCTTGGCTATTTGAAGTACCCTAGTCAAGGCAATTAATTTGGCTTTTGGTGAGGAGGTTCTCATTGGTAGGCAGGTCACTTCAACTGTGTTAGTGGAAGTGACCACTGCATACACTGTGTGGCGGTTTCCTGATTTATCTATAAGGGAACTTCCATCAACAAACAGGGTGAGTTGGGGATTTGTAAATGGCTGGTCTAGAAGATCCAGCCTAGGTGAGGTTAAAGCCTCTGCAGCCTCTGGACAAGAGTGAGAGGAGGTACCAGAGGGGGAGGAAACAGGAAGGAGAGTTGTATGGGGGGGCAGGACTGGAGGCCAATGTAATTTGGAGGTTTTTTAGAAACAGTAAATGAAAAACCTGGACTTGTGAAGGCCCAAGGAGAGAGAGAAAGGAATGTCTCAGAAGGTCTGAGAGGCGGTGGGTGGAATATACCGTGATTGGCCTGGACAGGGTGATCTTGAGAGCCTCCCGAGTGAGTTCAGCTGCTGCTGCCAGAGCTCTCAAGCATGGCTACCTCACAGACAGTGAGGTCCAGCTGTTTGGATAAAGAGGCGACGGCCTGATTTGAAGGCCCAACCTGTTGGGTTAGACCTCCGTGGCCACTCCTGACTTCTCATCTGTATAGAGGTGGTAAGGTTTCGTGGGGTCTGGAAGAGCAAGAGCTGTTAGAAGGGCTTCTCACAGTGGAGAGAAGCAGCTATGGATGATGGCCGAGTGGGTGAGAGGCCCCGTGGAGGTCTTTCTGGCTGCCTGGTACAGAGGCTTGGCTGTAATGGCAAAGTTAGGGATCCAAAGATGGAAGAACCCTAACAGGTCCAAAAATAAGAGGATCTGAGCCCCTGTGGCTGGGAGCTGTAAAACCACAGGGCCTGGATCCAGTCAGAGGTCTTAGACCCCAGGCTGAGTTGAACACTGTGGAGAGCTCAGCTGAGTCTTAATTGGTGAGACTCGATATCCCAGGGATCCAAGGAAGTTCACAAGCATAGAGGTGGCCTGTTGGGACAAAGACAATGTAGGATTGCGGAGAAGGAGATCATCAACAACTGGAGGGAGGTGCTAGGACCAGGGTCAAAGTTTGAGAGATCTCCAGCCAGAGCTTGGCCAAAGAAATGGGGGCTGTCCTGAAAACCCCGAGGGAGAACAGTCCATGTAAGTTGTCTGGAGGACCAGGAGTCAGGGTCTTCCCAGGTGAAGGCAAAGAGGAAGTATGAGTCAGGGTGTAAAGGGACAGTAGAGAAGGCATCTTTTAGGTCCAGGACAGTAACGTAGGAGGTGGTAGGAAGAACATAAGACAGGAAATTGTAAGGGTTGTTAACTCATTTATGAGGCGGAGGTCTTGAACCAAGTGGTAAGCCCCAGAGGGAAGGATTGGAGTGTTGCGGGGCGAGTCGATAGGAATGAAAAAAAGTTCTTGGGATACAAGGCGGGTGATAATAGGCTTAAGGCCTCGGCGGTGGGTTTCAGGAATAGGAACCGGGTCTGGAAGGGAAGGACGAAGGGTCTTTAAGGCGAACTAGGACTGGCTGGTGGTGAGTGGCGACCACATCCGCATCAAATCCGGTGTCTTTTGCCTTAATCGCCGTCTCAGACAGGTGCGGCCCTGTTCGAGAATGCCACCTGGAGCGGCTGACACGGTCCTTCCTCATCAATCTCCCCTCTTCGCACCAAAAACGAGCCTCCCGACTCTCGCTCAAAGAAAGTGGTGGAGAAAGGGGATTTAATGACTTTGAACGTTCCGTGTGATTTCTGCCTTTGTCACAGACATTATTAGAGAGTTCTGAAGAAGCGAAAGCCCCCCTGCAGCCCCAGGTTTCTAAATGATTCATCTCTGAGTCCTTGATATCCAATCCAGGTGTAGGAATAAACATTGCAGCCCTCAGGCTCTATCCCGGGGCTTGGAAAAGCTTCAATGAAATTCTATAGCAAAGGCTCGGGCGCTTCCCCGAGTTTCTCTTTGTTCTGCTAACTTTTTATCTCTGAAAAGCAAAGGGATTTCCTCCAGGGATTAAGCAGAGGAAACAACCTGAGGCAGGATAGTGTTTCATTAGAACTAATTCAGGCAAAAGTATCCTGAAGCCATCTCAGCAAAAAGTCCTTCCCCCCAACTTTGGACTGCTCCCCAAAATCCAGCATCCAGTGGCACAAACATGCCCTGCTGAGGTCTCTCAGGATCCTAGCAGGGGGATCCTGGGCAAACAGAACACAGTAGAAGAGAATTTTGCCAGATTTTTTTCTCCTTCATATTTTTCCCCCAAATGCTTAAAGTACTAACTTGTGGACACTAAATGATTTTTGAAATAATTTTAAAAGCAGTCGATGACTTCATATGTTTTGTTATAAAGAGACGGAGGAAGGGGGCCGTTTTTCCCCTGCTTGCGTCCCTCCCTCCCTTTCTCCCTCCCATTCTTCAGACCCAGTTCCTGATTAACTTTCAATGAGAGCTCATAGCTGTGAGGGGAGGAAGAACTGAGAGCAGGAGGTTGTTTGCCAGGCTTCTAGCTTCTCAAGCTGCCGCCAGTGCCGCCCTTCAGAGCCACTCTACTTAGATTTTATTGAAAGCCCAAAGTCTGCACGAGGATTAAATGTGACAATAAAAGATAAGAATTTGTGTCAAAGAGGGCTGAGGGTTTTAGAATGCTAGCCCAGGAAGCAAGGGTGTGTGTGTGTGTGTGTGTGTGTGTGTGTGTGTGTGTGTGTAAGCTGCCAAAGAATGGCAGCCTGACTCATCCATCTCCTGCCAGCCCTATGAAAGGTACACACTTAGCCACTATGCAAAGCCATAAAGTACATTTCTGTTAGCCTTGTCTCTCACATTTTACAGTCTAGTTTGTCACTGTGAACTTGAAAATCTTCCATAACTGTAATGGCAGGCCTCTAAAGTGACCATGTTGTAAATTCCTCCTGAAGTGAAGCACATGTTTTCTTCTTTGATCCATGATTAATATTAAAGTTTTCAAAAAGTCAATTTTTCTACTTTTCTTCAGCTTTCTTGCGGTTATACCACATTTTCGAGAGGTGTTTGGTTCATACTGGTTGCTTTGGTGACAGACACCCATCTAACTTGGTCCATTTACTCTTTAGGACATTTTAGGGCTAAATATTAACTACAACTTCTATTTTCTTTTTCACATCTTCTGTTTTATTAAACACTGTCTTTTAAAACTTTATTATTTACTTTCAGATAAATATATATATTATTTACTTTCAGATAAATATATATATAAAATAAATATTTTATTTACACATAGAATATTGACTAAAACTTTATATCATGTGGTCTAGAACATAAGTGGCCAATTTTTGTTTCCTTGGGTAAAAAGGCAAATTAGCTCATACAGAAATGGCTTTGTATAATTTCATAGTATGTGTAGTGATATGTCCTGTCCCTTTAAGAGACGAGCCCCGCCCACTCCCTCCCCTGTCCACTGAGGCAGGCAGATCTTCCATCCTGCTAGCAGCCTGAATCTCTTCCTTTTTTCCTGTCCCCCTCTCAAAGAGGCAGCTTCTGCATCTGCCCACTTCTCCCCTTCTGTTTCTCTTTCTCTCTCTGTTCTTCCTCCCTTCTCCCCTTCCCTTCCATAACCCACTAAATAAATATCCAACCTCACACAGCATGGTGTGCCTATCCATATCTCTGTCTCTTACCTGCCACATGGCTCCCTGCCTGGAACCAGCCACCTTTGGAGACCTGCGGTGTGGTCTTATGGGATGTCCATCTGTCTGTCTCTCCTCGTGGGACTGGCTGTCCCATTGAGGTCTCTCACCCACCACGTGGCTCCCTGCCTGGGAGTCGTGGCCCACTGCAGCCACTCAGGGAACTGTGCCGTCCCTGCCTGGGACTGGCTACTCTTGGGACCCACTGCTTACTGCCGCCATTTGGGGACCTGCAGTGTTTCTGCTGCTGCAGCCACTGAGAATCTGCAGCATTTTACTTAATCTATTACAATATGTATATCAACTAAACTCTACTTTTAAAGATATTGGTAGTCCGAATTATGCTATGAATTATATTTCTATCCATTTTTCTTAAAACAAATGATGTTTATTTATTACGTATACGGTATTCTGCCTCCATGTATCCCTGCACACCAGAAGAGGGCACCGGACCTCATTAAAGATGGTTCTGAGCCACTTTGTGGCTGCTGGGAATTGAACTCAACTTTGGGGGGGGCCTCCGGAAGAGCAACCAGTACTCTTAACCTCTGAGCCATCTCTCTAGCCCCCATTTTTATGCATATACTTTTGTTATCAAAGCTTAAAGTTTTACAGTGATCAATTTATCTTAGTGGCTGTTAGGAATAATTCTTAAGACGAGCCTTTCCACCAACGCAAATAATTCCAATTAGACCAGATTAGACCGAATTTTAAAAAAAAATGCCCATGTTTAATAAATGCAGCTTTCCCGGGCGGTGGGGAAAGCAAGGCGGGGTGGTGGGGGGGGCTGTGGACCCCCAGACCCTGAATTTCCTGTAAACAAGTCATTTTCTATGCTTGCAGCTGCTCTGAGCAGGAGACCCTCAGGAGTTCCTGATGGCAGGGGAGTTTCTGGTGGGTTTGGCTGGGGCGTGGCTATCAGTTAAGGATTCCCTGGACACAATAAAGGGGACATTCTTGGGGAATTCAAAGATGACCCGTGTCTCTGTGTTTAAATCTCCAGGTCCCTTGCCTGAGCGTGAGTAGAGTGGATAGTGAGTTACTGAGGGTAGGGGGGAGGCAGTCGGTGGGGGGAGGACCATGCAAACTCTCCAAAGACCACATGTTCCTTCTCTGGGCCATAGCCTAAATAGTCTGTGGGAGTGGTCCTGACCCTCCCTGAAGAGGGGGTCAGACACTTGGTGGACTTTCAGGAGGTGAAGACCGGACCAAGGCGACTTCCAGGAGGAGGGAGCTTCCCAGCCCGGTATTTCAATGCCTGGTTTTTGAATGCATTTTATTTTGTAAAAATCTCAAATCAGGATCTGATTTTTGAAACAGGACTCACTATGCAGCCCCTGCTGGCCTCTAGCTCAGAATCTGCCTGCTTCTGCCTTTTGAGTGCTGGGATTAAAGGCATGGGCCACCACACAGGCTAGGGTGTCTGTGTTTCATAGGAATATGTTTGAGATTTGACCCCAAGGAAAATACAAATGATCTACCTTTATAATATAAAGTCACCTGTGCACCTCCCTCCCCCACCCCCATCCCCGAATTGACCTCTGCCTCTTGGCAAAGCCACTGACCTATTTTCCTAGTAAGCTGGAGCTGCAGTTGTTACCCGGCTGAGTCATAGCGGGAGGTAACCCGGCAATCACACGACGTTCCTAGAGTTCAACGTTCACCTTGCGTTAAAAACCCTTCGGTGTATGAAATCTAAAACCTGTACCCTGGCTAACACACTAAAAGCCATTTGGGAAAATAATCACTTCAAAGTCTACTGGAGAGACATTTAGTTTTTGTTTTATTATTAAATTTGCTTGTGGGCTAACTATAACTATTTGTTCAACACCTCCAAACACTTGAATCCCCCTTTCCTCTCGGTGGTAGAAATACTTTTATCTAGCGACAGATGGCTTATCTTCCAGTCCCCTAGTGTGTGTCAAAATTGCTCCCACCCAGGGGAAAAGTTTGAGGTAAGTATCCAGGCTGGCTTATCTTCACAGAAAAAGCAAGGAGCAAACACTATTTGTTTTGCAAATAGCCAAAGGGCCAGAAAGAAGAGTTCCAGGCAAATCTTCCCCTTACTGACACTTACTCGAGTCACATTCCAGCTCCCTCCCCGACTTCCCGGGTTTGCCAAGCTTTCAGTGAGGATAATCATGACATTAGTATTCGCACACTGAGTTCCTCCGGAGCTACTCAATGGCCAGCATTTGGCCAGCACCCTAAGGTTTTCTTTGTATGAAATCCCAATTTCTTGTATGTATACATTCTTTTTCTGTTGAATTTTTAAAAAATGAAACATCAATATACCATTAGTAATCACACTTTCATTCCCCACCTTTTAAATATTAGTCTGTGTCCCTTCCAGTGGCAATGGATACCATATTACTTGCAAATGGAGCCCAGGGATGATGGGTAAATAGCAATAATAGCTAACGATTACTAAACACTTTCTCGGTGGTGGCAGCTACTCGGCAGATCATTTCACAAACAAGGCACATGATTATTTTCACCTGTCAGAAGTAGAGACACTAAGCTTTGAGGGTATTTCCCACCCTGCAGGCACAACAGTAAAGAATGGTGCGGGCTGAGTCTGGTTTCATCGACAGCACATGAATACAGAGCTACGGAACAAACAGCAGGGCTTGCTGATGCTCTCTCATCTCAAATAGATATACATTAAAAAAAAAACTGTTTCTATGTGCATCAGTGCTTTGCCTGCATGAGGATGTTGGGTACCCGGGAACTGGAGTTACAGCCAGTTATGAGCTGCCATGGAGGTGCTGGGAGTTGAACCTGGGACCTCTGGAAGAGCAGCTAGTGCTTTTAACTGGCTGAGCCATCTCTCCAGCCCCCACAATTAAAAATTGTTAACAGAGGCCATTTGTTTCTGTTCACTCTACTTTTAACTGCTTTTGGCCCCAAGAGAAGACCTGCATTTTGAAGATCCCTGAAATGAAAATACTCCTTTAGCCGGGAGGTGGTGGCGCACGCCTTTAACCCCAGCACTCCAGAGGCAGAGGCAAGGGCATCTCTGTGAGTTTGAGGCCAGCCTGGCCTACAAGAGCTAGTTCCAGGACAGCCTCCAAAGATACAGAGAAACCCTGTCTCAAAAAAACAAGAGAGACTTTAATCCCAGCACTCGGGAGGCAGAGGCAGGCGGATCTCTGTGAGTTCAAGACCAGCCTGGTCTACAAGAGCTAGTTCCAGGACAGGCTCCAAAGCCACAGAGAAACCCTGTCTCGAAAAACCAAAAATAAAAAAAAAAAAAAAAAAAAAAAAAAAAAGAAAAAAAAAAACGAGAGAGAGAGAGAGAGAGAGAGAGAGAGAATCAACAGAATCAATAGCCCTTTGCTGAGCCGCTCCTATGAGCCAAGTGGCAAAGTTAAAGATGCAAATGTCTACCTCCTTTTGAGAAGGTCGAAGGCACAGCAGTTAGCCACACTGCAGCCTGGGTCAGAGAGTGCTGGGGACGGGGACGCACAAGAGAAAAGGATCCTGGGAAATATAACCACTTAAGGGTTTCTGTGTGAACACAGGTGCCCAGAGGGGCTCTCTAGTTTTCTGGAGCTAGAGTGACAGGAAGTTGGGAGCCACATGACATGGCTCCTTTATTAGAATAGGAAGTGCCTAACTGCAAAGACATTCTCTAACTCCCCTGGAAGGTGTTTCTTGGTTTGGCTGTTTTTGTTTCTAAAAAGGTGAGGAGGCAGAAAAGGGTTTCCAGGCAAAGACGAGTTGGGTGGGGTGACAGCAGGCTCAGGCTAAGTTGGGGCGAGACCAAATGGTGAAAAGTTAGAGATAGCATGGAACTGTAATTGCAGAAAGATAAAGGATGGGTACCCATGGTGATTGCCTTGGAATACTATGCAAAAAAACAAAGCGTGTGTGCACATGTGTGCGTGCGTGCTGTGTGTGTGTGTGTGTGTGTGTGTGTAGACAAGAGAAAATAGAGATATCTATCCTATAAGAGGAATCTCTTCTCCCAGCATAAACATCAAATTTTACCAAGAATCTATGTTTCATAGATCACCCTGAGTTCAGTAACCCAAACTTCTTCATCTTTTTGTGTTTTGTCCTGTTTTGAGATAGGGCTTCCCTATGAAGTCCAGGCTGGTCTCAAACCTGCAACATTCTGTCTCAACCTCTCAGGTGCTGGGATTCCTGGCATGTAGCACCTAAACAATTTTCTTCTGTACAGTTTGAGATGAGAATTAAAAAGTAGAATTCTTAAAATTAAAATTTTAAATCTCGAAGTGAGATGCAAACTTAATCTTTGACAGGTTAAGATACCTAAGTGAGAGGCCATTAGACCATAATGCCTCAGTCCAATGGCCTCAGTAAACGAGGGAGCGCACACTCACACTCCAGCAGTTTGCCAATCAGAAACCACCTGGTTTTTCAAGACAGGGTTT